>NC_138776.1:169407423-169852423 GCF_965119305.1 Pelophylax lessonae
CCTTCTCTTTGTCCCCAGTCACTCCAGATAATGTTATCAAGGGCTCACATGCTCAGAACTGACCTTTTTATTATTAATATTTTTGAAGAACTTTTTTAGGGTCTGTCCCTCTTTTAAAATCTGTAGTTCATTTTGAATTTTTGTGGCCTTGATTTACTTTTTATATATTCTGTTATATTCCTTGTAAGAGTTAAATGATGATAGTGTTCCTTCATTTTTACATTTTGAAAAGCTTGTTTCCTATTATTTATAGTTTTTTTAACTGTGGCTGTGAACCACATAGGCTTTATTTTTAGCCTTTTAAACTTATTTCCCATGGGAATATATTTTACAGTATGTTTGCATTATTTAGAAGTGTATTCGCGTACAGTTGTTTTGAAGAATTCCTATTTCTGTTCTGTGTTTGTCAGTGTGTCAACGTCTTATCTTGCCTTCCTGTTGGCAGCCATCGTGGATATGTGCAGACTTCTTTCTTTTATAAACTCTGTTTGCATCATCACTTGCCTGCTGCCTGGGCATCGCTCAGTGATGATATTGCACACCTGACTTTATCACCTGTTGGCTTTCAGTTCTTTGCCCTTGTGATTGTGCTCCAAGGTGCATCACTGCTAGCTGTCTTCTGTTCTCCGTGTTCCGCCGTGCATGACCTGGCTTGGCTTATGACTTTCCTGGCTCTCGATTCCGCATCGGCAGACAACCCACCTTTGGACTGGACCCTAACTTGGATGACTACCTGCTCTGGACTTGACCCCTGCTGTTCCAAATTTTGCTCCTCACTCTTGCTGTGCGTTTATTGTTGTTGCTCTAATAAATTGCTTTATCTTACTTGCATGTTCGTGTGGTCTGGTTTCCTGGCACCCTGACACGATGCCAATATTCCCTCCCAGTCTAAGTCTTGGAGAGAAGCCTTCAGGCTTGGGAAATTTGCTCTCAAAGTTATTTTTTTCATCTTTCTAGTATAGTATGTGCTTGTTGTTTACAGCAAATATTAAATTAAATCATGTTATGGTCCCTGCTACCCAGATGTCTTTTTTTTTATATGAACAGTAGTAATAAGCTCTGCATGATTAGTGATTGCCAGGACCAGCAGAGAATAATTTCTATTTTGGGCCTCTGCGAACTGCACCTTAAAATTGTCTTGTAATAGGTTTATAAAAATTTACCCTTTAACTGTTCCAGCAGTGCCATTACTCCAGTTAATTTCCAGCTAGTTAAAAATCCCCCATTTTCATTACTGTGCCAGCCCTTGCAGCCCCTTCTATCTGCACAAGGGGTCGCCACCTACAAATTAACACTGGGTGGCCTATAACAAACTCCAATGATTAACTTTGTAGTACACACACCCATATGCAGTTTCACCCATAATGCTTCAGCCTCATCACACACTCCATCAACTAGGTCCTCTTTTACACTTCCTTTGAAATCACTTCTCATATACAGACAGACACCACCACCTTTCCATTTCACCCTGTCTCTCCAAAAGAGAGCATAGCCAGGAATATTAATAGCCCAATTGTGGGAAGAATGAAGCCAAGCATAATAGAATATGGCAACATCTTTTTAGCACTTCCTTCCTGTACTTCACCTTCAGAATAGATCATTTGTACTGACTGTCCGCCTTGAGATCCCTGTTGTCGACTCTGGATCGCTTTCCATTCCGGAAGCCCTCTTTATGAACCTGTGCTTGTCTGAAGTTCACTGTTCAGAAGATCTTGTTTATACATTGTGGGCTGCCCTGAAGTTGGAGTAGATCTCCAGATGGACAGCTGAGAGTCAGGAGCAGCTGGTTGCCTTTCAACAATTCTGATCTGATTTTACCTGGCTAAAATCAGAAGAGCTCAGAGGAAAGCCTTGAAGGAAAAGAGGTTGGGGAAGAAGTATGAGACACGGGTATGGTGGGAGAGAAGGAGATTTAAGCCAAATATTCCTTCCACCATTAAGAAGAATGTGAGATCCTTGGTAAATAGGGTGGATGAGCTAAGGGCATTATTCTGGAGTCACCAGTGGTTTCATGAGTGTAGCATTATGTGTTTCTTGGAAATGTATTTGCATAGAGATATTCCTAGAGACCAGAATGTTACTGTAAGTGGCTTCCAGACTATTCAAGCAGACAGGGATTTCACAATGAGTGGTAAGAAGAAAGATGGGGAAAAAAAAAAGAAGAAAGAAGTGGGGGTTTGTTAATTTTGTTAACAGATGGTGCAATCCGAGTAGCATAACTATAAATGTAAGTGTCTGCTGCCGGGACATTGAGCTGCTGGTTTTGCAGCTTCAGCCATATTATTTGCCTAGAGAGATTTCACATATTGTTGAAGAAGTGTAAAATGTGATGCCACTGAGTCCGAGTGCCCTCATCATTATCTAAGGTGATTTTAATCAAGTCACCATGGAGAAAACATTGGGGTTGATTTACTAAAACTGGAGAGAGCTAAATCTTTTGCAGCTCTGTGAAGCAACCAATCAGCTTCCAGATTTTGTTAAATCTTCTTTGAACAAGCTGACGCTGGAAGCGTATTGGCTACCATGCAAAGCTGCACCAGATTTAGCACTCTACAGGCTTAGTAAAAGAAACCCCTTTGACTAACTTCTCACAGTTAGTAAAGGGCCCAACTAGAGAGGATAATATCCTTGATTTGCTGTGTGCTAATGTGAAGAATGCACCCAGCTCTTCACCTCTTTCACTTCTGGGCAGATCAGACCCTAATTTGGTCTACCTCAATCTGTGTTAAGTGCCCTTGGTTAAGGAGAAAACCTGTGACCAATAGATAAGTAAAAGGGTGGTATCTATGGATATCAAAGATATTCCTAACTTCTGCTTTTAGAGAAGGTAATAGGAAGGAGTTAAAAATTATCCAGAGGGATCTGAAGATGAATATTAGAGAGGCTAAGTAAAAATACAGTAAGAAATTGGAGTAGAAACTCCAGAAAAACAATATGAGAGAGATCTGGAGTCGCATTATAGGTTTCAGGTTGGCTAGTGGAGGGACTGGGAGAGGTGTGGATAGAACTGAACCTATTTTTTTTTTTTAGCAGGCTGGATTAGGTGGCCCTGACCTGGCCTTCCTCAGGTGATATTAAAGTCTTGCTTTTTTGTTTAAATATAACAAACATGTTATACTTACCTGCTCTGTGCAGTGGTTTTGCACAGAGCAGCCCAGATCCTCTTCTCAGGTCCCCCGTCGGTGCTCCTTGCCCCTCCCTCATGCCTAGTGCCCCAACAGCAAGCAGCTTGCTCTGGGGGCACCAGAGCCGAGCTGCTGCTGTGTGCCCATATAGACACAGAGACACAGCTTGGCCCCACCCCCTCTCTTTCCTCAATGAGGAGGGAAAGTCCCGGACAGCTGAGGCGCTCATGCAACATTGCTAGATTGAGATGGGACTCAGGTAAGTATTAGGGGGGCTGCTGCACACCGAACGTTTTTTATCTTAATGCATAGAATGCATTAGGATTAAGTGGTTCTAAAGACAGAAGGTTTTTCAACACGGAGCTGTAAATTAGCAGTACCCTCCACTCCCCATACTATTTGTCCTCCCTCCTTTAGTTTAGGTACTACTTCCTCCCTTATTGGATTCCCTCACAACCTGTCCTTCCTATGACAACAAATCCCTTCCTCCTCCACAAGAAAGCACAACATTGCATTTTTAAGCTACTCAGGTGATTAGACAGCTTAGGTGACTTAAGGGAAGAAAATCCGCCAGCCCTGATGGCGTTAGCCCCAGGGTGCACAGAGTATGTGCAGACGAGCTGGAGGTGTTGTTGAACGGGTCTTTAACCTGATTTTACAAAGGGTTCCTGTTTTGTGGGAGATTTCTTGCCTCATCAGACCAGTGGCATTGACCTCCCACATCATGAAGACCTTGGAAAAATTAATTTTATATCAGTTACAACATATGGCTAGTACATACACCTGCTACAGTTCATCTACCAGCCTAGATTGAGAGTTGAGGCTGCATGTACACACACCTGGATAAAACTGGCGAGCACTGTGAGGGTAATTTTTTTGCTTCTCCAATGCTTTTGATACCATCAAGCTTGCCCCCCTGGGGGGGGGGGGGCTAACAGCAATGCAGATGAATGTCCCTCTTGTGTTTTTGACTAGAAGACTACAGTATGTGTGTTTCAAAAACTGTGTGTCGGATAGGGTGGCCAGCAATACTGGAGTCCAGCAGGGGATAGTTCTCTCTCTCTGTCTCTACTTCTATCAACTACCATCTTCATAAGTATTCTGATGACTATGCGGAAGTGGGATTTAACAGTGATGGTAAAGAGACTGAGTATAGAACTGTGGTGGAGAACTTTATCATATGGTATGAGGATAATTATCTGCATCTAAATGTGACTAAGATAAAGGAGCTGGTTGTGAATTTGAGAAGGAGGAAAGCATTAGTGACCCCTGTGTCCATCCAAGGAGTTGTGTTGATGTATTTAGAAATTACAAGTATTCGTAAGTCTTCATAGGCATTAAACTGGACTGGAGTAAGAACACTGAAGTGTTCTAAAGGAAGGTCCAGAACCACCTCTATTTTTTTGGGGAGGCTGAGATATTTCAACATTTTCCAGACGATGCAGTTGTTGCCATTGCTGTATGTGGAGGCATGCTGGGGAAGTAGACTTAGGGTGGAAACGCCAACAAACTCAAAAAACTTCTATACAAGGTCAGTGATGTTGTTGGACTGGAGTTATTAACAACAGTGTATTAGAGGAGGATGCTATAAAAGATACAGTGAATCTTGGGCAACTCCTCCCATCCACTCTAAAATATTCTGGTCAGTCTGAGGAGTACCTTCAATGATAAATTATTACAACCACGATACACCACAAATCACCACGGAAAATTATTTCTGCCTCTGGCCATTAAATTATATATGTCCTTTCTGTAAGTGTTGGGCGTGAGGGTATTCCTCATGATGCATTATCGCAAAATGCATTGAGGTCCAGTACAGAGACATTTCCGGTTTCATCACGTCCAACCCGGTGGAACGCACGCGGAAGCGGAGCAGCGTTTTAAATTATCCAGGCCTATTGAGTGGGTGCCGCTATGAGGCCCAGGCATATGTGAGCTTTTATGATTTGATTTTAAAACTTTTTAAATAATAAAAACATTACTGCATGATCATTTGGCTTCACACTTTGTATTTTGGGAAAAACCTCTGTCATTTATTACCCTGCTGTGGATGTGAGATCAATACCTCCTGATATTACACCCAGGGAGCTGGTGCAATGGTCTTTGCAGATCTAGACTGGAAAATCTTTGAATTCATCTTTGCATGCAGGGAAAATTATTCTAAGTGATTTGGGTCCTGGTGGCCCATAGCTATCTGGTGAGAGGCCCATTCACATCTAGGTGGCAGAACACTATTTATGAGCACTTATTGTTTCTACTAAGAAGAATTTTGATCACTTATTTCATGTGGTGTTTGGAAGAACACAGGAACATATGGACAATGCTAATATATTAATTTAAAATAGTGTTTAATTAAAAATTGTGTATATTTGGATCAATATGTAATAGCGCCTCATAAGTAATGTGTCAATGAATATACCTAAAGGTATATCCCTCGCACCACTAAAAAAGGTAGTGAACTAAACAGTGATCCTCTATATGAATGTGTGAAATTGCAGCAGCTGAGGACAAAGAATAAGTGAAAAAGATAATTATCCACTACATAGAGGGGCTACCTTCAGCACTTGCCTAAATAAAATTATACATAAATACTCAATGCATAACAAAAAATTCCATACATTCATGTAAAGTGCATAGGTGCATAAATAGTGACAATAATAAAAGTGCTCCGTGTCTCTTTAGATATAAATATAATTGTTCTAAATAAATAAATAAATAATTGTGATAAGTGAATTTGTGACAATGATCATAAAATAGTCCAAAGAGCTTAATGAAGTATTGTGCGCAAAATAGGAAAAGGTTCTGTGCAAAATAAAGTGCAGATGCTAAAGCAATCTTACCTGCCAGAAATATGATGACTAAACTTAACCGACCAAAATCCAAAGGTGGCTATTAGTGGGTCACTCACCAGATGTTGTTGGTCTTGACTGCTGTATAGCATCAAGACCATGCAGTGCTTAGGTGGTCAACCCGACCAAGAATAGTGTTGAATCTCCTGTGTAGTCACTCCGACCAGGGACGATGATCTGTCCCGTTTTCCTCATTCACAGCATGGGTGAAAGGGAAAGGGAAGAGAAAACTCCGGATAGTGTAGTATGTAAAAATAGCCTTTATTACCCATCCATGGGTTAAAGCTATCCGCAGTGGTAACAAAAGTTTTAAAAGCCATGTGTGTGACTAGTCCCAAGTTGGAAATGGAGTGGATGGCGGTGTGGTTTCCACTCTCTCCACATGACGTCACTATGTGCGTTCTACCTAATGCGTTTCGTCAGCACACTGACGTCTTCAGAGATGCTCTGAAGGTAGCCTCTCTATGTAGTGGCTAACTATCTTTTTTGCCTCATAAGTAATTCACACTTTTTTTTTTTTTAACTGAAGAATATTGAATAACATTTTTTCCCCAATTTTATTTTTTTACATACGTTACTTTTATTTTTAATTTTTTACATTGTGCCATCAGAGTAGTTTAGTGTCACTATAGTAACATCAGGGATTTTTTTTTTTTTTTTTACAATTTGTTTGTTGTTTCAATGAATATCATTGTATTTGCAAGTTTTTCAACTGTCAAGAATGGGTTAGCCATTCATGACAGTTGTGATCATTAGTGATCTGAGATTGGCTACAGCTAATCAGATGATACATGGTGCTGTGATTGGCTCAGGTACCATGTGATATCTGTGAGCCAATCACAGCATAACAATACTAAGCACAGCTGTTATGAATGAAACCCATGGCTATACCATCCCTATGGCTGTCATTAGGAGGGCTTTTCCCACACTTTTGGAAGATTTTCTATATTTACAGAACAGGAAATTAACAGAATACTCCTCATTGGTACACATTTCAAAAAAGTTTCACCCCTTCCCTACTACCTACTCAAAAATGAAAAAAAAAAATAAAGACCTGGCTTATACAGTATTTTAGTACCTATAAAGCCCATTATAGCTCCTCTTTAAGGTGGTATTAAAACCAAAAACAAAAATTATATTTATTGCAGCTTACCAATTCTTAAAAGTGGTGGCTGTATTAGTTTTTAGCTTTGAGAGGGTAGTGTTAGACAGACTTGCAGATTTAGATAGATTTGACTAACAACTTGAAACTGAACTCCAGCTATCATTTATTTTTTTTACTTGTTAGCAATATTTTTTTTTCCTTTTAGTATAAAGGTTTTACATAAATGTATAAAAGCTGACCATTGTGAACACCCCTGTCAGTAGTACATTGCTTGCCTTAACCCTCAAGCTGCCACTCTTGTTGGACAGCTTGGTCTGCTAAAGGAAAATGAAAAAATATCAGGATTACTAGGCAGATGACCAGGTGAAAAAAAAAAGCCCAAAAAAAAAAAAAAAGCCAAAAGAAAAAAAAAGAAGTAAATCATTCATCGTATCCAAGAATCGGTAAGCTACAATTTTCAAATGTTTTGTTTTTAGGTTTGCTATTGCTTTAAGTGCCATTTTTGCCAATAGCTCTAGTGGCACACATAACATTGTAGAAGTTCTTTAAGCATTTTTTTCTAAAAGTATAGGTGGACAGTAAGAAAGGACGAACACCACTTTTTCTCGGTAAACATTTATTAAGCAATCCCGTGCTCCACTGCATATGAAGAAGTAGTTTGAATTGTAGTTCTTGTATTTATAGAACCATAATAAATCTTTGTTCTTTTTCTCAGCTATGTGAAGGGGCAGAAACATGACCACACACATAAGCCCCTTGAGCATCAGCAAACACAAAATTAATCAGGCAAGCAAAGCCCTTTGCCTTTTTTCCAGTTCATTACACTTTACTGTTGCTACTTTAACTCACCCAGCTGCAAAACCTTCACTCTACAGTACGGTATTAATTATGCCAATTTAAAAAAGATATACTTTTGAGTAACTAAATGAGTTTCAGTACCCTATCTGAATAATTCTCCACTTGAAATACTGAAGTTACGCTGATTAGTATGCTCTAAATTAATCAACAAACCAAATGATCTCATTAAAAGAATGCCCTCTAGTGCTTTGTAAAACTAGTAACAATTATTAAGCATGTCACTCCTTTACAGATGTCATTTTTCTGTTTAGAAATATTGTTGTACCTTTTTCTTAAATCAAAGTAATAGAGAGAGTAACTGATGCATATGTGGCTCAGCTAGATTCTTTGAACTTATCAAACTTTTGCCAAGCTGCTGATTGGCAGGAGAAGTTGGTTTCTATGCACATTTTTAGTCACCTTATAAACTGTGTGCAATTTCCATATTTGCAAAAGGATGGAACTGAGACCCCTGTTTTTATTAAAAAGTTAAATGAAAGTTTTAATTAGTTTACTGGTGCTGGCTGGCAAGACTGAGTGGTGATTTTTTTTTTCATTATGATTTTATTGGCTAATGTATTATTTTCTTTTTTGAAGTTTGCTATTTTACTAATGATTAGCTCTTAGAATCACATATTTAATTACCTTGCTCTTGATGTTGTTTGCACGGGAGTGTTTATTTTGCCCATCAGTTGTTGAAACACACTAGGCTTGGTAAAAAGGACTTTTTTCAACTCTAAAATAAGTTTAGTTAGCTTTGCAATTACCGTATTTTAACTATATTTTCATTCTCACGGCTGCTTAAATCAGATCAATGTGGCAACAGGAAGCATGTGGTAACAATATTGATTATTGCCATCTAGTCAGGATGTTAAAATTATTTGTCAGACATAAGTGGAAATTTACACTTGAAAAAAAAAAAAAAAAATCCAGCCATTTGTTATTAAAGCATGGAAGGATTAGAACCCCTGTCTTTTTTTTTTTCTAATTGCCATATGTGTTTCTACTGGGGAGACTTCCCCTCACTATCTTTCAGGACAGGACGTTTTGTAAAGACTCACTAACAAGGGTATAGACAGAATACATTTTTAATAAAGGAGGAAAGGTTTAAAACATTTTTTTTTTTCTTTGACATTTTATCTTTTCTTGCCATGTAACGACCATACCCACCATTTCTTTAACCACATCCCATCTGATTGTTGTATAAAAATGGCAGTACAGCGGCCTTTTGGGATGTTGTTTTAAAATGCCCACCCTTTACAGTGCTTGTGTGCATGCTAAAGGGCATGCTCTGTGCATCGTGTGTCCATTGGACATAGAAGATCACAGAACAGGGTACAGGGCTAATGAAACGGGTTCTGTACCAGGTTATTGCTGTGACCAATCACAGCAATCACAAATATAAACAAAGACTGCATGTTGCAGCCACTGCTCCATTTCCTCATCACAGAAGCATTTTTTTTACAGTGCAGCAGAGTAGTAGTATCCTTAATCACTAGCTACCAGTGGCTGCTGGTGCTAAACTTTTTTTGGGTGGTGACAAACAACGAACCCCCCCCCACCCCAGGTCCACACTCAGCCATCCGCGGTCCCCGCCACACTCGGCTCCTATGCAGCTTCCTTGGCTTCTCCTCCCAGCCAACCTGATCTGCCTCCTGTCCTGAATGACTGGGAGGAGAAGCCGGAAGACAATTGCAAATATTGATTCACTAGTGTCACAAGTGGGTGGGTTCTGCGCCCCAAGCCAAACCTTTTTCAAGCTAATTAGAGTCTCTGTCTCTAATCATGAGTCCGGCGGCCCACATGCATCCTCGCATGCAAACTAGGGGGGTGGCGCCCCTGCGCTCCTTATGGACCGGACACTCCTGCTAGCTACACTTGTCCCAATGTCACTAGACCAGTACAGTCAGCAACAGCATTTCTGATTGCCTCCACACCAGTGCCAGTGATGCCTGATCATTGCAACCAGCAACAGTGTTCTAGATAAACACCACATCAGTCACCAGACCAGCGCAGCCAACAAACATGCTCCCGGTCACCTCTGAACAGTGGGGTTGATTTAGTATAATATACAGGGGATTGTAATGCGCTTCAAGGTGTACTAAAACCAGTATAAATAAATCTGTATATAAAACATCCTATTCCAAATTGTGAATATAAAATTATAAAGTGCTTGTGTGCTTCAAGTATAGGTGATATACGTGAACTTATTTCCAATGCCACTATGTATGATATAAATAAACAACAATCCTTATAAATAAATGAGGTGCCTTAAGGTAGATGAATATATAAGGTGCTTAATATAAAAAAAGTGCAGGTGCATCAACATACAATCCGAGTATGCAACCTGTTTCTATAAATCTGTAAAACAATATGTTTCTTCCAGTGTTAAATACTAAAATAGGCGTCACAAAATTAAATAAAATCGTCCAATCAAACACAAAAAAGTCCCATCAACATAGTGGAATATAAAGTGATCCGTAGTGCTTTCTATATTCCTCCACCTTGTGTATCTTCAGTGCATACACCTCTAGGTGTCCAAAATGCTCACCTCACTCAGGTAAGTAATACGCCTGTATCACTTAACCAGCGGTGCCTCTGGTTTCTATTCCTCTCCGCTTTATTCGTCTCCCTCTGGGATGATCCCTTGTTTCCTGAGTGGTATCCAATGCTTTCTCCTATGTCATTTTATGGGTGCTTCCTAAATCTTTCCCACTTCCGATTCTTTACTGCTCCTCTTTGTCTTTACAGCTCATGTAAATGATAGGGGTCAACATAGTGTAGTTGTTCAATATATTTATTGCACAAAAAAAATAGCCAACTCACATTTAAAATCACAATCGAGCGTTTGTTGCGGTCTGTTCCGGGTTCTCTGTCCTGTTCCGATACGTCACTTCCGGGTAATCTTACACGTTACGTCACGAGGACACGTGACTTCCTCAGGGCATAATGTAATGTAAATGGTATATAATCAGCTTCTAACTTCAGCTTGTTCAATTAAGCTTTGAACAACCCGAAAAACCCGAAAGATGATTTCTATATAGAGCTGCACCAGATTTTTTACTCTCCAGTATTAGTAAATCAACCCCAGTTTCTTTATACTTGAGTATAGTGTCACCAGAGCCAGTGTAAGCCAGCAATAATTTTCTAATCACTAGCTACACCAGTACAGTGTCATCAGAGCCAGTTAAGCCAGCAATGCTGTTCTGAATGATTGCTAGCCAAATTAATGCCAGTGTCACCAGTGACCATGTAAGTCAACAACAGTGTCCTTAGCATTGGATGAATAATCCTTTATGCTACTATGTGTAGATCTACAAGCTAGTAGTGACCACCATTGAAATAATATATCCAGAGGTTGCTGCTTAACACCTATATGTGTTTCCACATATAACAAACAAAAATATTCTCCTAGGGTGGAGCCTTGTGACATCATTGTGCATGAATAGGAAGTACACTGAATCTCCCAGAGCTGAGTAGCTGCAGACACCTAAATGACTGTTAAGGGGGCTATACAACCCCAATGTGTATAGCAATTTACTTGAGTGCAGTGGAGGAAGTGCACCTACAAATGTGAGTGTGATTCTTAATCTTTTTATTAAAGGATTGATATTATAAAGTTCAGCACTATGTCAGTTTCTATATTTTATGAACTTGTATGAAGAATAGCCGCACAAGAGAATAAAATGTCCCAGGAAGAATAGCAGAGCCAGCAGCCATTTGAGCTATACCCTTAAAGGGAAGGCTTATATGAACCTTTATAAGGTCTTCCTATGAGGGCAGTTTTTTCAATGTGAAATCAAAATCAAGAACACGGGGACATGACTTCAAACTAACTGGAGGGAAGTTCAAAACTAATCTTAGAAAGTATTTTACTGGAAGAGTAGTTGATGCTTGGAATAAACTACCAGCAAAGGTAATGAGAAGGTGAAGAGTAAATGGCTGCAAACATGCTTGGGATAAACATAGATCTATAGTCAGACAACAAAGTTAACGAAAAAAAAAATACTCCCCCCCCAAAAAAAAACAAAAAACAAAAAATGGGCAGACTCTATGGACTCTTCGGTCTTTTTCTGCCATCACTTTTCTAAGTTTCTATGTCAGCGTATAGCGTGACCAGTGGAGGGCACAAGCTTTCCATTTTTGAAGAACACAGTATTCACAGAAGCCGGATATCTTTAAGAAATGTTATCATTGATTGTTTGGCACATTCACTTTTTGGACTTTTTTTACACATCCAGTAGCCGTTCACATAGATGTTATGCCTCTAATGACATTGGCGGGGGAGGCTATGCTATTACAGTTATTTTTGCATATTTGTTTTATATATTATTATCGCCTGTTACTGTCACTGAAATATACATGATAATCCCTTGTATTGTTTGTTTATAAAGATGGGGGTCATCACCATTAGTGCTGGTTCACACTTCTGCGATGCGGGAACGCTGCGTGTTCCCGCATCGCATCCGCACATCTGGCAGTTCACACTGCCATATGCGATATGCAGGGGGTGTCAATTAAAAGTTAACTACACCCCCAGTTGCGATCCCATATCTCAGTGCGATCTGCAAGTACGCACAGAATGCGATCGCACAAGTGTGAACCACTGTGCAATCCGATTCTACTGTGGCTCAAAAAGAGCCTCGTGTGCGTGTTTGGTGCGGATACAGTGCGAATTCAGCCATACAAAGTGTATGGCTGAACTCGCATCCACACATCAGATCGCATGTAATTAGGAGCGGTGCTCTCTGAATTACATGCGATCTCCGCAAACGCGGAAGTGTGAACCGGCACTTATTGCAAGTTTTGATAATAGCAGTAATTGGAATATTCACAGTTTTCTAAGGATTGTAATATTTTTGTACTTTACTTTGTCAGATAGGTAGTGCTTCACTCTTCACTGTCAATAGTGTCCTTGGCATTGCCACACTAGTACAAGGACACCAGAGCCATTGTAAGCCAGCAACACTGTTATGATCACTAGCAACACCAGTGTTAGTTTCACAGGAGCCAGTGAAACCGGAAACAGTGTCCTCATTGTTGGCCCGGAAACAGTGTCCTGATTGTTGGCACAGCAGTACAGTGTCACCAGTGCAAGCCAGCATTAACAACCTGGTCACTAGCTACACCAGCACTGTGTCCTCTAATACAAATGTTAGCCTGATCACCAACCAGTACCAACATCATTAGCTACCAGTTCAACATAAAGGAAGAGAAGAGAAAGTGCCTTCTAAGTGCAGCATATATAGTAAAATGTATTAGGTCAATAGTTAAAAACACTGACAGGATATTAGACATATTCACGCTCATCATAAGTAAGCACAGTTCAGTCATCAAATCCGCTGGTGGTGGTGGGGTTGTCAGATCTGGCAGGGGGAGCCGAGGACACTGGCTTATGTCCTAGAAAATGCCACACATCGATCTGGAGTGCACTGAAAAGGTACCGGCAGATGTGATGCCAGGAGAGAAGATGCCTTGGTGATAGATTTTGGCAGGCTACGCGCTCTGAGCTGACTGCTTCTTTTATAGGCCTAGAGGCCTGTTGTCACACAGTTTTGGAAAATTAAGAAAACCAAAGAAAATCAATTTTTTTCTTTTTTTAAGTTCTAAAACCTTGTGACAAAAAAATTAAATCTGCAAAATACTCACCATGCCTCTTATCAAATTTCTTTAGGTGTCTAATTTCCAAAAGTTGGTCATTTGGAAGGGTGTTTATACTATCCTGGCATTCTAGGGCCACCAAAACTGTGATATGAGGAAATACACCTTTTGAAAGCCTGACGTGATCATTGGATTTTGGGAGCCTAGGAGTGGCTAGGCTGTCAAAAAGTCTCTTACAATGGGTATCCCCATACTCGGGAGAAGTAGCAGAATGTGTTTTGGGTTGTTATTCTCCATATACCCAATTGCATAAGTGAGAAAAATATCCTTCAAATGACATCTTTGTGTAAAAAAACCTTAAAAAAATCTTCCATGGACACGATATGCCTCTGAGCAAATAGCTTTGGGTGTCTACTTTCCAAAAACAGATCTTTTTTTTTTTTTTTGGGGGGGGGTTGCTATCCTGGCATTTCAGGGCCTCTAAAACTGTGATAGGTAGTGAAGAAGTAAAATTAGGAAATGATGCCCTTTAAAAGCATGAAGGTGGTCACTGGTTTTTGGCACCTATATGCAATTTATGTGACAACTTTGTGTAAAAAAGGTAAACTTTGTCATTTTTTAAAAACTTGTGACAAAACATAAAATCTTCCAAACGCAAAGTCAATGCCTAAGCTGCTCATATGGTATAGCAGAACTGTGATAGGGAAGAGAATTAGAATACAGTGATGAACACAGAGAAACATGTTGACTTTTGCTTGAGAGTGGGACAGCATTCAAGGTTCACTCTATGCCCCAAATGGCCAGAGGAAACAAAGCCACCTGGTAAATTCTGGGACTTGTAGTTTTATACCTGCTGTAGGCTGCTTTTAAAATGTTAGGTCCTGTACTTCTACAGTCACTGGGTGCTGCGTGTGGAGCCCTGTAATTGTCTTAGTTGTTATTAAGTCAGGTCTCGGTTTGTGTTGTATTCTTGGGTGAGCCCTCGGATCCCTGTGTTGTGAACTATGGATATCTTCTTATGTGGGAATAACCAATCAAACCCTGTGAACACACAGGACATTACTGTAAGATTGTTTGGGATGTTATTGGAGGTTTAATTTAAGCTGGCTATATATGCCTTTGTTAATTTAGAGGTCACATTGATCCAGTGAGTATGGGGTGAATCCAGAATTTGTAACAAAAATAACTGTTTATTTACCAAGGAGTGTAAACTGTATATTCTTTGTACAGTATATACTGTATTTTCTGTTTCTTATTGCATATATTGTGTGGAGAGGATGGTGACTGTGGTGGATATTATTCAGGGGTTCCCACACTATGTGAACAAAGGGCCAGTTCATTGTTCATTACATTGCCTGGGGGCTGGAATATAGTCAGTGGGTGTCAAAAAATGCCCCTACATTGGTGGTCAGAGGGACTAATAAATGTTCCTTTCATGTGGAGTAATAAATGCCCCTTAGTTAATGGAATAGTAACTACCCCGGTGTCAAGGGTCATTGGGAGGTATGGTGCCATTGTGTCAGTGGGAGGAATGGTGCCCCTATTTCAGTGGGCAGAATGATGCCCACAGTAAAAAGTGGATCCCTATCCTCATCATGCATGGTCTTCCAACGGCAGGGGCCGATCTATAGCAACCAGTCATATTTTTAGGACCCCTATTAATGAAAGGACACAAGGAGGGGAGTATTGGTGAAATATGGAAACATACATATAAGAGGGAATGGATTTGTTTTCATAATTTTTGTTGAGATAACATTTAGGCCCATTTAACACTTTTGCAACTTCTCATGTCACACCCCATGTTTCCCAATGAGTACCGTTCATATTTGTGCACTGAGTTTCTACACTACTTTGGTCCAACTGAGGGCCATAGACTTTAATGTAAACCCTCAAAAGTTGCATGGAAGTCACTTGTGTGTGAAAAGGGGGCCTCCAGATTCCCACTCCCCCTAAAAAATGAAACTAATACAGCAATTACATTGAAGAATTGGTGAGCAGTAGTATAATAAATGTTTAATTTTGGATTTACCCACTTGCCAAGTGGGCCAATTCTGACACTTTTCACATATATGTAAACATATACATTTTGTGCTACAAAATTAGTTAAGACTCCCACACATTTTATTAATATTTTAGCAGAGGCCCAATAGAATACAATGATGGATTTTGCACTTTTTTTATGTCACATGGTGTTTGCACATTGGTTTGTCAAACACAATTTTTATGAAAAAATACACTTTAATAAATTTCTTTGCACACAAACACAATATAATACACAATTTTTTGGTAAAATTTAAAAGATGATGTTAAGCCACATAAATAGATACCTAATGTGTCAGGCTTTAAAATTGCATATGCCTGTGGAATGGCACCAAACTACAGTACTTAAAATTCTCCAAAGGCGATGCTTTCACATTTTTTACAGGTTACCAGTTTACAAAGCAGGTCTTGCACTTGAAATATTGCTCTTGCTTTGACGTTTGTGACAATTTCTCTTGTGTGGTGTGATCAACTTTACATATGTATGTAGGACTTATGTATGCATTCACATTTGCGCATAAGCACAGGGGACGGAGGAGCTTTACATTTTTTTTATGATCATTTATTTTATCAAACTATTTTTACAGTGTCTTTTTAATTTTTTTTGTATTAACTTTATTGCTATCACAAGGGATGAACAATAATCCTTCTGACAGCATGGGCTGTGACAGATCCTCTTTATGGAGAGATCTAGGGTCAATTGGACCCCAAATCTCTCCTCCACCCTCCAATCCAGCTGATCAGACACAGAGAGGCAGAACCAGAAGTGACTAAATCCTCATCGCTCCCAGTTCCCAGGGTCACAGGGAGGGAGGAACAACTTTAGTTCCTCTCTCTCTGTGCAGCCAAATCACTTCTGCCTTACTGGGAATCACCGGCTGAAAATTCTGATATGGGGATGATGCCTGTAGCTGCAGGCATCATCCCGTTAAAAAAACTGCAAACCAAGGACATCATATGACGGCCTACGGTTGGCAAGTGGTAAATAATGCTTGAAGCTTTTCTTGTCCTGTAGCTTCTAGACTCTGTTTTCCGGCACGGAGAGGAAAGAGAGTGGCCCTGTTTCTACCTCATAGTGGATTGAATATCTCCAACAAACTTTCTGAATGTTGGGTTATGTTATGTTTAGCTTTCAGGTGCTCTCTCTCTCGCTCTGTTTCTTTTCTCCTAGTTTGTTATATTATGCAGTAAGACCACGCTAAATGCAGTGACCTATAGGTTTACATCATAATTTATCTTTCAATTATCTGAATAATGTAAAGTAACAAATGATTGGATGGTGCTAGTTATTGCACTTAGTCTTTGCACTGTCATACTAAATAGGCCCAACTGACTCAACTTGTCACATGACTGAAAATGATACATTTGAATTGGCTCACAACTGGACTTTATAAGGGGTGGGGAGAGTCATCAAAGCAGATCACAAGCATAGGTCATAGTTCTGTGACATAAAAAATGATATACTGGTTTTAGTTCTATAATGGTTATGCAGAAACACATGGGTACCAAATCAATTTTTGTCACACATACTGATGCCATCAAATTGACATTTAAAAAAAAACACCATGCAACTTTTATTCCCATGGACAATATTTTTAAAGGCTTAAGCCATGGAAGTTTTGAATCTTGGCTGGATCAGCAGGGACCGGCTGAGATTCAAAACATGTATACAGTAGGTAGGCTGATTGTGCCCCAAATTGATTGATCAATCAACTTGGGTACAACCATTCTTTAGGATTTTTCATGCTAATATTTCCAGCTGCTTTAGCCACTAGCAATAATCACTGTGTGGTCTCCCTGCTGTGACAGCTCTCCCCACCTCCTGGACACCATAGCCCTCCTAGAGGGAGACCCCCATCAGTACTGACTGTGTTGAAGGGGGAATTGAGTGAATTTCTTTCCTACAACCTGTGGCTGCAGGAAATAAAATTGCCCAGTCTAAAGCTGGCCTAACAATAAAATGTATGTATCTTATTCTGAAGAAAAAAAAAAAACAATTATTCCTAAAAGGACATTTAAATTTGAAAAGTACAGAGCATACAAAAAATGGTGTAAAAAGGGCAACTAGGTTGGATAACTCAAACTTAACAAGAAAGACACACCTCAAACATTACTTAACGACATTAGTAGTAAAAAGCCTAGGACTGAACATGTAGACAGTCTTGGAGTAGAAAGAGAACATAAACCTAGTAAACACCTTTAGGATACAAACGGAAGTTGTAGAGCTGATGTACAAAAGCAAAGATGATGATAATACAATCACGTAAACTTGGAAAACTTTAAGAAAATTCTTGGAAAAGACAATAATACAATCTCAAATGCACTACTATTGCTTACAACTGATGTGGTCTATAAACAAACAAAGAATAAAAAAATAAAGTTAATAAAGCATCTGGACCAAATGGTTAACATCTGTGCATTTTCAAAGAATTGAACAGTTTCTCGAATTTTAGAAATAAAATATAAATTAATGCTGCGCTATGGTGGTGCTAGAGTGCAACTCAAAGTGCTGCTGTGCAAAAAATCAAAAAGATTCTTTAACGTGACAATACAAAAGAACAGCGCAAAATGGTTGTGAAAAAAGTGTGATGATGAATCACCAAAATACCATAAAAATTATAAATATATAAGACAGAGGTAACCTGAACCCTGTGCAATAAATATCAATAAAAAAACAACTGATAATATACACCCTGTGCGGTGAATATAAAAGTCCATGAAAATTATAATAAAAAGTCAATCAGAACATAATGCATAACATCCAAAGTGCTTCAGCAGGTAGCCAGTGAAAGATAGTCCAAAAAACTTGCTAAAGTGCTGGAAATTCTGTGCAAAATCATGCTGCCATAGTTTAGTGAAAAACGATGACTTTCCTCTCCCCCAGGATATTACACTTACCGGACAAAATTGACCCCTATACAGTATTGTGTAAGGGTCACACAGGCTTAGTCCAGTAAGGAATCCAGGCAATTATCCTTTAGACTGATTAGAACCACCAAGGGACCTCCAATGAACTCAGCAGGATAGGGACCACATGCAGAAGGAAAGGCTCAAAATAGTGTAATATTGCTAAGGTAAACGTTTATTATGAAGAACATAAATGGATCACTCACATTTCGCATGATAAAAAAAGCAAGCTGGTGCAGTCATTTAACAGGTATAGCGGATCATTCAGATTGTGTGCTGCGGGCTCCCCTGGTCCCAGCGTGCGTTCCACCGCTACCGGAAATTACGTCACAGCAAGCGTGGGACCGGAAATTGCGTCGTCGCGTTTCACCCTCCTCCATTGGCTCGAATTTTAGGGTTCTGAGAATGCAGTGTTTCATTTGTTTGTCTTCGTCTGTTGCTTGAATGATAGCTATTTTTTTTTTTTTAATTTAACCCAACCAACTCTGTACTAGTTAGAATGGCAATATAAGGGGGCTTGCAGTTGCAGGATATATGCTTATCATCACTAGCTTCAAACATATGACATTTGGTTTTGGGTAATGTTATATGATATTGGACAGACAGAAAGAAGGAAAAGGTAATCTTTCAAGTTCAGAGTTTCATGTAAAATTTAATTTGGGCTTCCTATTTTCCTAATTCCACAAAAATCTGGTGTTTGTTCCCAGTTTGCAGCAGGTATGTTTTTTTTTTTTTAAATTGGTAATGACTATACAGTGTATTATATACTTTTCAGAATAAGCATTGTGCTAACATTCAACTGGATTTTTAGAAGCTGATAATATACTTGAATTTTCATAGTACGGTATGCAGATTCTATTGTGAACAAACAATACGCTCAGATATTTTGCAATTCGCCAATATTCCTCAATATTCTAATTTTTCATTAATTCATCATTATGTGTGTTAATTAAATTTTCAGTTAAACACCAGATAATGCGGTGCATGTCATTAAATAAAAGGCTGAAAATTGAGTTCGGAGTCTGACTAAAACTAGCACAATGTTGCCTGTGATTTCATGTTAAAGAAAAGAAGACTATAATGGAAACATTATGATAAAAAAAAAAAATCCTGTGATTCATCTGTTCCTGTTAATACAAGATTATTTAAGTTAATTAACTACGCTACTTCTAAGTACTGCATATCACTTTCAGACTGACGCTGAAAGGGCATTGGCACTACATATAAAAGAATAATAGCAGGACATTAAAACAATGATCTGAAAAGCTTCCTATCTCATACATCCAGACAAAATAAGATGACTTTCTCAAAGTCAGAAGGAAAAGCAATGGAATATTTTCCCGTGGACATAAGCAAAATATAATAAAAAAAACAATAAATGTGTGCAAGACAAAGCAAATTCACCTACTGCAAATGAAAGGTTTTTTTTTTTTTTGAGTGAGTGAGTGTAAACAGAAATCTGTTTCTACTTTGATGTATAGCCTCTAAATGTACATCCATCAATTTAAAAAAAACCAACCCTGAACGAGGCATCCAAGTGTTTGGAGAAAGCAGCTGTCCTCCATCTCTGGGCCTTTTTTCTATGGAAATGTCACATCTCATTTATGATTTGTCACCCAAAAATTGTGTTCTACACGGCATGTCACTTTGTGTCAAGTGGCACAGCACGTCCCCGCCAAATGAGATGAAATAGCAAGCAATGAGGGCACTTGATGTTTGTCAGAAAGCACAATAGTTAAAACGTGTAAACACATTTGCTGGAGGGAAGGCAATACCTAGTAGATTTTCCCCTTTGATAATAAAAATAAGGACCTCAGGCGCAGAGCTGAGATGGGTTTCAGTCTATCAGCAACCAACAGATGTTCTCAAAGTAAGAATAAAAATTCCGGATAAGTAATCAGCTGAGGACATACAATCATGTCATAACTTATCTAGACATTTAAACTTTAAAATAGCCCATCTTTTGGACAGATACTACAAACGCTTTAGCCTAGAGTGAATATCTTTCAAATCATTTTTATTTTTCTGTATATATTATTACTTTTATGTTGGAGAAATGTCAATTTACTTAGTCTTAAGCAAACCAAAATCTAAGGCGATGCAAAATTACAAAATGACAAACCCTTAGGTGTTAATGTGTTTGTACCACTAATATCACCCTGTCCATATGGAAGCAGTAAGAGCGTAAGTGACACAGCTGTGTTATCTTGGTCCACAAAGAGTCAAATTATTATTTTATCTGCTACCTCATTAGCTATTATATCCTGTGTAAGCCAGCGAAGTCATGCAAATATCAAAGCAAATAAGTGCAAAGGAAATCTTAAAATCAAAAGCTTCTAGCCAATTCCTTAGGACAACAAAGCTGCTTGTGACTATGTACATGACCCTAGGTTTGCAGGGCCGGGTGTTTAGCCTGTTCTTTTTAATACTTCCTGAATTTATATTTATAATAACAGGAAATTATGGAAGTATTGTTGTGAATATTTATTTCCTGGAGGACAGTATGACTATGGTGGTTTACATTAATCGGAAACATTAATTAAAGAGCATTTCTCTACTGTTTTTTTTTCCGGTTGAGCCACATGGACTTGTGTATTTTTTTCAACCTCACTAACTATGTAACTATTTACTATAATATGTAGATGTAGCACCCTTCTACGTATACCATCTCACAAAAGTGAGTACACCCCTCACATTTTTTTAATTATTTTATTATATCTTTTCATATGACAACACTAGTAGTGAGTGTACAGCTTGTATAACATTGTACTAATTTTGCAAATTTGCTGACCAGTACGAGAGAGTAAGAGCGATAACACCAAATTTACCATACCAGCTCCCCATTCACACCTGAGACATTGTAACACTAATATATATACAGTATCTCACAAAAGTGAGCACACCCCTCACATTTTTGTAAATATTTTATTTTATCTTTTCATGTGACAAGACTGAAGAAATGACACTTTGCGACAATGTAAAGTAGTGAGTGTACAGCTTGTAAAATAGTGTAAATTTGCTGTCCTCTCAAAATAACTCAACACACAGCCATTAATGTCTAAACCGCTGGCAACAAAAGTGAGTACACCCCTAAGTGGAAATGTCCAAATTGCGCCCAAAATGTCAATATTTTTTGTGGCCACCATTATTTTCTCGCACTGCCTCAACCCTCTTGGGCATGGAGTTCCATAGAGTTTCACAGGCTGGCACTGGAGTCCTCTTCTACTCCTCCATGACGACATCACGGAGCTGGTGGATGTTAGGGACCTTGTGCTTCTCCACCTTCTATTTGAGGATGCCTCTCAGATGCACCAAATCTGCCCATGACTATATTTTGTCAAAAATGTCAACACTATCCCCTCCCCTTCACTTCCATAAATTATATAAGCTTGGGGAGATGTCAATCATCTATAAGTACCATTGAGATTGGTCATGTGTACCAAGTCCAGCAGGTTTTTAAATTCAGCGAGCCAGCAGGAGGCAGGCATTGTGATTAATGATAGATTTACAATGAGGGACCTTTTTGGCATTTTTTTTTATAAAGGACCTGTCAAAGGTTTGAATGAATAAATGTCATCAGTACACCTTTTTTTCTTAAAAAGGGACCGCATGTTTATTATGTGACCATGAAAATAAAGCCTTGCACCCTTTTGAGGAATCCTTGGTGTGCTGATGACATTTATTCACTCTGATTATCTACGGTTTACAGCCTGTGATCATTGCAGCACCCAGCATTACTGAACAGCCATTTTCAGGAATGTGTGCATGGGGAATACTGAGTTTGGACTTGGCTAAGGTTTAGGTGCCTATTTCTAGGTTACACTTTTTTTCTGTGAATGAGTATGGTGTTTTAAACCACCAGGCCAGTGTTGTGGGGCTGAGAAGATTCACACACTATTCCCCCACTTTCTTGGCCAGCCGGGCTGCATTCTCAGATTAAGGGTGTGGTATGAATGTTTAGGGGGACATCACACTTTTTTTTTTTTTTTTTTTGCATGAGGTACCCCTTTTAAATCTATGTATTTTCAGATGGACTGTATACTGTTTTTTTTTTTTTTTCATTCTTGCTGTAAAGATGTACTACAACAAAAGTAATACTTACAAAGAAAAAATGATACACTTTAACCACTTGCCGACTGGGCACTTATACCCCCCTTTCTGCCCAGGGCAATATTCAACTTTCAGTGCTCTCACACTTTGAATGACAATTACTCATGCAATACTGTACTTATATGATATGTTCGTAATTATTTTTTACACAAATAGAGATTTATTTTGTTGGTATTTAGTAATTATTTGGATTTTTATTTTTTGCGCTATTAAAAACAAATAATACATTTCTTTGGTAAAAATAACCTCAATCGGTGTATATTATTTGGTCTGTGTGAAAGTTAGAGTGTCTATAAGCAATGGTACCAATCACTGAAAAGGTGTTACACTTGATACGAATTACCTACCTCATTTCTTGAGACCCTAACATGCCAGGACACACAAATACCCCCAAACACGACCGCTTTTTGGAAAGTAGACATTTAAAAGTACTTTGTAAGAGGCATGGTGTGTTTTTTGAAGTTGTACATTTTTCCAACAATTTTTTAGAAAATGAAGATTGTTTTTTCAGAAAATTGTCATATTAACAAATTATTTCACACACACAACATAGGCATATTTGCAACTACACCCCAAAACACATTCTGCTACTCCTCCTGAGTATGGCAATACCACATGTGTGAGACTTTTCCACAGCATGGCCACATAGAGAGGCCCAACATCCAAGGAGTACCTGTAGGTGTTCTAGGGACATAAATTACACACCTAATTTTCTGACAACCTATCACATTTTTGAAGGCCCTGGAGCACCAAGACAGTGGAAACACCCAAAAAATGACCCCAATTTGGAAAGCAAACACTCCAATGTCTTTTATATGAGGCAATGAGTGACAATTTCCTTCTGATAGCTAAGAAAGAAGAAAAAGGGTCTCTTAGTGGATTTGAGATAGATCACAAATAAATTATAAACAGCCAAATTAAAAAAATAAATGGAGATATTGTACCAATAGCGGGTTCTTCTTCTAGCAAGATAGGGCTGGATCATCTGATTGTTGAAATCAACTTCCCCCATGAGCATATTGTATTCATGAACACATTCTCATTTCTGGACTGGGCCAATATTTCTTTGCTCTGCAAACTCACTGACTCCCCTCTATGTAGTCTTGCATTCACTAGCCTTTGCAGGAAGCACTTCCTACCAGATTTCACGGTGCCACATGCTAGTGAGATGGAGGTGAGCTTGCACTTCACCTGGTGAAAGGAGCACGGGCGGAAAATTATCGTTACACTGTGGTGTCATCCCTATGAAGCACGTTATCAAATAGATACTCTTGATTGCACAAGCTTTAGTAAACTTTTTTATTTATTGCAATGGCCTTTTTTGCACTGGCACTTTCTGTATATATATATATATATATATATATATATATATATATATATATATATATATATATATATGAAACACTTACCTATATAGTCATTTTTTTGTAACTTTCTAGTATTTTTACGTTGATTTAGAGGCAGTGCGATCACACATTTAAATACTAATTCACTGCCAATGTGGGAACACATTTGGTGATTGCAGCAGCTGCATCCTGTAATTTCCTAATTTCTATAAATAGGTGGCCGCGTGCTACTACCACATTTATATAATTTCTGGTGGATGCCACTGCACTACTGGGGATAGCCTGCTCCTTGCCAGAACACCTTTATTTGGTAGGCACACTTTCCTCCTCTCCGGATTCTGTAGCAGACAAACTACTTAAAATGGGTTCATAATCCGAATCACAATTGGACTCAGACACCGAGAGCCCTCCTCTCTAAAATTTGACATGCCTCCTCACTGGTAAATCATTTTTTAGCCATAGTGATGACTGTGGGCTGTGGTGACAACCTGCAGGGGTGCAATGATGGGTGCTGATGAGGCTGCTCTGATGTTTGCTGATGAGGCTACACTTATGGGTGCCGAGGAGGCTGCACTGATGGGTGCTAATGAGGCTGCACTAATGGGCCCTGATGAGGTTCACTGATGTGCATTAATGAAATTGCATTGGTGTGCATTATTGCACTGCACTGAGGCTGCACAGGTGAGGCTACACTGATGGGCACAGATAAGCTACATTAATGAGGCATCACTGATGAGTGCTGATGAGGTGGCTCTGATGTGTGCCGATGTGCACTGATCAGGCGGCACAACTCCCATAGACTTTAATAGAGTTTGCATTTTTGCTAGAACTCTTTCCCTGTTTGAGATGTGCTGGTGTGACAAAACAGGGGTTGTTCAGCCCATCCCTAGTTGTATGCTATATTTTATCTTGGGGAAAGCTCTGCTCACCGTATTACAACCATTAAATGCTTGATTACATTTTGAAGATTTTTCTAAACAGTCAAAGTTTATTTATGAAGTGCTTTCTCTGGCTACAGTTCATGCTTCCCCAGTATATCATATAGAGGATCTGCAGCTACTATTGAAGTTAGGATTTTACTATTGTCATTGTACTAGCCTTACAGAACAAGTAATGAGTCTTATGACTATAATATCAGCCATTAAAGGACAGTTTGAGATCAGTTTGTGATTAGCTTCTATTCCTCCATACAAGACAATGTGAAAGCAAAGTAGACATGCAGTAAGTGTCTCAAATATCTACAGTATGTACGCTCTCCTGTAGAGTCTTATGCTTGTAAACTATTTATGTATCATGTGGACTGAAACGTATGACTCATGTAGCACTTTTATAGGTTGGCAGGGGGTTGTGTAGTAATGCAAAAAATACATATGGACTTGAAATCTGTCAGAGTTATAATTGGTGCTGTACATGCTATATGGCAAGAAGCTGATAGAACAGGTAATTAAAGCTTGTCCAGTGATGTTTTGACAGGCTCCTGTGACTATTTATGATAATGTTGTCAAATTTTTAATTCATAGAAGGAAAGTGATATTCCCAGATGTGCAAACTGATATATGTTTTTGACATCTGAGTGGACAGAAAATGCTCCTTCTCTTCTTTGCTATTTTCAAAGAAATACACCTGGAGAAAACAACTTAATAAGAAAGACATGTTAACTATCATAAGTAGCATCTACAAAACAAATTAAATTGTGGGAACATCTAAAAATAGATAACATACAAAAATAAAACATTGCCTCTGTAATCTACTTTAACCCCTTCAATAAAGGGCACTTTCACCCCCTTCCTGCCCAGGCCAATTGTCAGCTTTCAGCACTGTTACAATTTGAATGACAATTGCACAGTCATGCAAAGCTGTACCCAAACAAAATGTGTTACTATTTTTTTTTTTATACAGATAGAGCTTTCTTTTGAAGGTATTTAATACGAACAGGAATGAGGGGGTAAGGAATAACCCCAAAAGATAGTGGGATTTTATAGGCATTCACTGGTTAATCTCATAAAAATATGTACAATCCTTAATAGTGTAAATACATACAAAATGTATTGGTATAAAAATACATAAAAACCATCACAAAGATGAGTATGCACAACAGTAAGCTCCTGAAACAGAAGAACCCATATGTGGTTCCGACAAAAGGCAAGGTCTGTGTCTTAAGACAATAAAGATGGCCAGCCTCCTATGTCCAGATCCAAAGGATTCTAATGTGCAAGCATACCCAAGTAATCACTAAGCGTTTCGCTATACAGCTTCTTCAGGGGGTCGCATCGCTCCTAGCTCCAATGGGATCCCCTGAAGTAGCTGTCTAGGGAAACGCTTAGTGATTCCTTGGGTGTATTTGCACATTAGAACCCTTTTGATCCGGACATAGGAGGTTGGCCATCTTTATGGTCTTCAGACACAGACCCTGCTATTTGTCTGACCACATATGGGTTCTTCTGGTTCAGGAGCTTGCTGTTGCACTGTTGTGCATACTCATCTTTGTGATGTTTCTCACCGTCATTTTATCTGACATATAGAGTTTTAAAAAGATATCCTGCCATCTTAAGACTGCAGTGCCATTTGCAGGCAAAGGCTTATTTTGTGGATAATCCAGCCTGCATCTGATCAATGTGCTGGTTAGATTCTGATCGTCATTGAGACTAGATGTGTCAGTGAGAGTCCGTTATGACAAGTAGTAGCCATGCACAGTAGCAGATGATACCCGGCAAAAGGGAAACATAGACTAATGTACCCTCTGCACTGGACATTCTGCAGGACAAAAGCAATCTATAGATTACAGATGAGAAGGGTTTTATTCCAAAGGAGTTCATCCATGACACATAATTGCCAAGGAGATTTATTTTGCTTTAATTCCATTATCTCTTTAACCTAATTTATATGCTCCTTTTAAAATGTAGGATGGTGCGGTAATCCAAACTACGGGGATAAATATACAAAGCTATATGCAAAGGCATCTTGTTCTAGTCCAGACAGTGTTTTTTTGTTAAAAAGTAGGTAAGACAAATTTGACTATCTATAGATGCCCACAGAGGACACATTCTTTATTTTTTGTAAAGTAAGTAATGGAAGGAAAAATGCATAGGTAAAAATGCATTGTGACAGGTTAGATCTAAAAACGTAACCTAATCTGTGACTCTTTAGCATTAAACGCAAAAAAAAAAAAAGAACTGTCAAATGAAAGCATTTTTGGAATCTTCGAAGTTTAACTATCCTTAAACAAAAACTGCCAGTGTCTCTAGTCCTATGAAATTTATTCTCATTGATTATTCATTGAACAGACATAAAATACTGAATTCAACTATGCAACAAATTGTTAAGAATATGTGATTTTTGTCTGAATGCAAATAGAAGAGTAATGGAATACCCATAGAATTCGAAGAACTGTCTAAACCATGAATCATAAGGGAGTCATGAAGTCAGAACATTATGAAATCCATAAAATATTTTATTTTTCTTGTTTTATCTACTTAAAACAAAATTTATGTTGCAATTTCTAACACAATAAAATATATTTTGAAAAACAAAACAAAAAATAAAATGTATTTATAAGAGGTAGATGGGGTATGTTAAACTGAACTCCAGTCAAACAGCTAAACAGAAAGTTATAGCACATGCATATGACCTTCCTTTCTTGCCAAAGTGTTTATAATTCTATATTTGGTCTAAGACACGCTCAAGACTATTACGTGGTATTACCTGGCAAGGTAGTACATTTTCTTTCCTTCCCACCCATTCCTGGCCCGTAGTATATGGGTCTGGTATTGATTTTGGGGTTATTTTGTGTAGGGTCTCTCTTGACATCCATAGCAACCCTTATCAAAGATGAGATTGGTTATGTATTTTTAGAGGAAACCCCAAAGCATTTTAGGATAAAGACCATCCCTCCAAACGCGTCAAATGGTTTTGATATCCATCTGAACCAAGAGGAGTTCCATCGCATGACAGATCCTACAGTTTCTTAGCTTATGTGCCATGCTTTTGTAAGTGTAAAAAAAGTGCACTGGGCATTTGTACCCTTTCTTTTGTTTTGTTTATATAATTGCAAGTTTCTGCGGTCAGAAGAGGGCTGCAACCTCTACATCTGGGGTTGGCAACTTATAGTTTACTAGCTACCTGTCGACTGCCAACAGGTAGTTGGCGAACATGTCCCTGAGAGCCACAGAGCGGCGCAGGCTCAACCAGTCCTAGGGTGCAGAGGCAGCCCCAGAAATAGCTCAGGCAGGTTCAGGTTCTTCTTTGAACATGCCCAAACTCTTCCTCTTCCACTCTCCTCCCCACTGGCCCTCCCCCCAGATCCAAGGGGCTTGTGGGTGATACCAGGTGGGATTTAGAGCAGGGATTAGATCCAGGACACGTGGGTTTGCCACTGCACCTTCCCTGCACTAAAAAAAAAAAAAACTCTTTATATTCTATAATAAAGTGCTGCAGATAATGCAATAGGCATTTGTACCCTTTGTTTTATTTTGTTTGTATAATTGCAAGATTCCCCAGTCAGACAAGGGCTGCATTGTCTACACCAGGGGTCGGCAACTCATCATTTGTGAGCTACCTGTCGACTGCTAACGGGGAGTTCTTAAACATGTCCCTGTGTTGCCGACCCAGTCTTTTTCTGAGTGCCACAGAGTGGCACAGGCACACGCTCACTCAGTCAGTCCTGGGTGCAGAGGCAGCCCCCGCCCCTTGCATAAATGTGGCTGCTGGGCAGGGAAAGCCTCCGGGAATAGTTTGGGTGAGTTTGTGCTCTTCTTTAAACATGAGTTGGATCATAATCAATAAAAAGTCCATAGGTGAAATAAATTAATTAATCATGAAAGTGCTCTGTGCATATGTGAACAGGTAACTGGATCCATCATCAGCAGCACCCTCACAAACAAGCCTCTCACCAGATATGCAAGACCATAGACAGGCAAAAACATCAAGACATCCAGGAGAGCAGCAGTAAATGGATGACAGTTCCCATGAGGTGACTCGGAATGATTAGGAAAATAAAACATTCATAGTGAAGCCTTTTTTTATCAGCAGTATATGGCAGTCATGTGACTTCTATCAGTTCCTAGTAAAGCTTGTAGGAGCAACCTCCAACAAGCTTTATTTGACCTCTGTACACTGCTTACCTATGTATGTTTCCATACACCCTACTGATCTATGTATGCTGCCCTACAACCTACTGACCTGTGTACGCTGCCTTACATACTACTGAGCCCTGGACGCTGCCCTACATACTACTGAGCACTGGACGCTGCCCTACATGCTACTGAGCCCTGGGCGTTGCCCTACATAATACTAACACTAGCCAGAAATCAAAGCAGATAGCCAGGCCTGAAACTAGTCAAGAAAATCAGCCCATAGTACCAGATGAATTCCAGCATCAGATTTTTGGGAGTGACCAACTCCCCAGGCATGAACAAAATAGATTTTTTTTTACTGAAGCCAACTTTTAAGGTAGGCTAAGTTTACATTTTTACACTGACATTACAGTGACGGGACGTTTTTCTAGGTTTTCTTCATGCTGTCTTTACTTTTTATTGGGGACTTGCTAGTTATTTTTATTTTTTTTAAAGGGGGCGCTTGGATCTTTGATCTCTTCAGTGTTGTCCAGGTAGATCTCCATCTCTTAAAGGTTGCCTATCCCTGGTCTACACTATCTAGTTCTACTTATATTTACATATAGTTAATCAGGTTAAAAAAAAGACACAAGTCCATCTAGTTCAACCCAAAAAAAAAGTTTCATAAAAACAAGCTGTTTACACTACTCATACTGTATATTGTACCAGCTGAAGCTCGTGTGAAGCATGCCTTAAATCAACATTTTAATGGGAAATGTTGTATTGGTAGGTGGCCTTACTTCCCATCAGTCAGTGAATCATATACCCATCAGTCAGTGAATCATATATAAAGTATTAAAGTATATGAGCAGAAAACAGGTAGGTAATTGTTGCAGCACCTAAAGGGTGCTTGAAATACTGAGCAAGGTAGATTAAATTGGTTACAATCCACATGTGGCAGGGGTCTCCTTAATAATGAAGCACAATGACACTGGTTCACCCCATCACCCTCCTCTTTTATAGTCTCTATCGCGTTGTCTGATATATCTATAAAAAGTGCAGGAGTGTAACTTTTTATATACAGGAAAGGTTACTTCTCTTATAGTAGCTCATCTGATGATCTCCGTTTCATCATGGGCATGAGGAATTCATCAGGGTGTGTCCATCACACCTTTTTTGTCACTCTGTGCAAAAAATCTTCAGTGATTCAAACCACTCCTCCTCCACCAGAGTGCTTAACTCAAGATTTGCTCTCATCTGATTATGATCTGCACATTATATAGGTCATATTAAGTCTGTGGCTGTATGTCTTGATCCAACAAATCAAGATGGGTATGTTTTGTATCTTAGAACAATAGTCCTAGTGGTTGATACAGAGATTCCTGTAAAAGCCGATCTGTGTGTTTTACAGAGCAAAATGTTCCCTGTTGCAACTGAGATAAACATTTATCCATCTAACAGAATTGTGGTTTTTATTTAGGAGACATTTCTCCTTATGCCTGGTACACACAGTGGGATTGTAGGACGAACGATCATCTGCTTTTTTTTGTTTTATGTATGCTACTTTCATATCGAAAATGAAGTGTTTACCAAAGTAATAAAAATTCTCATAATAAAAAATCTCATACGACAGATAACAAATTTGGAAGTGTTATAATGTGTTTTAGTGTATTTGTATTGTATTTTCACACAACTGTACTGACTAAACAAAAATCGTACGATCTAATATTGTATGAAAACATTTCTGTGCTTGTCCCATAGGATAGTATTGAATGAACTGTCCTGATCGGCTCTCAAAAGCTGTATATGAATGACCAAATTATCGTACGATCATTTCAAAAGCGGTATTTTCCAAACTATTTTCTGAACATGTGTACAGACCATTAGGAAGTATTTATTACCTGTTTTGTGTACTGATTGTGCTACGTTTGCCTTTTACAGATCCAGATCAGTTTGTTCTGCAATCAAGACAATGTCAAACACTGAATTATATAGCAGGATTATGGTTTACTTTTAGGAGAAGCTTCTCCTTTGAAAGTTTTTTAGTAAGTATATTATTAACAATTTTGTGGGAGGTCAGTGTTATTTTCTCCTGTTGTATGGACATCAATTCATCTAGCCTGTGGGTTGCTGTAAAGAGGAATTCAATATATTTTTGATATAGTATTCAAATATAAATGGCTCCGACCACAAGGCCCATGTGAGTGGTATGGTAGCTGCCCCTTCAAGTAAACATTACACTAAAACAAGTAAAGAAAGTAAGGCACTAAACCGAATTAGGACCAAAGAATGATATGTGAAAAAACATATGTATAAAACTTTCTAATACTTGTGCTAAACATCTACTTTAAAGTGAACAATGTAAAAAAAATATTTCCCACAACACCATTAAATAAGATCTTGAATATCTTAAAAAAAAATTCCTAAATGTGCCCAAAACACAAATCACTGTGTCCATACTATATTAAAACAATATCCATGGGGGGCGGAGCCAGCCGGCGAGGTGCATGGGCATCTGATCGCACAGCTCCTCGCTAGGCAGACAGACAGCGACCTGTACCGACGGAGAGGGTCACTCCTAGCTCACACACCGATCACCCCTGCATCCCTGATAGACCGAGGAACATGCGGCCTAAGAGGAAAGAGCAGGGTAAGCCGAACAAGCTGGTAGATTACTTCTCCCCACACCATAGGCTGGGCGGCCAAGATGGTGCCGGCCCGCCTCATCTGCCGGCACGGCATGGGCACTCAGCTCACCAGGAGGGGATACAGCAACAGGAAAAAAAAAACCCCATATAACGCTAACCTCCAGTGATTTCTTGTCTCAATCTCCCCCTGCATCTACCACTACAAGCCCTGCCAAATCCAAATTAAAGACTTCTCATCACACTGATTCCCCGCGCACTAACTGCAATGCAGATGACACACTGGAGTTCACTGACACCATTGCATCTTTCCCCACTCACAATCAACGAGTAATGGACTCAATGCTGAAAGACATGTTGCCATCATTAAGAAATGCCATCCACACAGATATGCTGCAACTGATGTCTCAATACAACACTGCTGTGGCTGCGGTGAGCGACACAGTCTGCAATATTGAAAACAAAATTTGGGAGTTTGCTGACACCTTTAACAACATGGTGGATGCCCATAATGATCATGACGACAAAATAATTTGGCTTAAATCAAAGGTAGCAGACCTCGAGGATCGTTCCAGACAGAGCAATATTAAAATCAGAGGTATACCAAAAACTGTTAAACCCCCAGAACTTGCAGCATACCTCACATCTTTAATGCAAGAGGCACTACCTGATGTTCCACTGAGCGACCTGGCAATAGGCAGAATTCATAGATTGCCCAAACCTAAACACATCCCGGATAAATACCCCAGGGACACAATAGCACAAATTCACTTTTATAGTGTGAAAGAAAAGCTAATGGCGGTGGCGAGGAAATCTTCAAATTTGCCTACTAGTATGCAGATCTTTCGGCATACACAATGAACTGCAGGACAAATTTGGCGACAGTAGCAAAGCCCCTCAGGAACCACCAAATCCAGTACTGCTGGAACTACCCCGCCACTCTCATCATTGCTAAAGATGACAGAGACTTTAAAGTCTCAACCCTGGAGGAAGGTATCCAATTATTGCAAAAATGGGACATTTTAGATCCTGAGGTCACTACAGGGGTGACTCCCCCACGGGGTTCCAAGACCTCCTCACCTGAGTAATCATCGTAATTTTATGGTCGCCCGCTAATTATATTGGAGATGACTCTCCATCTCCATTTCCATCCAAAAATTGTTCAACATAGTCCCCGGCAGCTCTGCTCGGCTGCCAATGGTATTTGTTTCCTTTACCAGTTCCCCCACCTTAGCGGTATTATCTGCTGCTCAGATTTCCATTTGGATTTCGCCTATTTTTTAAGCAAGTGCGTAGCTGTATTAGCTGCGTTGCACTCAGGATTAACAATACTATATACTGTTAATTGTCTCTTTTTTTTTGTGCTTGCTGGTCACAACAGCTTCCTTGAAAAGTGGAAGAGAACATTGTATTCCTCACCACTATCTGCCTTTTTGTCCCTTGTTGAGCTCCAGCTCTCAGCTCTGGTGTCCATACCGAATTACCATGTGGCGACCCTGATTTACCCGCCTGTCCACCGCCGCCAGTATCGAAGGCCTACTACCTGTCTGCTTCAGAGGTACTCATTGTGCATCTCTTGTAAGTGACCGACTATACCTTGTAAGTACTACAATATTATTACAAACTTATACACCATGTCTTTTAAACTAACATCAATGAATGTCAACGGCATCAACATTCCCTTTAAGAGGCATATGTTATGGAAGGAGCTACAATCCCAACAATGTGATGTAATGGCCATACAGGAAACCCATTTTGCAGCGCAGGCTCATCCATCCTTATCGTTCAAGCAATTCCCCCAAGTATACTACTCTAATGGTCCCAAGAAAAAAGGTAACATATACACACAAGGTGATATTCACCATCCGTGCACTAATCATACCAGTCCAAACGTAGCTTGTTTGTCTTCCTTCCAGAACATAGTCTATTAAGGCTAGGTGGCTGCTGCTCCAGTCAACTCCACTGGGTGGCAGAAGAGAACACTGTGCAAAAGATAAGCAAAACAAGGCGAATCAATATGCAGCGCAGGCCCATCCATCCTTACATGGTACAGCAAGTACTGGGCATATGTAGGTTCCTCTCCTACTGCATGGCCTCTTCAAATCCCGCACTGGACCCACTCAGTGTCCCCTGAAAAGTGTAGCTCCCCTCAAGGCGAACGATCTGCTGCACCTCCAGCAGATCCCGCACTGTTCCACTCAGTGTCCCCTGGAAAGTGAAGCTCCCCTCAAGACGAGTGATCCGCTGCACCTCTGGCGTCTCTGCCTAGTGCGCCTGCGCCCGACTCCATTGTCCCCGCCATGAATCCCGCACAATGCACAAGGATCCAGGCAGAAGTGGATAACTATGGGGACGAGACAACTCCGGCAGATGGTGGTGGAGGATGGAAACTAAGGCCCAGCATTGGTTGCTTTGACGACATGTTTTGGAGGCGTATACTTCCTCTTCAGGTCATCAGCTGTACCATGTGAGTGCATTTCATATTGATTAATTTTCCTTTAATAAAAACTATAATACACTAGGTTGGATGTGCGCCTGGTTTTGTTTATCTTTATTTTGTGATTCCAAGACTTCCTCCGAGGTCCTGGTGGCCCTGGAGGAATTCTTTCAGTGTAATGATAGGGATGATATATATCCATTTGTGTTGTGGAACGTGCATAAAGCATATATGCATGGTTTATTGTTGTCTAAAAGTGCTACTATCAACAGGCAGAGGAGGCAGCAACTGGAACACATACTGAAGGACATTGCACGATTAGAACTGTCCCATAAGCAAACGCCCACGACCGCATTGACAAATCAATTATCCAAAGCACAAAACTAACTGCGATTACTATTGATAGACCAACATTCCAATCACATGCGTAGGCTTAAAGCCTCTTCTTTCATGCATGGTAACAAGGCGGGCAAGCTTCTTGTGTCTCAAATTAAAGATAGAACATTCAAACAAAAAATACCTTACTTGATCCACCACACTACAGGTGAGAAATTGACTAACCCCAAAAGCATAGCTGATGCTTTCAGCCATTATTACGGTTCTTTGTATAATTTGAAAGGAGACTTGTCCATCCCGCAACCAACTCAAACCAACATAGACAATTTCTTAAATTCAATTTCTTTGCCACAACTAACACAGTCAGGCTTGTCTGAGATTAATCACTCTATCTCCCTCCCGAAAATCACAAAAGCAAATCTGGCTCTTCCAAAGAACAAAGCTCCCAGTCCAGACAGATTCTCGATGGAATACTATAGAAAATATGTTCAGGTGCTTTCGCCAAAACTTCAAGGTGTGTTCCACAAGGCTGCCTCCTCGTCCTCATTCCCTCTGGAAATGCTGGAGGCCACGGTTATAACATATTGCCGAAACCTGGGAAAACTCCTGACTGTGCGAAAAATTTTAGACCCATTTCCTTGCTGAATGTGGATTTGAATGTATACGCAAAAATCCTAACAGACGGGCTTTCCAAATTCTTACCTGTATTGATTAAACGGGACCAGGTCAGTTTTGTGACCGGTCGCCAGGCAACTGATGCCACTAGGCGTATGGTGGTTCTTATCCACCATGCCAAGGCCACGCACATGCCCACAATGCTCCTGTCACTGGATGCCAAAAAGGCCTTTGACAGGATACACTGGGGGTATTTGAATAGGGTCCTGCAAAGGTTTGGTCTGGAGGGTATGACACTTAAAGCGATTATGGCTTTGTACACCCTGCCGTCAGCATATGTATTTACAGAGGGTATTTTTTCAGACAAGTTTGTCATCATCAATGGGACAAGACAAGGGTGCCCGCTATCCCCCTTGATATTTGCGTTATTAATGGAACCTTTAGCTGAAATGATCAGGAGTCATCCGGGGATTAGGGGCTTGACAATAGGTAATACCACGCACACAAATTCGCTTTTTGCAGATGATGTGATCCTATCTCTTACCCAATCATCTTCATCTTTAGCGACAGCTCAAAGTGTACTACATGAGTTCCACTCCATTTCGTATTACATAGTCAATGACACCAAGTCTAACATTCTTGGGGTAGCGATTGACGAGCAAACTAAAGCCGTGATCCAACAAGCAATACCTTACAGGTGGAGTCAGGATTCGATAAACTACTTAGGGATCAAACTCACTAGTAAAATTTGTATTTTACTAACAGTTCCTTCACTATTTTGCACGCAGCACTTTCAGGAAGAATTCTTTATTTATTTTCATTTTTCTTCGGTGAGCACCATACCCTCACTTGAACCTGCACTGTATACTATTTCTGATTTGGAATAAAATTCATCACCGTTTTTGTTTATTTATTTATTGCACTCAGCACTTCATTTACTTACGGTACATTGTCTGGTATAGGACAAGAATTGAGTACCTTCCCCTGTTTAGTGGGATATTTTTGTCACTTGTGCACTTTATATTTATAATTAGACAATCTTTTGTTTCAACTTTGTCACTTGTGCACTTTATATTTATAATTACATAATTTTTGGTTTCACCATTGTTTTGGTACACCATTCTTTCTAGAACTTTATTATCGATAGGTAGCGCCTTTATCAACCTTCTTGTATTTTATTTCACTTCCCATCCAAATCCCTCCAGTATTTTATAAAACTATACAATCTCTGTTATTTAAGTTTCTCTGGGAGGATAAGAGGTCTAGATGCCAGCATAATCTACTGACTAAACATGCTAAGGCTGGGGGGATGGGGGTACCTGATATTAGAGATAATCATGTTGCGGCTACTCTGGCCCAATCCATGTATTGGCTGCAGACGAAACAAGCTCCTTTATGGACCATAATAGAACATGTGGAACTCCTACAGAATAGACTGGCCGACTTATTTTTTGAGTACTCCCTTGATCAAACAGTGTTCAGTTGCGGCACCCCACTATTTCAGCCACTTTACAAGCTTGGCGATACTTTTTGATGAACACAGCTGCTCATATTAACCACCAATACATACCGATTCCATTAACCACTCTGTCCATCCTGTCACCAGACCTCAACGTCCGACACTGGTTATCTTATGGCCTTAGTACAATACCTGACCTCAAATGGGGTCCCTGAGTGATCCCTTTTGACAAACTATGCAAGCGATTTCCTACCTTCTCAAAAGAATATCTGATGTATATTAGAGTCACTAGGTTAATCTCCTCTATTAACTCAGGCCACCTAGCCATTCCAGACACAATATACTCATTTTGCTTTGAGAAAGAAACTCACACAAAAGGCATAAGTAAATTTTATCTTACTTTACCTGATAAACTGTATTTTGTAAAATCAAAACCGTAACTGAAATGGGAGATTGATCTCCAGAAAGTATTTACAGACAGTCAATGGCAGAGAGCAATCACACTGAACCATACCCTAACCAGATGCACAAATTTTAGGGTACCATAAATCCATTTGAGGTGGTACAGAACTCCATACTCCATACTCCCTGGCAAAATTCTAGGGCAACACATCCAACCTGTGCTGGTGGCAGTGTGGACAGGTGGGTACATTACTGCATTTTCTGTGGACATGTGTCTCCATATGGAGCTTCTGGGCTTCTATTTCACGTCTAATTACGAGAGTTATGGGCATATTCAATAAGGTGAGAGTGGAACAGGCCTGCTGGGTATAGATATAGACCGGTACCTGCCTCATCATAGAACAGTCATCCAACACATCCTTTCTGCGGCAAGACTGGTCATTGCCAGGAAATTGAAGGGCAGTGAAATCCCCATCAATAGGAAAAGTTATACAAGTGGTGAAGGAATCATACGAATATGAGAAAATACTAGCATACTCTGCACATCGCATACAAAAACGTCATGCTAATTGGGCAATCTGGAACTCTTATGTGCAAACCCTCAGGAATGCTATTAACGTTACTTAATTACTTTGTGTTGGTCTGTTCTCCAATGTGGCGCAGTATGTTCCCATTGGGGGTGCCATAGGGGGAGTGGAGACGCCCTTGGTTACCACTGAAGTGCTATTACACTTCTATGCAATCCTGGCTCGGACATTTATATATATATATATATATATATATATATATATATATATATATATATATATATATGATGGTTGGTTACATTACTCAGTATGTATGCATTCTGTATCGTTTCAATACAGTTCTTTCCTTTTGTTTCTTAGCCTTGAGGTGCTCTTTAATATTTTTCATTCTGTAATATGTTGATGTGTTTTGCTGAAAGTATAACTGCACATATTTTCTTATCTTTGTTTTGTCAAAAAACCCAATAAAAATGATTTGGAAAAAATAAAAAATAATACAATGTCCATGCAAAACAAAAGTGTATTATAAAAAAAAGCCAAGTCTAAAAACACAGGAAATCCTTCTGTGACATCCTTGTGTTGATCAATAAACTGCTTGATCCCATTCACCGTGCAATGTGTATGATTTGTGAAGAGCCTCTCCACTCCCAGACAAAAGGTGCTCTACTAGGTGTGCTAACAAAGATACATTCACCAGAACCCTCTTAGCCATGAAGGCCAATAAAGTCTTATTTGTTGAACCAGCAGGGACAATGTGATGATAGCTCCATCTAGTAAGATCTCCTCATGCACTTCCAGTATATTGTTTCTCACATCCAATATATATCGACAACTACCAAAAGACAAATAAAATAATGATCCTGCAGTAGGTTTATTAAAAACGTATTATTAAACCCACATCCAGTCTACTGCACTTACATCTGACAGTGCCAAAACTGGCACCAGCTCAATTAGCCTGTATCAATTCGTATGTGTATAAACAATGCCCGGCAGTCCTCTCCAGAGACTCGGCATGCGTTCTACCTCACCCAGATATCACGTCACCAGGCTGGTGTCTTTGATTTTTTTATAATACACTCTTGTTTTTGTTTTGCATGGACATTGTCACGATATAGTATGGACACAGCGATTTAAGGGTTTTGTGCCCATATCGGAGAACTTTAGTATTCAACATCTTATGTTATGGTGGTATGGAGAATATTTTTTTACATTGTTTTGTTCACTTTAAAATAAATGTTTAGCACAGGTATTAGAAACTGTTGCTATCTGTGTCTATATCTTTGCCCAAAAAATGAATGTGTCCAGCACAGTCAAGCAAATTGACTGCTAGATGGCACATGCTGATGAAATCTCAGCATTCCGGAATAAATGCAAAGATGTCATCATACATGGCCCCTCCAAAAGGAATTTCAGCAAGGTTGAAGATTAGCTACTAAAAGATAAGTCAATTTTCCTGTTCAAGAAAAATATTGTACTCCAGAATATCCCAAAACAGGAAGTAAGGGGAAATGTCTGTACCAGAGCCCTGAATAGCAGTTACATCTTACAGATGTTTTACAGTGTACTGTAACTAAAGACATTTTTTTTTCATTTTGGATAGAGTAAAGGAGGGTTATAACCCCCAACAGTTTTTTTTCTTTGATAAGTGGTGTATGGCTCAAGAAAGACTACTCCCCTATTGCTCAGCTGTATCTGCACATAAAAGAGGTGCTGGTCTTGCATGCATCAGAAACATGTAGGAAAAAGAAGTCTGGACAGCCGCACACTGCTTTAATCCCCTTTAATGGTTCCAAATATGTAAAAGCAACAATCCATACAGCACAAGGAAGTAATAAACAGATCAACTAACGCGTTTCACACCTATCTTGGTGCTAGTCATAGCTGAAATATTGGTCTCACACACACAGGTGTATATATACATACATGCAAAAATAAGCAGATGGCTGAATGCATCAAGCTACCAATTAAACACATCCCTGTATGGCCAATGAAAACATAAACTGGTAATTAATTATTCCGACAGAGAGACCAATCACCCATCTAACCACAGATAAAAACATCCTAAGCAAAAAAGCCCTAAACAGTTTAGAAAACATGATAAAAACTAAAATGTGAACCTTACAGCATTACATAGACTTTGGTACCAGATGCATACAAACATATTTCTATTGTTTTAGACTATAGTCATTAAAAATGTCACATTATATAGATCTAAACGTATCAAAGTAGCCATGGTAAGACTGTGCAAATGTGCACATCGATTGATTATGCATATAACATATACAGTATAAACCTAGTCAAACCTATAGCAAACATGCCACTAAAGAGCAAGATCGCCACACCAGAAAAGCATATGTGAACCCATATTAAGGCTACTAAATAAATATTATATCTTGATGTACAAAATATATATTCTCACAGGGTGTATTGATGATGTATAGATAACTGTGAATCTAAATGGGATATGTCCCCTAATTATAAAAGTGGGAGACATTCCACTCAAAATTCAAACCCGTGGGCTTCCTAGTATTTAAAATGAACATCCAAACAACCTTTTTTTTTTACAAAGTATTCTAAATGTATCACCCCCTTTTTTTTCGGTATAGTAACTCTTTCCACTCCCTGTATTTATAAACTGGTTACATCTTTGTTATGACACTCATTCCAATGTTTTGCTACATTAGTAGAGTGATTCTTTTTAATATCATAAAGATAATCATGGAGCCGAACCCTCAATCTGTGGGTCGTTCGGCCTACATACTGAATAGAACATTGCTCATATGTGAAAATGTAAATCAGATACCTGGTATTGCAATTGATAAATGGATGAATTTTAAAGTCTTTATTGGTGGCAGTAGAATGGATCGTATCACCCCTTCTGATGCGAAAACAACATGAACACCCATTCACCCTGTATCAAAAGGATCCTTTGAACTGTAGCCAATGAAGAGTGTGTTTTTTACTTGTATAAAGACTGTTGTCAACCTTGATTCTGAACTATACAGAAATTAAGCTATACGCCAAATGTCCGATGACAGAACATACTTGAGACTCAGGGGTGACCCCACTCCTTCTTTCAAGAAAGATCTATTTGCATTATTGGACAGAGCTGTGACAGCATGTATTTTTACTTTAAATTAAAGGAATATGTTTATTCCGGAGGCCCATATCATGCCAATTTTCCATCACTTGCCAAAAGTGCATAATGGGTTAAACCTGCTGACAGGCAGACCAATTGTGACAGGTATTGGGTTTTTCAATGAGTGCCTGGGTCAGTGGGTGGATTACCCCTGGTCACAGGCTTGCCAGGTTTCCTCAAATACACAAACCAGTTGCTGGTTTATCTACAGGAGTCTAGGCGGCACTCTGATTTTACATGGATTACGTGTGATGTTGCAAGCTTGTCGATGCGGTCTACTACCTCCAGAAGTGCGGGGCTTCCATGGGAGCCAAATTCTCACCTTCCCTTGCTAAATTGTACATGGGAATGATTGGAAAGGATCCGCATTTTTGGGACTAGTTGTCTCTAACATTCTGATATCAAATATTTCAGTCGGTACATAGACACTCTGCTCTTCATTTGCTCCAAAAAGATGGGTAGCTCGGATACAAATCTTAACCTACAGTTTACAGGTCTCATGGACTCAAGGTCCATTGAGTTTTTGGATGTTACTTTGATAGGCGAGGAAGACAGGGTGTCATCAAAGCTGTATAGAAAACCAACGGCTGGCAATTCTCTTTTAAGAGTGGATTCCAGCCACCCTAGACACACCATTAGGGGTATACTGGTGGGACAATTTTTGAGAGTTAAATGTATTTGCAGTAGTGATGTTGATTTCCAGAAAGAAGCTTCAGATATGAAACAGCGGTTTGAGAATAGGGGTTATTCTGAAACTATCTTGAACCAAGCAAATAATATCGCTAGTAACACCACAAGGAGCAGTTTAGAGAGTTAATAACAAAAGAACCCCTGAGTCCATGAATATTCCAGTTTTTTTCAACCCCCTTCAGTGCAGAATTTGGGAAAATTAAAAATACCATCAATAAATATTTACCAGTTTTATATAAATGATCCTATTTATGCAAAAATGTTATCTAAGGGTGTCAGGATGGGTTCCCGCAGAGCTCCAACTTGGGTAAAACTTTATCTCCCAGTCTTTATATAAGTAAAAAACACACTTCTCATTGGCTACAGATCAAAGGATCCTTTTGGTGCGAGGTGAATGGGTGTTCATGTTGTCTTCACATTAGAAGGGATGATGTGATCCATTTTATAGCCACCAATATAGACTTTAAAATTCATTCATTTATCAATTGCAATACCATTTATCTGGTTTACATTATCACATGTGAGCTATGTTCTATTCAGTATGTGGGCCGAACGACCCACGGATTGAGGGATCGGCTCCATGATCATCTTTATGATATTAAAAAGAATCACTCTACTAATGTAGCAAAACATTGGAATGAGTGTCATAACAAAGATGTAACCAGTTTATACATACAGGGAGTGGAAAGAGTTACTTTACCGAAAAGAGGGGGTGATAAATTTAGACTACTTTGAAAAAAATAGGTTTTTGGATTTTCATTGTAAATACTTAGAAACCTGTGGGTTTCAATTTTGAGTGGGATGTCTCCCACTTTTATGATTAGGGGACGTATCCCACTCAAATTCACAGTTATCTATACATCAATATACCCTATGAGAATATATATTTTGTACATCAAGATATAATATTTTTTTAGTAGCCTAACATATGGTTTTCTGGTGTGGCGATCTTGCTCTTTAGTGGCCTGTTTACCACTAGGGATGATCGAACTTTTGAAAAGTTCGGTTCGACCAGAACACCCGAACTTCACGAAAGTTCGGCCCGGATTTCAGAACCCCATTGAAATCAATGGGACCCGAACTTCTGTAATCAAAAAACACCATTTTTAAGCCCTAAAAACCAATAAATGCCCCTAAAAAGTGCCTAGGGTTCTGGGTCATGCCCCATTAACTATTAATCACACAAAAAAAGTTCTTAAAAATTGTCATTTTTGATAAAAAAAGCCAATTATTGAAAAATTAAAAAAAAAAAAAAAAAAAAAAAGAGATTTTTTTGATTTTTACTTTGGATTTAGTATCTGGGGGGTCTAAAAGGTGTGCATGTGAAGTTTCAGCTCTGTAGCATGTCCAGAACCATGAAAAAAAAAAAGATAATTTTTCAGTAGAACAGGGATGTGGGTCGGGACCCTCCTTTAACTTTAACACCTATATGATCTTTTTTCTGGTTCTGGACATGCTACAGAGCTGAAACTTCACAGGTACACCTTTTAGACCCCCCAGACACAAAATCACACAAAAAAAGTTCTTAAAAATTGTCATTTTTGATAAAAAAGCCAATTATTGAAAAATTAAAAAAAAAAAAAAAAAGAAAGAGATTTTTTGATTTTTACTTTGGATTTAGTATCTGGGGGGTCTAAAAAGTGTACATGTGAAGTTTCAGGTCTGTAGCATGTCCAGAACCAGAAAAAAAAAAGATCGTTTGTATTAGAAAACTTTAAGCACAGGAATATGGCTTCTCTGCTGTAACACCTTAATAGCAGGCATTTTTTTGGGTTCTTTGCAGTCAGGAAAAACATCTGAACTTGTGTATAGTAGTACTGTGCACAAGTTCTGATGTTTTGCCTGCCTCCAAAACCCTCCAAAAAATGCCAGCAAAAACACACCTGGGCATTTTTTTTTTTTGACGCTAGCGTTTTTTTGGCATTTTTTGGGGTTCTTTTGAGGCAGGCAAAACATCTGAACATGTGTATAGGGGGGATATATAGACATATATGTCTGAATATATACCCCTAGACATATATAGGTGTGATAGTAGCAGAAATAAATGCTTGCGCTAATGAAATCATTTACAGTAATATATTTCTGCTACTATCACACCTATATATGTCTAGGGGTATATATTCAGACATATATGCCTATATATACACCCTATACACATGTTCAGATGTTTTGCCTGCCTCAAAAGAACCCCAAGAAATGCCAAAAAAACGCTAGCGTCAAAAAAAAAAATGCCCAGGTGTGTTTTTGCTGGCATTTTTTGGGGGGTTTTGGAGGCAGGCAAAACATCAGAACTTGTGCACAGTACTACTATACACAAGTTCAGATGTTTTTCCTGACTGCAAAGAACCCAAAAAAATGCCTGCTATTAAACCGGCAAGGTGTTACAGCAGAGAAGCCATATTCCTGTGCTTAAAGTTTTCTAATACAAACAATCTTTTTTTTTATGGTTCTGGACATGCTACAGAGCTGAAACTTCACATGTACACTTTTTAGACCCCCCAGATACTAAATCCAAAGTAAAAATCAAAAAATCTCTTTTTTTTTTTTTTTTAATTTTTCAATAATTGGCTTTTTTATCAAAAATGACAATTTTTAAGAACTTTTTTTGTGTGATTTTGTGTCTGGGGGGTCTAAAAGGTGTACCTGTGAAGTTTCAGCTCTGTGGCATGTCCAGAACCCCAAAAAAAGATCATATAAGTGTAAAAGAGGGGTCCCACCATCCCTGCTCTACTGAAAAATTATCTTTTTTCTTGTTCTGGACATGCTACAGAGCTGAAACTTCACAGGTACACTTTTTAGACCCCCCAGACACTAAATCCAAAAAAAGTCATGCCTGCCTCCAAAAATGCCCGATAAATGCAAGAAAAAGCGCCGTAGAGAAGCCGTATTCCTGTTCTAATAAAAATGATAAGAAAATGCTAATTTTTGGGGGGTTCTGGACATGCTACAGAGCTGAAACTTCACATGTACACTTTTTAGACCCCCCAGATACTAAATCCAAATCAAAAAATCTCTTTTTTTTTTTTTTTTTTTTTTTTAATTTTTCAATAATTGGCTTTTTTATCAAAAATGACAATTTTTAAGAACTTTTTTTGTGTGATTTTGTGTCTGGGGGGTCTAAAAGGTGTACCTGTGAAGTTTCAGCTCTGTAGCATGTCCAGAACCATAAAAAAAAAGATCGTTTGTATTAGAAAACTTTAAGCACAGGAATATGGCTTCTCTGCTGTAACACCTTGCCGGTTTAATAGCAGGCATTTTTTTGGGTTCTTTGCAGTCAGGAAAAACATCTGAACTTGTGTATAGTGGTACTGTGCACAAGTTCTGATGTTTTGCCTGCCTCCAAAACCCCCCAAAAAATGCCAGCAAAAACACACCTGGGCATTTTTTTTTGACGCTAGCGTTTTTTTTGGCATTTTTTGGGGTTCTTTTGAGGCAGGCAAAACATCTGAACTTGTGTATAGTGGTACTGTGCACAAGTTCTGATGTTTTGCCTGCCTCCAAAACCCCCCAAAAAATGCCAGCAAAAACACACCTGGGCATTTTTTTTTTTGACGCTAGCGTTTTTTTGGCATTTTTTGGGGTTCTTTTGAGGCAGGCAAAACATCTGAACTTGTGTATAGTGGTACTGTGCACAAGTTCTGATGTTTTGCCTGCCTCCAAAACCCCCCAAAAAATGCCAGCAAAAACACACCTGGGCATCTTTTTTTTTTTGACGCTAGCGTTTTTTTGGCATTTTTTGGGGTTCTTTTGAGGCAGGCAAAACATCTGAACATGTGTATAGGGGGTATATATAGGCATATATGTCTGAATATATACCCCTAGACATATATAGGTGTGATAGTAGCAGAAATATATTACTGTAAATGATTTCATTAGCGCAAGCATTTATTTCTGCTACTATCACACCTATATATGTCTAGGGGTATATATTCAGACATATATGTCTATATATTCCCCCTATACACATATTCAGATGTCATGTCTGACATCAAACATGTCCTCAAAAAAGCACTGGCAGTGGCAGCCCCTGCAGCATTAAAAAATGCTTGCTGGTGAGAAGCCACATGCCTGTCCCGAAGCAACACAGAGAAATGATCATTTCTCTATAGCGGTCACCCTGCTATGGAAGGGTTTTGTCACCCTGCCATAGCAGTCACTGTCAGTTAACCCTACACTACACTACGGTCCCCTGACACTTAACACTTTCCCTACAGAAACTAAATTTTTGAAGCTAACTTAAGTGTAAAGGAGCACTCTAACTACACTAGATATCCCTTTCCTCACACTAAAAATAGCTAAATGACACTTTTAAAGTAAAATTAACAGAACTGCTTCCACTCTCTTCCATGTCCAGTATAACAATGCTGGGAATATGGCGGGGGCGATCTTATATACTGGGGGGCGTATTCACTAATGATTGGTCTAGGGACCCCCTAGTCACTCCAATCACATTCCTAGCATTCTCCTGCCCCCTCAATTGGCTTTTGCTAATGGTTCTGGTCCAATCACGGGCTTTTAAAGCCCATTTCCTGAAGCATTGCATTTTGGGCGGTTCTGGTTGCCGAATTCCGAACTTTTTGGGCAAAAAGTTCTAAATTCGGCCGAACCTCGAACACCCAATGTTCGGGCCGAACCGATGGTGGACCCGAACCGTTCGATCATCCCTATTTACCACAGGTTTGACTAGGTTTATATATGGCATATGCATATTCGATCGATGCACATGTTTGCACAGTCTTACCCTGGCTACTTTGGTATGTTTAGATGTGCATAATATGAAATTTTCAATGAATATAGAATAAAACAATATACATATGTATCTATGCATCTGGTACCCAAGCCTATGTTATGCTGTACGGTTCACATTTTAGTTTTTATCAAGTTTTTCAAACGGTTTAGGGTTTTTTTTGCTTAGGATGTTTTTATCTATGGTTAGACGGGTGATTGGTCTCTCTGTCGGGATTATTAATTAATTCATTAACACCGGTCTATGTTTTCATTGGCCACACACACCAATGTGTATAATTGGTAGCTTGATTGCATTCAGCCATCTGCTTATTTTTGCATGTATGTATATATATATACACCTGTGTGTGTGACAAATATTCCAGCTATGACTAGCACCAAGATAGGTGTGAAATTCATTAGCTGATCTGTTTTTTACTTCCATGTGCTGTATGGATTTTCACTTTTACATATTTGGAACCATTAAAGGTGATTCAAGTAGTGTGCGACTGTCCAGACTTCTTTTTTTTTACAGCTTTTTTTTATTTGCCATATGTATCCTGTTGGGAAGATTTCCCTTTTCTTTCTGCCCCATAGCCAAAACAAGAAGTGAGAGAAAACTACTCCAGAGTGAGGGAATACTGGTGTGTCACCAAGGTCACCAGAACTAGAGTCCCCAATGGAAGATTTCCCCTGTATTCAGTTTCTGGTGTCAATCTAAAATTTGGGATTTTCTTATACAGGACATTCACTTTCCATGATAACAGTACACAGGACCAATAGAGATAGTAAATCTCCCTAATGGGGATGCAGATAGCAATTAAAAACTGACAGGTGGTCTAATTCCTCTACACTCTACACAAAACTTAAAAAAAAAGAAGTTTTGCACTTTTTAACCTTTCCTTATTCTGTCCAAATAATAAAAAAAAAAAAACATTTTTGGGTATAGATGCACTTTAATAATTTTATAAAGTGATTCTATTTTTTTTTTAAGTGATATATATATATTTATGCTTGGAGTTCAGCTTTAAATGTACTGTAGTTTTACTACCTAGTGCTTTGAATGAAATTAAAGACTAATGTTAATTTAACAAAGTATTTTGTTCTATTAAATCCCTTTCTGTTAAAATATGAGACCATGGTTGCATTTAGTATTAATATGGGTTATGAACCAGAAGGCAAAACTGCATGTTGCCATGTGTTTTAGGATCCTAGCACTTTTTAAGTTCAAATGACAGGACGGAAAACTTCTAGTCAATATACTAAGCACATAGGATATTTTTTCCCAACACACTGGAATATGCAGTTCAGTTTTGGGCACCAGTTCTTAAAAAGGATATCGGGGAACTGGAGAAAGTGCAGATAAGGGCAACCAAACTGATAAGAGGCATGGAGGAGCTCAGCTATGAGAAAAGATTAGAGGAACTGAATTTATTCTCTCTTGAAAAGAGGATATTAGGGGGGATATGATCAACACGTATAAATACATAAGGGGTCCATATAGTCAACTTGTTGTTGAGTTGTTCACTTTAAGGTCAACACAGAGGACAAGGGGGCACTCTTTACATCTAGAGGAAAACAGATTTCATCTCCAAATACAGAAAGGTTTCTTCCCCGTAAGAGCTGTGAAAATGTGGAATAGACTCCCTCCAAAGGTGGTTCTGGCTAGCTTACTAGATTGCTTTAAAAATTGTCTGGATTCTTTCCTTGGTGTACTTAATATACAGTAAGTGGGTACTAAAAAATTTTTTCGGTAAAGTTGATCCAGGGAATATCCAATTGCCTCTCGGGGGATCAGGAAGGAATTTGTTTCCCTGCTGTAGCAAATTGGATCATGCTTTGATGGGTTTTTTTGCCTTCCTCTGATCAACTGCGGGTATAGGATTGTGTATATGGGATCGTATGGTTGGGTTTTCAATACTGTTTTTTTTTTTTGTTGGTTGAACAAGATGGACTTGTGTCTTTTTTAAACCCAACTAACTATGTAACTACAGTATGTAACACTGCACCACAATGAGGTTGATTTAATAGAAAAACCTGTTGTCACGCTTAACCTGTTGTCACGCTTATCCCTAACACAGGTGGTCAGACACTATAGCTAGTTTCTGTGTTCTTAAACTATTGCAGCCCCCTTTCCCATAAGGCAAGCAGGCCTATCGGTACTCGGTTGCCCCTAGAACTTATGCACAATCCTTTTCACTCCCTCAGTTTTCACCCTCACTCATCCCTTCACCTCTGGCCTCTTATTTTGCACTTTATTAAACTCAGTCACCATCTCTCACCAATTATTATTGTTGGGTGAGGCCTTTTACTACATTTTCATATATTTTTATATATTTTTTTTTATATATATATATATTTTTTATTTATCGACTCCTCCTTTTTCAGCATCCCTGAAGTTTTTCAGATGATCCAGCCTATCTCCCTCGATCAATCCAATTTATTTAGGTATTTACATCTACCCCTAGATTTACCCTTATACTAATTTAATTATTTCATACCTGTCACTGTATTCACAGTGAAAATCTTCTTTATATTAATCTAACATCCTCACCCTTAGATATCCTTGGAGATCAAGACGTTGATATCATCTCTTAAACATCTTTGTCACCTCCATGACATTATGGAGTGCCTATGTGGTGTGCCTCTGTCCCTAGTCGGGGCCCCTACAGTTCCCGGAACAGACTTCTTTGACCCTTCGGGAGCACCCATCCACAACATTCTGTCTGAAATGACCTTCCCTTGAAATGATGATTTGGGGTGCACTTGGCTCCTGACGAGTGGAATATATCCACGAAACGCGTCGAGCCTAATACGGATGCACTCCTTACCAATAATAACATGTTACCTTTTATATGTGTTTTTATCTATGATCTATTTTTCTCATTGTGTATTCCATGAGTCATGACTTGGTACTTAGGATGCCTTTTATTACTTTGGGATTGTGCCATTTCACACATGCATTGTTGATGTTATTTGTATTACTGTGCTTATGTTATATATACAATTTCTATATGACATACATTAAAATCTTTATCTCCATATGACTGTATTCTTTTATTGTGACCACTGACTCCGCACACCTCATTCAAAGTCCCGTTTCTGTCCCCCCTTTTCCCGTTTTACCTCATTTATACATATACAAGGTATCGGCTTCTTTAAAAACTATATTCTACATTCATGCTATGTCATGTACTTATACATATATATCATTTATACCATATTATATAGATTCTATCAACATGCCGATTACCTAAACTATCCCTTTTATCCCCCTTCTTAACCTTCATATTCCCCTTCCCCCTTTATACAATTATGCACAATGCTATAGTGCCTGGCTACCATACCAGGATATACACAAACTGAGAAAAGTAAACAGGTATTTGCGGATGGCAGACAGTCAAGGTTCAGAACAGGCAGGGTCAATGTCCAAAGTTAAAAGGCAGGCAGATAGTCATTATCAGATCCGAGGTGGTCAACGAGGTAATCCAATCTAGCAGAACAGGGCAGACAAACATGGAGTGTATAACTGTAAGGTTACTTCAGCGCAAATAAATGTGCAAAAACAAATATGAAAATAAATACAGGGTGTGTACTATTATTGCTGCTGGCACCAGGTAAGTGATCACATCAACACTAATGTAAACAATTAAAAATATGGATGTAAGTGCTGCGCAATAGTAAAATGAATCGATAGTGATCAAAGAAATATATTAAAATTACAGTGCTGTAGTGCTTCTATTATTCCATATAATTATTTATTGTTTGGCGTGAATAATTCAGCACTTTATTATATAAATTAATTAAAGTGCCATTAGTGCCAAACCTACACAAAGGTGCTAAATTAAACTTGTACTAATAATTCAATATATGCTCAAATGCATCAATATATATGTATGTGCAATCAGAAACGTGCTATAACAAGTCCTTCTGAAGTATCAATTTAAGTTGTTAAAGTGATTGTAAAGTCTCTTTTTTTTTTTTTTTTAATAACAAACATGTTACACTTACCTCCTCTGTGCAGTTGGTTTTGCAAAGAGCAGCTCGGATCCTCCTCTTCTCGGGTCCCTTGTTCCTGCTCCTCACCCCTCCCTCCTATTGAGTGCCCCCACAGCAAGCAGCTGCCATTGGGCCATAGGAGCCAATCAGAAGGGAGAGTCCCAGGATGGCCTAGGGACTATTGGCCATCACTGGACAGAGATGGGACACAGGTAAGGGACACAGATGGGGAGGCTGCTACACACAGAAGGCTTTTTTCCTAATGCATAGAATGCATTAAGATAAAAAACCTTCCTGACTTTACAACTCCCTTAATGTTTGAATTTGATGTGTCTCAGATCAGACACACCTTTTCCCTTTTGAGCATGGCAAACTGCTATTACTTATGTGTCTCCTTATCCTCCCTCAAGTGCCTGGTGAGCTAATCCATCGCCATCCTGGGTTATTTGGGTAGAAATTCTCCCAAGTGATCCAAAAGAGAATAACACTAATAGTGCTCACTGTATATATGGCTTTATTTTGTTTAAGTAAGACTGATTTCACTCACAATGGCAAAGATAAAAAACACGCCTGTATACTCCCTTTAGTGATGCAGCCTCCGTGTACCTCCAACAAAATTGCATCTCGTGCACTTCCATTCATGGCGTCACCGGCTCTTTCTCCCTACGAAGTCACATGACCTGTGACGTAACACATAGGGAGAATGTGAGAGAATGAGCTCTCCCAAACCTAATGCTGTATGACTGGACAATTACTTAATTTCCAGACCAATCAGGGAAGACTTCACTTTCAATTCAGTAGGTCAATCATCATAAAAAACAAAGGCAAAACTCCACATATTGTGAAATTCTTTATGTAACATTTATTAAAAGGGAATGAAACACTCACATTCCATAAGAAAAAAACAGGAATTCATCACATAATCCAATAGACAAGATTGTAGATATGTAGATCGCAGTTTGGCTGAGCCTCAACCGACATGTTTCGTCTAAAAATACATCGTCTGGGGTAGTTTATATTATGATGATCTATTGCGCAGCACTTTTTCACCTCTTTTCTTATATCACACAACAGTTGTCAAAGTTGTAGTGTTTGCAGCTGCTTAATTCAGGTGTTTGATAATATCGAACACTCAAGCTGATTCTCGCAAACCCTGATTTTGATTAGACGGCAGCAAAAAACGTAATTCTGATACCTGTGAGTTATTCCAATTTATATGTACTAAGTTGTCATGGTCTTACCTTCTTGCTGTTCTCCTTCGTTTGACATGTGCTGGCGGCCATCTTGGTTTCTGGGTTTCTTGTAGCCTCCCACCGTGCGGCTCCTCCTTCCCACTGGGAGGAGCTGGATGCCTAGCTCATATATATAGGTGGTCTGTGGCTTCAGTTCCCTGCTTGGTCCTCCTGTGTTCACATGCTTCTAAGACTGCTGCTGCTTCTGGTTCCTGTTCCTGGCTTCGTCTGACTACCCTCCTGGTTCCTGACCCCTGGCTTCGCAAAGACTCTGCATCGGTTTCGCCATCCATTTGGACTTTTGCTTTATAGCTTGTTTTTCAATAAAGCTTTCTTATTTTCACTTATCTGTTGTTGTACGTCTGGTTCATGGTTCCGTGACATTAGGACCAAGCCATGAATTCTGACGGTACAGGGCCATCCTCGCTACCCACGCTGGTTGCCAGATTTGATCAGCAGGATCACCTGTTGGGTCGGTTCGCCGTGGCGTTGCAAACCCTGCTTGAACGCACGGCACCACAGGCCATGAATTCTGACGGTACAGGGCCATCCTCACTACCCACGCTGGTTGCCAGACTTGATCAGCAGGATCACCTGTTGGGTCAGTTCGCTGTGGCGTTGCAAACCCTGCTTGAACGCACGGCTCATTCCGCTCCCGTTGCCGATGGGTCGGTTGTCGCTCCTGGGCCCGCTCCTACTGCCGCTCCGGTTGTTGCGCCAGAGTTTACCCCGACACCTGTTGTTGCGCCTGCGGTGTTTCGGGGTATGTCCGGTTCTGCCCCCCTTCCACAGCGCTTTGGGGGAGAGCCAACTCAGTGCCGAGGTTTCCTTAACCAGGTGGGCATTTATTTCGAGTTGCTGCCACATGCCTTTCCTACTGAGAGATCAAAGGTGGGCTTCTTAATCTCGCTGCTCTCGGACAAGGCCTTGGCCTGGGCCAGCCCTTTATGGGAGAACAACAATCCGGTGGTTGCCGAGTTTTCCGGTTTTGTTGCTTCTCTTCGGAAGGTATTCGATGTGCCGGCTCGTGCTGCCTCTGCTGCGAAGCTCCTTATGTCCATCAGACAGGGTTCACGATCCGTAGCTGAATACGCCATTGAGTTTCGTACCCTGGCAGCAGAGGTGGGCTGGAATAATGAGGCTCTGGTCGCTGCTTTCTCTCATGGTCTCTCGGATGCCTTGAAGGATGAGGTTGCAGCTAAGGACCTACCAGTGGAGCTCGAGTCTCTTATTTCTTTCCTGATTTTGATTGACACCAGACTCAGGGAGAGACCTTCCTTTAAGGAGAGTCTGCGGAGGCCTCCTAACAGTTTGGCGCCTACCTTTGCTGTCCCACCCGTGCCTCCCTCTCCTCCCACGCCTCCTGGGGATGACTTGTCTGGGGGTGAACCCATGCAGCTGGGGTTTGCTCGCCTGTCCGAGGGGGAGAGGGTACTCCGGAGACGCGAGGGCCGATGCTTGTACTGTGGTCTCGGTGGGCATTTTCGGTTGGCATGTCCGAACCGTCCGGGAAACGCTCGCACCTGAGATCCTGTCGGGGGCAGATCTTGGGTGGAGTCTCCTCGTCCCCGGTTTCCCGTGTTGACAAACCACTGATCACTGTTGTCCTCTCCTGGGTCGGGGGCTCGGTGACGACCCAGGCGTTGGTGGACTCTGGTGCTGGTGGTTTGTTCATTGATAGTGTGTTCGCTGCCGCCAATTCCATTCCTCTGCAGGCTCGAGGTTCTCCTCTGGCTCTTGAGGCGATAGACGGCAGACCCCTTCTGCCGCCACACGTGACTCATGAGACCCTTCCAGTGGGGTTAGCCATTGGTACCGTCCACAGAGAGTCGGTCTGCTTCCAGGTTATTTCGTCTCCACACTACTCGGTGGTCTTGGGGTACCCCTGGCTCCAGAAGCATAATCCGATTTTCGATTGGAGATCGGCCGAGATCCTCTCGTGGTCACCGCAGTGTGGGGCTAGTTGCATCCATGGGCCTGTCAAGTTGCTGTGTACTTCCTCGGACTCTCTGTTGCCTCCTGAATACGAGGAGTACCGGGATGTATTCGATAAGGTGCGCGCGGTTGCCCTACCTCCGCACCGCCCATACGATTGTGCCATCGAGTTACAATCTGGTGCCGTTCCTCCTCGTGGCAAAGTCTATCCACTGTCGGTAGCGGAGAATGAGGCCATGGAGGAGTACGTGAGGGAGGCGCTTTCACGCGGACACATTCGCAAATCCTCGTCCCCGGCAGGGGCTGGATTTTTCTTTGTGAAAAAGAAGGGCGGTGAGTTGAGGCCTTGCATCGATTACAGGGGTCTCAATCGCATCAGGATCAAGAACGCTTACCCGATACCCTTGATTTCCGAGCTTTTCGATCGCCTTAAAGGGGCCACGGTCTTTACCAAACTCGACCTGAGGGCGGCATATAACCTCGTAAGGATCAAGGCGGGCGATGAGTGGAAGACCGCGTTTAACACCAGGAGCGGTCATTATGAATCCTTGGTTATGCCCTTTGGGCTGTGCAATGCGCCCGCAGTCTTTCAGGAATTCATCAACGATGTTTTCTGTGACCTGTTGCAGCAGTGTGTGGTGGTCTATTTGGATGACATCTTGGTATATTCTGAGTCCATGGAGACCCACATTCTGGATGTCAAACGAGTGTTGTTGCAACGGTTACGAGAGAACAAGCTGTTCGGTAAGCTTGAGAAATGCGAATTTCACCGATCCCAGGTAACCTTCTTAGGTTACATCATTTCCGCTGAGGGGTTCTCCATGGATCCTGAGAAGGTTTCGGCTGTCTTACAGTGGCCCCAGCCTAGTGGTCTTCGCTCCCTGCAGCGCTTTTTGGGCTTTGCCAATTATTATCGGAAGTTCATCAGGGACTTTTCCATGCTAGCCAAGCCTCTCACGGATCTGACCAGGAAGGGCAGTAATTCCCAGGTCTGGCCGCCCGAGGCCATCCGAGCTTTTGAGGCTCTAAAGTCCGCCTTTGTGTCGGCTCCGATTCTGTCGCATCCCAACCCTGGGTTGCCCTTTGTCCTCGAGGTGGACGCGTCTGAGACTGGAGTAGGCGCCCTTCTGTCTCAGCGTAGAACACCAGAGGGTCCTCTGCTTCCTTGTGGGTTTTACTCCCGGAAACTGTCTTCCGCGGAGTGCAACTACCAGATTGGTGACAGGGAGTTATTGGCAATCGTGCAGGCCCTTAAAGAATGGAGGCACTTGCTCGAGGGTTCGGTGGTTCCGGTCCTCATCCTGACGGACCACAAGAATCTGACCTACCTCTCTGAGGCCAAGAGATTGACACCACGTCAGGCCAGATGGGCTCTGTTCTTGTAACGTTTTAATTACGTGGTCTCCTACCTACCCGGTTCCAAGAACATCAGGGCAGATGCCTTATCACGGCAGTACTCCGACCTGTCCAGGGAGGAGTCGATTCCGACTTCGGTCATACCTCCGAATCAGATCCTGGCCGCCATTCGCACCAGCCTGACCTCTCCCCTGGGTGAGCAGATTTTGGCGGCTCAATCTGGTGCTCCCTCTGGGAGACCCAACGGCAGATGTTTTGTGCCTGAGGAGTTGCGCACTCGGTTGTTGCGAACCTACCATAACTCCAAGACCGCGGGGCATCCTGGAAAGAATCAGCTGTCCTGGGCTGTTTCACATCTGTTCTGGTGGCCTTCCCTACGTTCCGACATCGCCGCATATGTAGCGGCATGCTCCGTTTGTGCCCAGAGTAAGTCCCCTCGGCACCTTCCGTTGGGCCTTCTGCAACCCTTAGCCACCGGGGAGCGCCCATGGTCACACCTGGGGATGGATTTCATTGTGGACCTCCCTGCATCCCGAGGCCATACGGTCATTCTCATGATTGTGGATCGGTTTTCCAAAATGTGCCACTGTGTTCCTCTCAAGAAGTTACCCTCTGCACAGGAGTTGGCCACGATTTTTGCCAGGGAGGTCTTCCGGTTGCACGGTTTGCCCAAGGAGATTGTGTCGGATCGGGGGAGTCAGTTTGTGTCCAGGTTCTGGCGCGCCTTTTGCTCCCAGTTGGGGATTCATCTCTCCTTCTCCTCGGCCTACCACCCTCAGTCCAATGGGGCCGCAGAACGATCCAATCAGGCCTTGGAGCAATTCCTTCGTTGCTATGTCTCCGATCACCAAGACAATTGGGTTGTCCTCCTGCCTTGGGCTGAGTTTGCCAGGAACACGGCGGTGAACTCTTCCTCTGGGACGTCTCCCTTCATGGCCAACTATGGGTTCCAACCTGCCGTGTTACCGGAGGTATTCTCTCCCCAGGATATTCCGGCTGTGGAGGATCACCTTTCCGTGATACGTGCTTCTTGGGTACAGATCCAGAAGTCTCTTGAGGTCTCTGCGCAGCGCCAGAGACTCCAGGCTGATCGCAGACGAGCGCCTGCTCCTTCCTACCAGGCCGGAGACCGTGTATGGTTGTCCACCCGCAACCTCAACCTTCGAGTGCCCACTCCCAAGCTGGCGCCTCACTTTGTTGGTCCCTTCCGAGTGCTTCGCAGGGTAAACCCGGTAGCCTATGCCCTTGCGCTTCCTCCTGGCATGCGGATCTCCAACGTGTTTCATGTCTCCCTGTTGAAGCCACTGGTGTGTAATCGTTTCACTTCCTCGGTTCCTCGGCCTCGTCCGGTCCAAGTGGGCAATCGTGAGGAGTATGAGGTGAGCAATATCCTGGACTCACGCCTGGTCCGCGGTCGGGTGCAGTTTTTGGTTCATTGGCGTGGTTATGGTCCAGAGGAGCGTTCCTGGGTTCCCTCCGCAGATGTCCATGCTCCTGCCTTGCTCCGAGCCTTCCACGCACGCTTCCCTCAGAAACCGTTCTTTACTCCGCGGAGGAGGGCCCCTTGAGGGGGAGGTACTGTCATGGTCTTACCTTCTTGCTGTTCTCCTTCGTTTGACATGTGCTGGCGGCCATCTTGGTTTCTGGGTTTCTTGTAGCCTCCCACCCTGCGGCTCCTCCTTCCCACTGGGAGGAGCTGGATGCCTAGCTCATATATATAGGTGGTCTGTGGCTTCAGTTCCCTGCTTGGTCCTCCTGTGTTCACATGCTTCTAAGACTGCTGCTGCTTCTGGTTCCTGTTCCTGGCTTCGTCTGACTACCCTCCTGGTTCCTGACCCCTGGCTTCGCAAAGACTCTGCATCGGTTTCGCCATCCATTTGGACTTTTGCTTTATAGCTTGTTTTTCAATAAAGCTTTCTTATTTTCACTTATCTGTTGTTGTACGTCTGGTTCATGGTTCCGTGACATAAGTGGACTTCCTTTTTCAGCCTTTTCCCAAGAAAAATCAGTTATACCCCAAGATAAAACTCCTATCAAGAAGCTTTACTGGAGCCCACTAGCAATGCTAACTTTGTTGCTTGATTCTCTCTTTTTGTACACCACTATCTCGCCATTAGTCAAAATAACAGTGCAATATGCTTTCTATGCCATTACATCATCATCAACAATCAGTGCATTTGCTTAGTTCTAATACTGCTTAGTTTGGAGGTATGTTCATGACTAGAGATGGGCGAGTTCACGGCGGGCCCCATTGACTTTAATAGGAGGCGAACTTTAAAGACCTTTAGGTCATATTTGCAGCCACAAAAGACATACTAGCTGTGCAAATAGTCCCAGCACATGGACAATGTCATAACAGAAGTATTGCAATTGAAAATGTTGCCCTAAATTCTTTTTTTTACAGCAAAAAATATATATTTTTTTTCATAAATCAGCCAGAACTGACAGCAGCCGGTAAATACATTGTCTAATACATAGAGGGTCCATTCACACATCTGTAAAATGGGTCCGCATCCATTCCACAATTTGGCCGAACCTTTACAGACCCACTGTTTTTCATTTCCAGCCTAGAAAAATTAGGCATTCACAGGATAAAGAAGTGTCAGCCATTCCAGGCCCCAAAAATTAGCCCACATGCGTTTACCTGACAGCTAAGAACGTAGCATTCTGTGGCTGAAAGTACATTAGGCATTCACATGATACAGTGTGGGCCATAAAAGGCCCCAAAAATTAGCCCACATGGGTTTAACTGACAGCAAAGAACTTTGTTTTTGATGGCTACAGGTACAGTAGGCATTCACAGGATACATAAGTGTCGGCCTGTATAGGCTCCAAAAATTAGCTCACATGGTTTGAACTAACAGCAAAGAACTTCATTTTTGATGGCTAGAGGTACAGTAGGCATTGACAGTACACAGAACAGTAAGTGTCGGCCTGTATAGGCTGCAAAAATTAGCGCACATGGGTTGAGCTGACAGCAAAGAACTTAGTATATGATGGCTAGAGGTACAGTAGGCGTTCACAGTATACAAAAGTAAGTGGCGGCCTGTATAGGCAGCAAAAATTAGCTCACATGGTTTGAACTGACAGCAAAGAACTTAGTATATGATGGCTAAAGGTACATTAGGCATTCACACAGTATACAGAAGTAAGTGTTGGCCTGTATAGGCTGCAAAAATTAGCTCACATGGGTTGAACTGACAGCAAAGAACGTAGTATATGATGGCTAGAGGTACAGTAGGCGTTCACAGTATACAAAAGTAAGTGGCGGCCTGTATAGGCGGCAAAAATTAGCTCACATGGTTTGAACTGACAGCAAAGAACTTAGGTTTTGATGGCTAGAGGTACAGTAGGCGTTCACAGGATACATAAGTAAGTGTCGGCCTGTATAGGCTCCAAAAATTAGCTCACATGGTTTGAACTAACAGCAAAAAACTTCGTTTTTGATGGCTAGAGGTACAGTAGGCATTCACAGTACACAGAACAGTAAGTGTCGGCGTGTATAGGCCCCAAAAATTAGACATTCAATGGACATGAAATGCTTTTTATGCCGCTGTATTTAGCGAAGACAAGGAACAGGAATTGTTGTGGGTTGATGGCGGTCTGGCAGATATTTGTGGCCTGTGATGAGGAATTGAATAAAACATGGTCTACTGGTGGTCACATATGTTGAATTCCTCAGAGATCCATGCCTCATTCATTTTTATAAATGTGAGGTAGTCTACACTGTCATGAGCAAGGCGAGTGCGCTTATCGGTCACGATCCCCCCTGCTGCGCTGAACGTCCTTTCGGACAGGACACTGGACGGGGGGCAAGCCAACAGTTCCATTGCAAATTGTGCAAGCTCTGGCCAGAGGTCAAGCCTGCCCATCCAGTAGTCCAGGGGTTCATCACTCCTCAGAGCGTCCACATCGGCCGTTAACCCGATGTAGTCGGACACCTGTCGGACACCTTTTTTACGCTCCAAGATTTGAGCCACAGAAGCCTGCCTTTTTCCAGAACAACGTGACGACAGCATCATGGAAGGTGGAATGTTGGACAACTGTGAGGAGACAGGAGAAGGAGAAGAGGCTGGACGGTGAGAGCATGGAGTGTGGCTTTGTGGGTTCTGACGGTGTTGCTCCCACTGGGCTTTGTGATGGCGGATTTCAGATGCCTTCTTAAGGCGGTTGTCCCTAGGTGAGTGTTGGGCTTACCGCGACTTATGCATTGACTGCAATGGCAACACTGGTGTCAGCAATGGACACATTAAAAAATCCCACACTGCGGTGCCATGTGCCGGCGTCCTGGGAGCGTCAGATGTGACTGTACATGGTTGATGGCTCACTCCTGATACATTTGCAGTCTTCTTTGTACCTCTTGTGCAATGCAAGTTCTGCCTGCCTCTCCTCCCTATCTGCCGGTCCGTCAGTCGGCCAGTTCTACAAATAATTGGCCAGTAACTGTTGTCACTGTGTGTAGCACAGTTAACACAGCAAAAGAGGCCACATTTTTGCAGGACTAAAATAAAATCTTAGAAAAGTATACTGGTAAATAACACCCCACTTCAATATTTGGTATTGGGGGGCCACAGGTTTATCACACCAGTTCTACAAATAATTGGCCAGTAACTGTTGTCACTGTGTGTAGCACTGTTTACACAGCAAGAGGCCAAATTTTTGCAGGACTAAAATACAATCTTAGAAAATTATACTGTTAAATAACACCCCACTTCATTATGTGGTATTGGGGGGCCATTGGTGTATCACACCAGTTAAAAAAATTGGCCAGTGAGTTTGGCGCTGTGTGTACCAGACTTTAATCGGCAAACAAGGCAATATTGTTGCATGACACAAATAAACATGTAAAAGTATACTCAGATAACACCCCACTTCAATAGGTGGTATTGGGGCGGCAATTGGTCTATCACACCAGTTATAATACATTATAAGTGCTTTTGTCACTGTGTGTAGTGTTGCTGCTGAAACGCTCAGTCTCACCACCACACCTGTCACAATGCTGCACAGTGCACAATAATACTACAAATCCACTATAATATGCTTTCTACAAAGTATATTATACCGTGGATTACCCCCCATAACCCCAACCCCCCCCCCCCTTTTTAGTGCACTGCACAGCAATACCAAAAAATTTGCCGCCCTTTAAATGACTTTTGTGGACATTAACAGAGCGATTTGTGTCACTGCTGATGATCTCTAACTGCCCCTACAGCAACCACTGGATACCTCTCCCTATACTAAAGAGACTGTAATAAACCCTATAACGACATTGGAGCACTTTAAATGACTTTTGTGGACATTAACATAGTGATTTGTGTCACTGCAGCCGATCTCTAACTGCCCCTAAAGCAACCACTAGATACCTGTCCCTAACCTGAAAAGAGACTGTAGAAGGCCTATACCGAAATTCCAGCCCTGAAAAGGACGTTTGTGGATCTTCACAGCGCTATATGTGTCTAGCAAACTCTCCCTGATGAGCACAGCAGACCTCTCCCTACACTGGCAAAAAGCGGAATGTGAAATGGCCGCCAGGTCAGGTCTATTTATAGGGTAGGGGGACTGTCCATGTGCTGGAATGTTTCAATTGGCTGTCCCGTTCCACCTGATGGCTGTGTCATGGGTCAAATTTCTCCCCAATGTAAACTAATGTGGCCACCACGAAAGACGCCATGTGTTCGCAAATTTGGCGGGTAGGGAACAAGCAAAATTTGCCGCGAACCGACCGCCGGGCAAACCGCAAGGCCATCCCTATTCATGACCAAAGGGAAGCTTGATTTAAAGAGCAAATATGAAAGTTACAGGGATAGAATGAAGAACCTAAAACTTGGGAACATTGTTTGTTTTAAAAAAAATCTCAATTCCTGTTGTAGCATGCCAATGGTGGGGGTCAAAATTTGGCATACACAGAAAGACTCATTTGGTATATGTGCTGTATTCTGTAGGCCAAGAAGCAGAGTAGCTATAGAGTGCTTTATTGCATTCAGGCATCTATAATGCATCTGCAGGCTTCTAAGCATGTCATAATAGAAACTAATTTGTACAGAATATAAAAAGTATTGCACATGTAACTGTAAATAGTGACATTTACAGACCAGTGGCATATTATAAACACCACATAGTCCTCCTATGCTCCTCAATGACTTGTCACTTTAAGCAGTTTGAAAGATTTGGATGGTCCTTGCTCCAATTAGCAAGGTTTCTTATTTCTAAGTAGAGATGCAGAAGGAAAAGCATTTATAGAGAATTATAGTCTTACTCAAATGACATTATCCCTAAAAGATTTTATTGAAAGCTGAAAATGGACACAGGAAACACAACAGTCCCACCTATAGATTGCCCTCCCTTTCCCAGCTCATGGGGGTAATAGAGATGGAATCGTAAGGTATTGAAGGGTAAAAATGAATTCAAAATGGAGGCAGGGTAAGAAGAAAAGGGAGCCAAAAAAAAATGAGCGGAACAAGAGGAGAAAAATGGAAATGGGCCAAGGGAAAAGAAGAAGTGGAAAGAAAAGTGAAGGGTGAAGAAAAAGAAAAAAAAAAGGATATGGAAAAAGGATGAAAGAATTGGATACAGAGAAAGAAAATATGAAGGGAAAAATTAAAAGAATAGGACTGGGAAAAAACAGAAAGGAGGAGGGAAAATGAAAGAAGTCTAAAGGGAAAGGAGAGGGGAAGGGGAAGAGGAAGGGGAAGGATACAAAGGGGGAGAGGGAGAAATAGCGGGAGAGAAAACAGAGTCAGAGGAGAGCAGTCTATGGGTGGGGCTATTGTGTTTCCTGTTTTCTTGTTCTGCTTTCAATAATTTCCAGTGAGACAAAACCAGAAAAAGTCCCAGCTCAACTCACCAATCAGTCCATTAGAATGCATGTGTTCCAACTGTGGAAACTCCCAAAGATTTGCAAGAATTAGGACTGCAGGTAATACAGGGTGCTGTGAAGTGGCCCTGCAGCTTATGCATGCATTTGCAAATGTGTGCTAACTAAAACCATGTTTTTAACGCATACTGTCAGATGACAGATTATTTTGGTTGGTAGGCAGACTGGTTGGTGAGTTGAGGTGGGAATTTTTCTAGTTTTGTCTAGCATGTGTTGCTCTTCCATGTGCTCCTTGCTGTGATGGCCAGTTATAGGTTGGGTCAGGGGCCTTTTTTTTTTGTTATTGATGTATACTGGTGAGGGGACACACTGGACACCTTTGCTGCCATTGTGCTATGTGCTGGGCGTCCATTGTGCCCCTGTGCCTTTAGGGAGGGTTGGGCTGCCTCCAGGCCCACCTGCCCCCTATCTATCCATTAGAATGTATCTGCTCCCACTGTGGAGACTGTCATAGATTTACAGGAGTTAGGACTGCAGGTAATACAGTTAGCCCTGTTTTTAACGCATACTGTTAGACAGGTTAAGTCAGTTGAGCTGGGAATTTTTCTGGTTTTGTCTTACATGCATTGCCCTTCCATGTGCTCCTTGCTATCGCTTGTGGAATTTGGGAAGTATATCAAATGATTCTTCAGAATTTCCAATGGAGCTATGTGTGCCAGAAAGAGACATCATAATAGTCGCTGTCGTCACTTTCCGTACCTGATGACGAATTTTCCCACTAATCACTATCGCTCAGTTCTTCAAGTAACTCAGTTTCGCTGTCGCTGATTTCCAGTTCGTCTAAAAGTGCTTTTGCGCAAAAATAACGCTTTTTGGACGCCATGGTCATTCTCAATTCTACAGGCACAAAGAACTGGAAAAGCACAGGCAGGGCACTGTAAAAGTCACCAGGTGCAATCCTGTGGTGAAATGGCATGATACAGTGTAATCCGTTAGGATCACAACTTTGTATCATGTCATTTAGTGTACTTACATTATTGCCGCCGGGTCGCAACGCTCACAGGGGAGGGAACTGGAAGACAGGTGCCAGCATCGGCCTAGCACACAGCGGGAGGACGGCGAGGGAGAACTGTAGGGGATCGCAGGGGAAGGTGAGTTTTAAAATGTAAAACTACAGATTTCCATGCAAAAGAACGAAGGTTAAGGGAGTTTTTTGTCTGGGCATGTTTATGTTGGGGAGGGGGATTAACAGCTAACATTTTTATGAGCACTAATTGTTGCCCTATTGTATTTTTCAGATGCTATATATGAGGGGGATTAACAAGTCAGATTGAAGTGGTGTGTTTTGTAGTCTTTTTCAATAACATTCTGTGCTGTGTGTATTCTTTGCTGCATTCTGGATAACTTATTTAGTGTATAGTATAGCTGCATATCTGTGTGTTGGCTCTATGCTGCTTACACAGCATAGAATATATACTGTGTGTGCAGTATTATATTAAGTGTGTTGAGTATGCTCAGTATTGTCATTGTGCCATTGGCAAACTCAAAGCGTGCTAATTGCCAGTGTTCACTGGCCTATATAAGGACCTCAATGGCTATCATACATTGCTGGACTATTGTCAGCTTGTATCCTGCGCTATGTGCTTTTGTTTGATTACCAGGTACGACCCGGCTTACCCCTGACTTGCTATAGCTTCCCTCCTGGCTCTGAACCTGGCTTGCTTCACGGACCTGCTCCTGTCTGTTTCTAATTGTCCTCCTGTCTTTGACTCTGGCTTGACCTCGACTACACTACCTGCCTTTGCTCCTTATTGACATCCAGTGTTTCACCCCCGGCCTGGCTTCTGACCTTGCTCTTGTTTACCCTACTGTCAAGACCTGCCAGCATCTCCAGAGAACCATTGGCTCTGACCACCTTCTTTACCGTGGATATCCTTGCATCTGGTTTCATCAGGCAGCTTCCCCTGCAGGCAACCCGAGCATCTTGGGGCAGAGCACCCTCTGTCACCACCTTCAGGGGCTCCAGCCAGATACGTTACAGCACATGTATGGCCAAACACTTTTTTTTTCTTTAGTTTTAGGGAAAGGTTAAAACTCCTATCAGCTTTTTTTTTGCTGTTGATGTCCTGATCAGAACGTGAGAAAAAATCTCTCTACACTTAGGGAAGTCTTATCTTAACCTTGTACAGTTGTCACCAGTGCTGGGACAAGGTCATCCAGTGCCTAGAGTGAGAATAGCAAACTGCAGCATCCCTGGTGGAGGAGGGGATAGGTTTAATAGTGGTGCACAGAGAGAAATGTATGTAATGTTTGTGGCATATGCTAAAATAATATAAATATTTAAAAAAGTGAGTGCTGGAGAAAGAGAGCGGCAGCTAGCATCAGAACATACATAAAAAAAATTATAAACAAACAGTTTACTATGCAATATTGTAATGTCCAGTAATTATCTTCCACCCAAGTGAAACAGTGCTGATGAATAATCTCCAAGTACAAAAATCAATGAAATCCCCCAAAAAGCAACAATTGTCTTAATCCTTGCATTCCACTACCAAGCAACTATGCATGGTGCAACTGCACAGTGCAATTGGGCATGAAAAGAAAAAAGATGCTTTCACCATAGATGCGCAGATCAAACAAGTCCAAGGGATGCTAGTAAAAATCGTCCTTCTTTAATTACAAGCTTCAGATATGATGGCTAGGTCGCTGCAGCTCCAGTTGCAAATCCACTGGGTGGCGGATGAGTCAACTGTACAAAGCAAAAAGAAAGACAGGGCGCACATCCGACCTAGTGTAACTCCATTTTATTAAAAGTTGTCAGATTTAAGAATATTGCACTCACATGTAGACTGGGGATATTCAGCATGCCAACATCCTCCTAACATTAATGGCCTCTTTAATTGCACCGGGAACCCAATCCGTGTTCCTGTATCCTGGTGGGTGATGTCTATCTTCCGGTCTGCTGAGAGCAGGAGCACACCGCGCTCATAGTCTACATGTGAGTGCAATATTCTTAAATCTGACAACTTTTAACAAAATGGAGTTACACTAGGTCAGATGTGCGCCCTGTCTTTCTTTTTGCTTCGTACAGTGCAATTGGCCAAATTTAAAATGTCTGCCAAACTTCCTGAGTCATGGACAAGCATTGATTGTCTACAAGGCTATGGTCTTCAGAAGCCATTTCATCTATGCACAGTGTATGTGCAGTTTAGGTATAAACAGAGACGTATAGTAGCTAAGTAGAACTACTTCACTAAGTACCGAAAGGTGGTATCTGTACTTTCCTGGAGTAGAATTTTTTTCGCCTACTTCCACTTTTACTTCACTACATTTTTTCGATGATTTCAATACTTCTACTCCGATATATATTTTTTGTGCTGCAAAGTTACTCGTTACAATTATAATAATTACCACTGCCAGAACAATAGATGGCAGTTTTTTTATGAAGTTCAAAAAAACGTGTATAATGTCATGTGTAAATCAGCGCATACGAAAATAAATGCTACTGTATGTATAAATAAAATAGTCTACATATCTGCTGTTAAGGGGAAAGAGAACCTCCCCCAACCTGGTAAGAGGCTGATTCTGCTTTTTTCACTGGAAGTTGAGAGCACAGGTTTTGCAGTTTTGTTTCACTGGAAGAGTCTATTTGGATATTATTATACTTCCCTTCATCCGCCGGGTAAGGGGGAAATCCACAAGGTGGTGGGAGTCTGCACCTATTATTTGGAATAGTACCTGTTTGATTCCTGCACCTTTGAAAATATATTCATCTTGTTTTGTCACATATATATGGTATTATGGCATTATATATATATGGACGTTTTATTGACTTTGATTTCATACACTCTTCCTTTATTTCATTATTGGAATCAATTGTTGTATATCACATTGGTTTTGTATATGATTTTGCGCACCAATAAGCGGTGGAGAAAAAAAAAAAAATCATGCAGGGAAGAGAAGGAGGGATGCTCTAAAGGGGAAAGGGAGGGACATACTTTATCTGTTTTTGTTTAAAAAAAGTTACAGCCAAAAGAATTGTGATTGTCCTTTAGGTTAATCATTTGAAATAATAAAAAACAATATGATGTTCAAACTTTTGACTTCTTTCTTTAATAACCCCATAACACAGTACTTGTACTTTTACTTTCAGTACTTGAGTACCAAATTAAAAAAAAAAAATACTGATACTTTTACTTTTAGTACTTGAGTAGCAAAATTAAAAAAAAAAAACTACTTGCAGTACTTAAGTACAAAAAATGTTGAATACTTTAGTACTTCTACTCAAGTCACTTTTTGATAGAGCACTTCAACTTCTACTCAAGTCACTTTTTGATCGAGCACTTGTACTCAAGTACTCAAGTATGGGTTTCGAGTACTTTATAGTAGTGTGGGTATAAAACCATCCAGTCTGCCATGTTAGTCAACTCATCTGTTGGTACCTTTACAATCTCTTTTAGCAGTAGAAAAAAATCACAGTGATGTTGGTGTATATACAGTTAATAAAGAAACTGAAATTCATCTATGTTTTTCTTTTGCATGGAATACAAATATGAATGATTTAACCAGGCCATTGTTTTTTTCTTGCTTTCTATTTCAAAATGTTGAGAGACAAATAAACGTGGTGTCACAAGAGCGAAGCCATTATTAATTTTTGTCCAGAAAATGTAGACATAGTTAATTAGATATTTTACAGAGCTGCTTGATAAATATCAAATACATTATTTACTGTCAAATATCAATAAAGAATGTCAACAGAGTTATTAACAAAACCTTTCTTTTAATAGAAAAAAAATCTGAAGGAAGCACAGCTTTTTATTATTTCTAAAAATATTACAGAATATGTAGTAAACAAAAATCTTATCCTACGCTCAGTATATCAAAAGCAAAAAAAAAAAAAAAGAGGGAACTGCTGCATTTAAACACCAGCTGGGCTGACCATTCTAAATTAGGAGGCAACCATTATAAGGGCTCTTTCACACGGAGCGGACCGCATTGCGATCCGCTCCGGCACTTTTTTTTTTTCACGGAGCGGATGACACTTGTGTCATCCTCTCCGTATGTCCGCATATCATCCCATCCGTTTGCGGATTTTATACGGACATAATGTATGTCTATGGGCATTGCGGATGTCAGCGGATGACACCGCTGACATCCGATTTTGCATCCGTTCCGTTTTTTAAACGGAACAAAAATAGGGTTCTGTTCCGTTCCAAAAAACGGAACAGAACTGAAAGGAAGAAAATCGGATGTCAGCGGATGGTCATCCGCTGACATCCGCAATGCCATTGACATACATTATGTCCGTAAATCATCCGCAAAAAATTAGTATGATTTACGGACATGCGGAACGCCCGAGTAAAAGGGCCCTTAGTGTGTTGTTTCCCCAATCAATGCTAAGTAATTATCTCACACTAAAGTGCAAAAATATATCACAAAATTATAAAAATAAATAAAAAATAAACAAATCCATGAAAAAAAGCCCTGGTTCCCACTGGTGTGATTTGTCATGTGATTTATTATTTCATAATTGCATGACAAGTCGCACCCCATTGCTGGCAATGGAACCGTTCAAATAGTTATGACTCAAGTTGCAGCAACTTTGAAAAAGGTTCCTGCACTATTTTTTGGGGCATTCATTAACTTGCATAGACTTCTGTTAAATTCAATTGCAAGCCTCAATTAAAACAGGTCCAAACCCAACTGATCTGAAGCTTTGAAATAGTGCTGCAGTAGCGCAATTTTAAAGCCATGTCAAAAGGTTCTGTCAACAGAGCAAGAAAAAAACTGAAGTACCAGATATACAGTAAATATCCAAGTGAATGAAAAAAAAAATATCCTTATAATTGAAGAGGAGACCATGAGTCCTCCTAGGAAGGAAACCAGAAGAGGAGCCTGTTTTTCCTTTGAAGTGGTATGGCTTTGAAGCATGGCTTCCTCCCTGGGTGACTCTTGGCCTCCTCTTCACTTATAAGGGTATTTTTTTTTTCATTCACTTGGATATTTACAGTATATCTGGGACTTTAGTGTATTTCATTTTTTTTCTTGCTCTGTTGACAGAAAATTTTATGTTTATTTTTTTCACAAATTTGTTTGATATTCATATATATTTTTGTAATATTGTGATTTACAGTACATTTGCACTTTAGTTTGAAGTAATCACTTATCATTGATTGGGGAAACTTATAATAGGTGTCTCAATACAGTATATATGACCACAGAAACAATGTAATAGAAGTCTTATTGTTGGTACATAGGTAGGTATATAGAGTGGAGGGGGAGGTGTTCCATAGTCCTGCCCTAGGTTGAAGACACTGTTCCTGCATAGATACAGTGCAGTTAAGTGAGTAAGAATTGGCAACCTAGAACAGGAAGCGTTTTTGATCACCAAGTTAAAATAAAAAAAGGCCTGTAGCCATCACATCTATAGACTAGTAAGGTGTAATATTTAGCATTTTTGTTCTGGAGTTTGAGATGTACACTTTTAAGGTTTAACCAAGCTGAAACGACTGATCATAAATACAAGAAATACTTGTAATGTCAATTGTATTCGATTTGAAAGGGAAGATAATGTTCTTCAACAGTCAGTTCCCAGCTGAAAATTAATCTAGTGCTACATAATATTCCTACCAAAATGCAATTCCTCTCCATTTTTGCAAGGCCTTGTTCAGACTTGTATGTTTACTGAAAAGCATTTGCCATTGACTTAAATTTGCTTCAACTGCAATATAAAGTACATTTTTTTAAGAACATTATATACATTGCATTTAAGAGTATTATTATAGATGGTGGAAGTTTTTTTTTTATATACACTATACTATCAAAACTATTGGGGCGCCTGCCTTTACACCCAAATGAAATTTAATGGCATCCCAGTCTTAGTCCGTAGGGTTAAATATTGAATTGGCCCACTCTTTGCAACTATAACAGCTTCAACTCTTCTGGGAAGGCTGTCCACAAGGTTTAGGAGTGTGTCTATGGGCCTTCTTGTCCCACATCCGTGCCCGACCTCACAAATGCGCTTTTGGAAGAATGGTCAAACATTCTCATAGACACGCTCCTAAACCTTGTGAACAGCCTTCCTAGAAGAGTTGAAGCTGTTATAGCTGCAAAGGGTGGGCCAACTAAACATTGAAACTTACAGACTAAGACTGGGATGCCATTAAATTTCATGTGCGTGTAAAGCCAATACTTTTGACAATATAGTGAATACTAGGTGTAATATTTTTAGGGTAAAGGGGCATTTAAATGTAGTCTCCAATATACAATACATAACAATTACATACAGTGCCTTGCAAAAGTATTTGGCCCCCTTGAACTTTGCGACCTTTTTGCCACATTTCAGGCTTCAAACATAAAGATATAAAACTGTAATTTTTTGTGAAGAATCAACAAGTGGGACACAATCATGAAGTGGAACGAAATTTATTGGATATTTCAAACTTTGTTAAATAAAAAACTGGAAAATTGGGCGTGCAAAATTATTCAGCCCCTTTACTTTCAGTGCAGCAAACTCTCTCCAGAAGTTCAGTGAGGATCTCTGAATGATCCAATGTTTACCTAAATGACTAATGATGATAAATAGAATCCACCTGTGTGTAATCAAGTCTCCGTATAAATGCACCTGCACTGTGATAGTCTCAGGGGTCCGTTTAAAGCGCAGAGAGCATCATGAAGAACAAGGAACACACCAGGCAGGTACGAGATACTGTCGTGGAGAAGTTTAAAGCCGGATTTGGATACAAAAAGATTTCCCAAGCTTTAAACATCCCAAGGAGCACTGTGCAAGCGATAATATTGAAATGGAAGGAGTATCAGACCACTGCAAATCTACGAAGACCTGGCCGTCCCTCTAAACTTTCAGCTCATACAAGCAGAAGACTGATCAGAGATGCACCCAAGAGGCCCATGATCACTCTGGATGAGTTGCAGAGATCTACAGTGGGAGACTCTGTCCATAGGACAACAATCAGTCATATACTGCACAAATCTGGCCTTTATGGAAGAGTGGCAAGAAGACAGACATTTCTTAAATATATCCTTAAAAATTGTTGTTTAAAGTCTGCCACAAGCCCCCTGGGAGACACACCAAACATGTGGAAGAAGGTGCTCTGGTCAGATGAAACCAAAATCAAACTTTTTGGCAACAATGCAAAACATTATGTTTGGCATAAAAGCAACACAGCTCATCACCCTGAACACACCATCCCCACTGTCAAACATGGTGGTGGCAGCATCATGGTTTGGGCCTGCTTTTCTTCAGCAGGGACAGGGAAGATGGTTAAAATTGATGGGAAGATGAATGGAGCCAAATACAGGACCATTCTGGAAGAAAACATGATGGAGTCTGCAAAAGACCTGAGACTGGGAGATTTGTCTTCCAACAAGACAATGATCCAAAACATAAAGCAAAATCTACAATGGAATGGTTCACAAATAAACATATCCAGGTGTTAGAATGGCCAAGTCTAAGTCCAGACCTGAATCCAATCGAGAATCTGTGGAAAGAACTGAAAACTGCTGTTCACAAACGCTCTCCATCCAACCTCACTGAGCTCGAGCTGTTTTGCATGAAGGAATGGACAAAAATTTCAGTCACTCGATGTGCAAAAATAATAGAGACATACCCCAAGCGACTTACAGCTGTAATCGCAGCAAAAGGTGGCGCTACAAAGTATTAACTTAAGGGGGCTAAATCATTTTGCACGCCCAATTTTTCAGTTTTTTATTCGTTAAAAAAGTTTGAAATATCCAATAAATTTCGTTCCACTTCATGATTGTGTCCCACGTCTTGTTGATTCTTCACAAAAAATTGTGCCAAAAGGTCGCAAAGTTCAAGGGGGCCGAATACTTTCGCAAGGCACTGTATATATATATATATATATATATATATATATACATACATACACACAAATGTATTGATCACAGCTCAAATGGCATTTAAAAAAAAACATGTACATGCATGTACACAAATGATCACTCATATGAATTAATCTTATTTCACCATCAGCCAATTGTTGGCAACGCCTTTTTATAGATAAATCCACATCATCAGGAGTAAAAAAAGGTAATGTAGCATCCATAAAGTTCCATAGCGTTTACAATAGAGATTTCACCTAATCTAGAATAAAATAAATAAATTAAAATGATAAATATCATGCTTTTCACCACCAAACCAAACAAATGACCCATGGTCAGAAGTTCCAAAACATACACTCCTAGGATACATGCATAATTCATGAAATGCTAAGATCTCGAAGTAAATGAAATAGTTTAAAAAACGAAAAAGGGGGCGTGTCCTGGACATGACGGCATAAGGAAGCACATTGCTTGAGCTCCGGCTACCTCACCTTGTCCTACGTTTTATTTCAGCCACCATTTGCCACGGAATGAGCACTGGTCATAGGAGAGGACCTAGGAAACTTCTCCGTGCCTAACCTGGAGCAGAGCTGCACCGATACTTCCCGGGGACCCGATCCGCCTCAGCTCGCGCCGGCCGACCCAAGCCACGTGGGGCCGCCCCCGGCACAGATGGCCTCCGCACCGGCCTCCCTGACTGCACCGCTCCTTTTTGAACTCGGGACAAAATCCCCGTCCTCCTCGATATCCACTACAAACTTGCTTGCTGCATCTGTACCTGTGGGGGACCAGGGAGACTTGCGGGCTCTGATACAGGCCCTGCCCACGAAGCGGGACTTTGAGGCCTTAGCCCTGCGTTTAGAGGAGGCCCATGCCAAGGGCATTCAAGCGGTGCACTCTGATGTGCACATACTTACTGACCGAGTGTGTCGGTGTCTACATTGAAATCCAGGGTCTCCCCGGCTGGGGGCTTCCCAAGGTCATAGGATAGGAACAACTTGCGGCTGCGGGGGATACCGGAGGCAATGGGCCAGGAATCGCTGCAACATACGGTCCAAGCTATCTTTCAGCGACTGGCCCCGGGCATCCCTTAGAGTTTGACCGGGTACACAGGACGCTACTCCTGAAGACGTCACTCCGACGAAACGTACGTAGAGCGTCATCGCGCCACATCCGCCCAAGTGGAACGCACATCCGCCCCGTGGAACGCACGGCATCCCGGAAGTGCGCGACTATTGCTTTTTTATGCCGATTACCCTCTTTTCGTTTGTGAGTACCTATTTTCTTTGATTCTAATAAAGTAATTTTAAAAGCGGTACTACTCTATATGAGCCTTCTTCCCCCATATACATCGGTGCACCTGCGGACCCTAATGCCAAGGACCCTGGTACGCAAGACTTGAGCAGAATATTGGACCACACAATCACCCCAGGATTATATACCTAAGGCCTGATACCCCTGCAGGGGTGAACAGCTCTGGTGAGTGCGGTCCAAGGGGTGCGGGGAGCACTGAATAGTCACCGACATCTGAGCATCGCCGTTAGAGCACCTGCACTCAAGTCACTTTTCTGCTCCCCTATTTTAGGAAGGGTTTTTTCCATTGTGGGACCACCCTCCTTTTTTAGGTTTTTTTCAGTTATTACGGACTTACCAACACCTGGATTATTGCTGCCATATTTTAGAGTGGTTTATAAGATTTGTATACCTATTTTTTACTCAGTTCTATGTCATATATGATGCTATTTATTGTATAGTTATAAGGCCACAGTTCATTTAAGTGGACCCAACTGATTTTACTGAGTTTCATTAATTTTTCCTTATTTTTTTGGGCAGATATCACCCACATTTTTTATATTTTTACCCACATTCTATTTTTCACCCATTTTTATACTTTCTATATTCCACGGTTTTAGCACCATTGCAAACCCCTCACAGGATTGGATCGCCTATATTGTTGCACTTACTATATAATTTATTTGTCACACACATGATGCACTTGACACTTTATTAATTTAGAATTCACAGTGGAGACACACATTGAATACACATTCAGCATCTCTGTTGTACATACGGAACTATTAGTACATTTTGGCAGCGCCATACACCTTCCTTTTATCTTCATTCTTACTATATTTTTAGGAATATAGTGCATAGGTGGGCTGCAGCCAGTATTTTATTAGAAGCTTAGAATTATCCTAAGCGCGGATTCTTTATATTTCACACAGAGCGTTGGGCCCCCGGTCCTCCGATGCTACACGGCCCGCAATGTTATCTGCCGGCTACACTGCTACTTGTAATGTTCTGGTACCTTTGGGTACCCTAATTACTCTTTCATAAGTGTATGCGCCCCACCATTCTCTTTTGGTAAGGTGCGCATACACCTTTAAGACTGATGCTGTCATCACTGAGCGCCGGACTGGATGGCTATTTAGATCGCCGGCTCTCACTCACATGTGTTCGTTCAAACTGCTTTGTGCCTTGATGCTAACCTGTCTTGAAGCTCTCATGCTTGCAAGCATACCTCGCTGTCGGAACCACGCTGCGCTGATCCCTGTATCCCGCTACCGGATCATCCGCTCTTGCCGAACCTCTCCTCTGCTACATTGCTATTAGTGATAAGTACCCCACAGGGGAAACCTCTATAACCTTCATACTAAAGCTTACACTATCTAGCTCTGCATACTAAGGACTATTACTACATCTGCATTATCTAAGATTGCTAGCTCTTGAGCCTACTACCACCTGTTCTTGCACTGGGTTGATCTCTCCTGTATGTCCACCTGCTACTCTGTCATCTGCTACCATACATGATTGCTAAACCTATCTGCATCCCATCTGCTACTATCTTACTTTCAAGAACATTTCCTTTCAAGTGTCTGTCATCTACCATCTCTACCCAACCTGTCTCTTCAGCCTATCATCACTGTGTTACTATATACATAAGTCACTCTAGGAAACATCTTATTGAGTGTGTGTATTTACTTGCTGAATTGAGATCATCCACACATGATGAGTCATTGGGAGTTGGGATTGGTGTCTCAGCGTTTCTCTACATGACTACTGAAGTGGAATATTTCTGCAGCTGAAAATCCACATCATACATAAAACGCAGGAGCGTTACACTACTCCCATAAGGATACCATTGCCAGGCAGGCCTGGGAGGCCGGTGATGTGGAATTTGATGGAGCCAGCGTCCGGATCTTACCCAATCTGTCTCGGGCCACTCTTTAATGACGGGCACTGATGTGCCCCCTTCTGGAGCGGATTCGGCAGCTGGGCTGCATTTATCGATGGGGGTTCCCAATGTCCCTCACGGTCCGCAAGGGTTCCTCTTCATTCTCTGTTCATCATCCGGACGACCTACCGGATCTTTTTACCTTCCTGGATATGGAGTCGAGGGAAGTCCCTAACTGGTTGCAGCATCTCCCGAACCCGGGCCGACGACCGTCATCTACCTCCGGCAGAGATAGGGGTCTTCCCCCTCGCACTCTCCAACGTGGCTGACTTCCCTGCACGGAACTGGCGACGGCGGTGAGAGAGGACTGATGTCCACCTTCAGTGTTCCCCTGAGACCGACTCGCAGATGAGTATCCAGTTTTATTGTTCTCCCCATCTGCCCTCTTACCCCGAGACTGCCCCTGGTTGACCCCGGCCCCTGGCGCTTTCTCCAGGTGGGGTGGGTTCCCCTGTCCTCCCCGCTCTCCCCGTTGTCATGTCTTTTGGACTGCCACACTGAAGAGCCAGCTGTTTGACCCCCCTGTCGCACCGACCCCCCCCCCCGTCTCACCTGATATCCTCATTTGACTGATCTGGGCGACTGAATGTCACCCCCAGACCCTCTACCTCTTTTCCACTGGGTCCCCTGTGAGACGGTTGTGGTTCTGCCTTGCCCTCCCGCCCCCTGAACTTTCTCGAGATTCCTGGAGACTTTTCCTATCAGCCCCATGCAGACTCTACGACAGCCTGGGGGGTGGACCTGGTCCCCTCCTGCTCACCCCTGGACCTGGGAGCTGTGCCTTGGTAGCTGTTGGACTTATCCTTTTGTCTCCCCCTTACTCATAATTTTTTTTTTATTTGAATTTTTTGAGACGATCCTCGAGGTAAAGGGGGTTCTAGCCCTCATGTTTCCAGACTCAGTTTGCTACATTGGGCGATTGGGCTATATTTGTCTATGTGCTGTTTCTTGTATGTGGGAGGGGGTGGGCGGGGACTTCCATTCCTCTTGCATGTTTGGCGGGCTTTTTTTGGGGGGGAGGGGCAGGGGGGGTGGGGTGACATGTCCCCGATCGCTGGTGCCCGACCTCCGTGGTACTGCCCATGGGTGGGGGGGGGGGGCTGGGTGCTGGGTCCGCGCACATGCACATGTATCTGTGTGGGGGGGTTCCAGGATGGGCGGGGGCTTTCATGACCTATGGGGGAGGCGGGGACTGGGCTGCCAGGTGTCTATAGCCTGGACGCGGGGTACTCTATGTCTCTGACCCACTCTGTTCTCCCCAGTATGCCCCCTGGGCGGGGGACACCTCTCATGGTGCATTCTCCTGGGAGCCATGGGGCGGGGCGTGATTTCTACGGTGCGGGTGGATGAGTGGGTATGCTTCAAGGGATACTGTGTCTGGTCTGTCACTCGGGGGCAATGGAACCTCTGAATGGGGTTCGGTGGACGCCTCTCTCCTCTCGTATGCTCCTGATCGATGGGAGAATAGAGGCTCCGGTCCTTGGTGCTCATTCCGGTTGTTTTAAGCATTGTTTGACTTGTTTGTTATCTCGTTTCTTGACTGGCAATGTAATTATGATTCTTCTGGGCTGGGACAGGGTGAGCTCTGGCCGAGAGGCTTGTCCATCCCTAACTAGTCTCCACATTCAGGCCTTCGCCCCCGCTAGGCCTGCACCCCATCCACTGGGTTTTCCCTCCACTGGAGTGTTGACCCTGGGGTGTATTACCATTGGTTTTCTTAGCTTCCCCCCTCATTTTCCTTTCTTAAATCTCTACCTTCCCCCTAGCTTCTCTGTCCCTCCCTTTTCCCCACTTTTCCTCTTCCCCTCCCCGCCGTCCTTACCCCTCCTCCCCCCTTCTTCTGCTGTTCCTTCCTCCCTTCCCTTCCTCCCCCCTTCTCCCTGCCCTACTTCCCCTCTCCTTCTCCCCATGGATCCCGTGCGGGTGACCTCCCTCAATGCTAGGGGGCTCAATGTGCCTGAGAAGCGATGCATGCTCCTCGACGAGCTGCGCCGTCTACACACAGACGTTGCCTTCATCCAGGAAACTCACTTTAGAGAGGGGAGCTTCCCTCTCCTCCAGAATAGATTCTACCCATGCGTGTACCATGCCCCAACTCTGAATCCAAATCCAGAGGGGTGTCTGTCTTGATTTCGGGCCGCCTCCCATGGGCTCTTCTAGACTGTCGCACGGACCCGAGGGGCAAATTTCTGTTTCTCAAAGGCCGCCTAGGTGAGGTTAAGGTTACCCTTGCCACGGTGTACGCCCCTAACGCTCACCAAGAGGTTTTCCTTCAGAAATCCCTGTCAGCCTTGCTGGATTTTGCAGAGGGCAAACTCCTCCTAGGGGGTGACTTCAATCTCCCGCTGGACCCGTCCTTGGACACCTCCACTGGCACCTCATCGGTGACCAGGGGTTTGCGTCGCCAGGTTCAGGCTCTGTTGCACGGTTTCCAACTGGTCGATGCCTGTTGCCTCTTGCACGCCGGGGAACGGGATTATACATATTTTTCCACCCCCCCATCAGATGTACTCTCGGGTAGACCTATTTTTGATTCCTCACCGCCTTCTCCAACAGGTGGTGGCGGTGGATATTGGCACCATCACCTAGTCGGACCATGCACCGATAACGTTGACGGTCAACCTTAGCGGGACTCTGCGGGATTCGGACTGGCATTGGAGGCTTAATGAGGGCCTCCTCCAGGAACCCGTGGTCCTGGCTGATGTGATGCGACAACTCGTACAGCTGTACTTTCAATTGAACACCACTCAGGATAGGGACCCAGGAGTACTTTGGGAGGCTCACAAGGCCGTGATCAGGGGCATACTCATTGGCCACGGGGCTCGCATTAAAAGGGAAAGGGAGGCTCGGCTAAATGACTTGCTTGCAGAGGTGATGACACAAATGGGACCAGGATCGGGAGGCCAGTTCGAAGTTGACCCAGCTTCGGGCGCAGATTGCGGACCTGCTGCACTTCCGGGCCAAAGCGGCCTTGCAGCGCTGCAAGAGGTTCTTGTACGAATCGGATGACAAGTGCGGGAAAATGCTTGCATGCTCCTTGCGAGAGCAGCAATCAGCGTCTTATGTTCCCTATTTACTGGAGGCAGACGGAACCAGGGTTCACCTCCCCAGGGATATTTTGCGGTGTTTTGGCAAATTCTACTCTCGCCTGTATGGTCTCCCCCAACCACAGCCCTGCCTGACTTCCACGGCTTCTTATCTGGACTCTGTTAACTTACCGCGTATCTCCTCCCGGGACTGGGCGGAGCTGGATTCCCCTTTACATTGGAGGAACTTTCTATGGTTATCTCCTCTGAGAAGAGGGGAAAGGCCCCAGGGCTGGACGGTTTTACGGTATCATACTATCAAACGCTCCGGGAGGTCCTAGCTCCCCCCTTGCTGCAGTTTTTTAATGCGGTTGGTGCCTCCTCCTCCTTCCGTGCAGAGACACTGAATGCCCACATCTCAGTAAAACCCAAAGAGGGGAAGGACCCCTCAGCTTGCGGTAGCTATCGTCCGATCTCGTTGCTCAATGCAGACCTCAAGTTCTTCACAAAACTTTTGGCCCTCCGCCTTCAGTCGCATCTTCCTGCCTTGGTGCACCTGGATCAGGTGGGGTTCATCCCCACCCGGGAGGCGAGGGATAACACGATCAAGGTTATCAATCTCATCCACCAGGCTAGACGATCCAACATCCCTACCATTTTTTTGAGCACTGACGCGGAAAAAGTGTTCGATAGGGTCAGTTGGCCCTACAGGTTTGAAACCCTCCGTCGCTTTGGTCTGGGTCACCAGATGATGACGTGGATCCGAAATGTCTACACCGAGCCCGGTGCTAGGGTGAAGGCGAACGGGGTCCTTTCAGAACCGATTTCGTATCCTCAACGATACGCCCCAGGGGTGTCCTTTGTCGCCACTGATTTTTGCGCTCTCTTTGGAACCCTTCCTGGCCAGGATCCGATCGCACGCGGATATTTCGGGGGTCCAGATAGGGTCGGCCACGTATAAAGTCTTGGCGTACGCCGATGACCTTCTTTTCTCCCTTAACCAACCCCTGATCTCCTTACCATGTCTCCTGAAGGAATTTAAGCTCCATCTCCAATTTGAAAATAAATTTGTCTAAGTTGGACATTATGGGGGTAGCCTTGCCAGGGGCTTTACAAGACCTTTTGATTCATAATTTCCCTCTCCGGTGGGCACCGGTGAGCTTAAATACCTGGGTACCCTGCTCTCACCTAACCCTGCGGAGCTGTTCCGCCTGAACTTCCCCCTCCCCTCGCAGCGATCCGCACACTGCTTACGAAGTGGTCGGTTTGGGCTCCACTCCTGGTTCGGGCGCTGCAATATCCTGAAGATGTTGATACTCCCTAAGCTTTTATTCTTATTTCAGACGCTCCCGGTTTCTTACCCCGCTGCTTTCTTTGGGTTGAATCAGTCTTCACCAGCTTAGTCTGGGCTGGGAAAATACCACGGCTGGCCGTCACGTACTCCCCAAACGGCACGGTGGGGTGGCTCTTCCGGACCCTAGGGGATACTATCAAGCGGCCATGCTCACGCGCTGGATAGACTGGGCGAGACACGCAGATCTGAAGCTGTGGGTCACCCTGGAGACCTCCTTATTTACTATACACCTACTGAGGGCCCCCCTGATACCCCAAGACATACCAGCCAAGGTTGGATAACACCCTACGATAGGTCCAACGATTAAATCGTGTTCCGCGACCGTCTCTGGGAGGACCCTCTCGGACACTCATAGTCCGGTCTTCCCGATTCTTGGGAACCCGAGGTTCCTCCCGGGTTGTGCGAGGGACAGATTCGGCGAACTGCTCAGGGAAGGCACCTTCCAGGTGTCGCACTTTACCACGGGTGCGAAATGGCTAACTCTCACCCAGCTGACTTCGCCAGGCGGAGCATACCGCCTGTCCAGGTGGCAGGCCTTGCAACTTCTTCATTTCTTCTGTGACCTGGGCCTTCTCTCACTCTATGCACGGGACCTTCTGCCCTTTTAACACCTTCTGGTAACCCGGGGCCATATGCCCCATGCCCTTTCTCAATTATATGCCCTTCTCTCTCAGTCGCCTGAGGACTTTGTCCTACCGGGCATCCTCAAGTGGGAGAGGGAACTTAACCGGACGTTTTCCGAATCCCAACGCAGAAATATTATTAGATTCTCCCTTAAATCCTCCATCTGCACACATGTCCAGGAATCCAACTATAAAATTCTCGCCCACTGGTACTACTCCCCAGCCTGCCTCAGACACATTTTTCCGGAGTCTTCTGATAGGTGTTGGTGGTGCCAGCAGGATGTGGGCACCTTATACCACGTCTTCTGGAGCTGCCCTAAACTTAAGGATTTATGGACTGAAATACGCCGTATTTCCCAATTGATGACTGAATGAACCATCCCAGAGGATCCGGCGTTTTTCTTACTCCACCGTTCTGGCATGGCTCCGAAGCGCTACAAACGTTCGGTGCTGCGCCATCTCACAGATGCAGCGAAGTCCTGCATTAGCCTTTGTTGGAAAAGCACATCCCCCCAGCGACCGCCCTTTGGCTACAGAAAGTAAAATGGATTAACGACTTGGAGGACCTGGTACTCACCGCACTGGGTAGAAAGGAGCAATACTCTAGGACGTGGGCTTGCTGGAACGCGTTTCTACTTTCTGACAAAGGATGAGCCTTGAGTGGGCTCCTTCCACAGCCTGGGGCCTGAATGTTGACGGGGTCATTGGCACGGGCTGAGCTTATGCTCTCCCCATAGCTCTCACCTCCACATACCCTTCTTCCTACCTCCTTCTTGTCATCCCCAAGCTATATCGGACACTACCCTCCTACTCTTCTGCTACCTCCACCTCTTTCTGATGCCCCTCTTCCCTATTTTTCTCCGTGGTGTCTTCCTTTCCCCCCTATCCTTCATTTCCCGATGAATGCTCCACTTGGTTTGGATCTTATATGCATACTCTTCCATGCTATGCCGAGCCCATGAATCACGTTGACCATAGCTGTTATTTGCTGTGCCTTCACATACTGTTGACTACCTCTTCGATGACTTTTATCTTGACTGTTATGTATACATGTATGGAGACTCCTTGACTACTATGCCTTTGAGACTTTTGTCTTTTGCACTTTGTAGTGTTCATGTTTGCTGACTTTTTTTATGACTTTGTTTTCTGCTGTACTCTGTACCTTTTCATTGTTTAATAAAGAATTTGAAAAAATAAATAGTTTCCAAATGGAAATACGTTGGGAATGACTTTTATATGAAGCTTGAAGTGCAAAACAGGGAGAAGGAAATGAAAGCAAATTAGGAGGAGGAATGTAATGCCTAATTCAAGACAGAAACATAGGGCTCCATGGCTTACAAAGTAATGTAACAAAGTACTTACCAGGACTCAAAAAGGTTTTGTCACAAGATGAGAAAAACAACCCCCCCCCCTCCTTCCTCCTCTGCCAAATTCAAGTCAGTCAGGCAAACACTCTCCTACCCTGTGTTTTACCTCCCTCTCCTATGCAGGTGGAAGAGCTAGGTCAATGCCTTCCCACTCTGTATAGCATGTGCTCCACATTGGAGTACACATCAACCTTGATAATAGATGTCTTTCCTTTTTTTCTCCACCGTTTGCAGGATTTCTGTATACTTTGGGCTCTATACAGGGGCAATTTCTAGCTATTCCCTTTTGTGGTGATCTTAGTATTTATGCCTCATGTGCGCATCTGAGATGTGCATTTATGAAGCAACTAGTGATTAAGATTTTAATTTTTTTTAGTATAAGTGTACAGGTATAACTAAAGCTCTCAGTGCAGCAAGCATTTAAAAAAAAGCACTTGTAAAGCTTTCAAACTTCATGCAGTTTTCTTGAAGCTTTTAAGGAGCTTTCAGCTCCAATTTGGGAATGTTTTTAGCTGCTCTCAGGCTTTCAACATGTTTCAAGTAATGCTCAAGCTTTCTGAAACCCTGCTAATTACTGCCAGCGGCTTGTTAAAAGTAAAAGCCAAGACTTTTATGAAGATATGTGTATAATATCCCAAAATTGAGGCTTAAGGAAGCCCTAAAGGATTCTAGAATGCTGCTTGAAGGTTGTTAAACATGGGAGTTTCTAGGGCCAGGCACTCAGGGAACATGCTCAACATTTCTTGTGTGGGGTGCCCTGGATCAGACATCCTGCTTTACTTCAGTTGTCTAGGGTTGCACAGCAATCATCTAGGAACCATAGGCATTTGCACAAAATATGGTGTAAAAAAGTATCCTTATTAAATTAAATATTTATAAAAAGTTAAACAGGTTTAGGCACAGAGGAAACCAGTGAATCTATCCCTACATAGACAATCAACCCTATCAGTTTAGGCATAGAACTAAACAAATACACAATTATTTGTTATTTAGCTTCAAATTAGGTACTTCAATTATGATAGTTGCTGCATTCTGGATGATCAAAATATCCTTAGTTGCTCAGGAAGCATGGCTAGCTATTCTAGTCATGAATTCTCCATTTCCTGCGTACATCACTTCCTGTTTAACAAGCTTTTTTGGAACCAGTTAAAGTAAATAACTTTAAAAAGAGAAAAAATACTTTCATATACACAGTAGATATATATTTTTTTTAATTTACAGTACAGGCTATAAAACTCACTAAAATAGCCATGACAACACATACTGTGACCATCCACTTTTCTTTTCAGCTTCAGTCACAATTGCAATACAGTACTAAGTCATTCCCCTGTCATACCTCAGGCTAACCTTCATCTCTGATGTGCAGAGTTAAATTGCACATCTAAAGGGAGGGCTCAGTGATCATTAGCACTGTCTCTCAGGTCTGATGAGTGCACTACTTTAGAGAGGGAGGGGGAAGATTACTGTACTGGGGAGGTGAATTTGAGGTGGGGAGAGCTCTGTATTAGAGAAAATTCCATAGAGGAGAGCGATCTATATTGGGGGGGGGGGGGGGGTTGGGAGGGATAAGAGATCTGTACTGGGAGTATTGGGGGATCGGTATTGGATGGGTGGGGGGTGGGGGGGGGGAAGGAGAGCTGTACTGAGAGAATTTTTGAGGGAGATAGCTGTACTAAGAGGGATTAGTACAGGGTACTCTGTATTAAGTGGCTGTGGCTGAAGTGCTGATGTCATGCACTTCTTACTTCTGCACTCTGTGCCCTAAATAGTCCTGATCTCTGCACTTAGTGCCTTATGCACTCCTGACCCTTTCACAACATGTTATGCAATCCTGACCCCTGTGCACTTTGTGTTTTCACCATTGAGCCCTGTCCTTAATGAGTTGTAGGTAGAGACCTGTGGACAGTTTATATCTGCTTAGTTTTTAAAGTGAAAATTAAATCATTTTTTTATGCAATCCTTACTCCTAATCACTGTGCCTTATATCTTGCATGCAGCATTCAATATATCAAGTACTTAACCACTACCCATCCGCGCTACAGCCTATATACGGCTGCAGCGCGGACTCGAATTTTCGGGAGGCCGTTTTTAAACGGCCTCCCAGTGACACGCCCCCAGCGCGCTCCCACGAGCGCGCTGCGGGGAAAATCTGTGTCACGGCCGATCACAGATCGTGGTGAATGGCCAATCACAGCGGCCATTCACCACGTGATCTGGCCGTCCAATGAGCGATGATCTCATATGTAAACATATGAGATCATCTCTCATCGCCGGCGCTCCTTCCTCACACGGAGCCTTCAGTGTGAGGAAGGAGGGGGAGCCTCACAGCGCCGGGGACACAGGAGAATGTAATCAGGGCACCGATCACCAGTGCCCTGATTACAAGAGGTAAAAACACACACACAGTGCCCCCCCATCAGTGCCCACAGTGCCCGCCATCAGTGCCCCCCATCAATGCCCACAATCAGTGCCCATAGTGCTGCTAGTCAGTGCCCATCAGTGCCTGCTCATCTAGGCACTGATGAGCACTGACTGGCAGCACTATGGGCACTGAGTGTGGGCACTGATGGTGCTGCCCATCAGTGCCGCTCATCAGTGCCACCCGTCAGTGTCCAGTGCCATCCGCCAGTGCCCATCAGTGCTGCCTATCAGTGCCCATCAGTGCCGCCCGTCAGTGCCGCCTCTCAGTGCCCAGCAGTGCCACCTGTCAGTGCCCAGCAGTGCCACCTCTCAGTGCCCAGCAGTGCCGCCTATCAGTGCCCAGCAGTGCCGCCTATCAGTGCTCATCAGTGCCGCCTATCAGTGCCGCCTATCATTGCTCATCAGTGCGGCATATTAGTACCTCCTCATCAGTGCCCATAAGTGCCACCTCATCAGTGCCCATAAGTGCCACCTCATCAGTGCCCATCAGTGCAGCCTATCAGTGCCCATCAGTGCTGCCTCATCAGCGCACATCAGTGAAGGAGAAAAATTTATTATCAAAATTTACTCGCAGAAAATAAGAAAAACTTTTTTTTTTTTTTCAAAATTTTTTGTCTTTATTCTTTTTTTTTGTAAAAAATAAAAAACCCAGAGATGATTAAATACCACCAAAAGAAAGCTCTATTTGTGTGAAAAAAATGATAAAAATTTCAAATGGGTACAGTGTAGCATGACCACGCAATTGTCAGTCAAAGTGTGACAGCGCTGAAAGCTGAAAATTGGCCTGGATGGGAAGGGTGTTTAAGTGCACAGAAGGCAAGTAGTTAAGCTGGCCTTACACTCTTAATTACATTTGTCGAATTTTGTACAAAAATTGTAATTTTCAAAACATTCTTTCAATTATCTACAAGTTAAGGGGGAGTATGTGACAATTGGTTTTAACTAGGAACGAGAAGAATGGAAAATATTTTTAAAATCTAATGGGAATGAATATACTCCTAATCATTGAACTGTCCCCTGGCTGAGAAAATTGTAAATAGTCTTATGCGCAAGTTTACAAGAATAATTAAGTCAGCAATTTTGAATATTTAATTATTCGATATATGACAGTGCTTCTGGCCTTCCGGTGTGCTAATCAGCATAGAGTACTATAAAAATTGATATAACCACATTGACTTCGATTAATTTCCTTCATTTGTTTAACTGTGTAGAGGTTCTTATCGCATTAAAATTATCAATGAAAGAATTGACTCCACAACAATAAAATAATTTATTCACTGGCTAGTCCCTAAAAGTCACTTATTCTGTAAGTCTGATTTATTGCATGATATAGACACAGTTATAATGATACCACGTTTCAGTTTCAAATTTGAATCAAAGTTAAACAATGTGTGTGTGTGTGTGTGTGTGTGTGTGTATATATATATATATATATATATATATATATATATATATATTGTGAAGGCGCCAAACCCCCCCAAAAATAATTAATGGATACCCAATATAAACTGCTGCCCCTTTAAATGTGAGTGAATACATGAATGAGTGAACTATGTGGTGAAAGGAGGCGCTGTTTGCAAACTAGATATGTGCTGTAAATTACTAACAATTTATATTAAAAAAGTGAATAATACATATTAAAGTTAATATTAAATAAGTGTAATTAATACTTACAGCAATGGATATCGATAAAAAATAAAACAAAAAATTACATAAGACACATGCGTGATGTATTAAACAAGCAAAAAATTGGGGGAGCAAACCCTGAACATGTATATCTAAAGCCGGTGCAGCTATGAACCAAGCGACATGTATATTAAAAAAGAATAGCGCACACATGCAAAAGAAATGACTATCAAATATGGAGACAATCCATAAATAAAAATGGGGATTTTTGTCCCACCATATGGCCATATCGTGCTCAAGGCCACCACTACGTCAAAGTACCCCATTATCAGTGGGTCCTACACTATCCATAAAAAAGGGGTGAATCCAGCCTCTCTAACCCTTGGAGACAACACAGGTGTGTGTGGGGGGTGGGGTGCTCAACCTCAGAAGTCTGGTCAGACCGAATACATAATAAACAAGCAAAAAATTGGGGGAGCAAACTCTGAACATGTATAATGGTGGGACAAAATCCCCATTTTTATTTATGCCATATGGTGGGACAAAATCCCCATTTTTATTTATGGATTGTCTCCATATTTGATAGTCATTTCTTTTACATGTGTGCGCTATTCTTTTTTAATATACATGTCGCTTGATTCATAGCTGCACCGGCTTTAGATATACATGTTCAGGGTTTGCTCCCCCAATTTTTTGCTTGTTTATTATGTATTCGGTCTGACCAGACTTCTGAGGTTGAGCACCCCACCCCCCACACACACTTGTACTCATTGTCCACTATCAAGTAGATATAGGAGGAGTCCCTTGTAATGCATTAGCACATCTCTCCCAGCAAGGAGTGTTGTCTCCAAGGGTTAGAGAGGCTGGATTCACCCCTTTTTTATGGATAGTGTAGGACCCACTGATAATGGGGTACTTTGACGTAGTGGTGGGCTTGAGCACGATATGGCCATATGGTGGGACAAAATCCCCATTTTTATTTATGGATTGTCTCCATATTTGATAATCATTTCTTTTGCATGTGTGCGCTATTCTTTTTTAATATACATGCGTGATGTATTGCTGTTACCCAAAAATGTGCTGAAAATCACTAACAATCTATATTTAAAAAGTTAATGAATAAATATGTATGTTAAATAAATCCAGCAATTTATAAGAATAAATAAGTGTGGCAAATAAATATATAAAAATCAACATAAACCTTGTGTATAATATATTGCTCCCAAACGGATACAAAAAGTGCTAAGTGCATGAATAGAACAGTCCAAATAAAAAGACATAGCAAATAGGGTGCCTAAAGTCCAATGGTTAGTGATGAAGATGGGTGACTGTAAAAGCATCCACACCATGTAGAAAGTAATGGAAGCCTATTTTCACCCTGTGGGTAAATTGATAATGATATATGCTCACCAAAAGGATTCAGGCTACCAGGACCTATATCGCTTTAAGAATGGATGAATGCCCCATCCACAATCGCACCCTATTCGCCTCCTGCAAGTAGAGTTCAGGTATAAGGAACACAGAAATGAATGTTTGTGTAACTTCGTTTTTTAATTTTTTCAATAGGTGATAAAAAATGGTTAAGCTTACATTAATGAGTGCCCGTCCCCGCACTGGTAAGAACTGCCACAAAGCTGTGGAAACCGTATCCCCCTCCATCTCTAAGCTGACTAGTCACCCCGTACCTCAGCATTGCTGTGACTGCGGCCTGTGTGCGTTCCACAGGAGCCAGATGTGACGTCACTGGATAAACCCGAAAGTATCAGAAAGCATACAGACCACAAGTAATTTTGCAGATTTGTGTCTTCAGGAGGTCTCAGACCTATGTAAGTATCTTGTGTGAGAAGCGAAATGGCTACACCTAGTAGGAATATAATTGGACATCTGGAGACATAATTGGGAAGAGTTTTTCTTTACTGACTGTACAACGCTAAGGTGTTCATAACCTTAATTCCTATTTGACAGCAATGTCTGCAAACATAAAAAAAAAAAAAAAAATCTTAAAGAGCATTATCCAAAGTATTGACATCAGGGTGCCCTAGATGACTGGGTCACAAAGAAGTCCCATATTTTTAATCATCACCCTGCTCTTAAAATTCAATTAAGAGCATACATTGCTTCCATATGAAAAAAATGCACATCATTATATGGGAGATACATTTTTTGCATATTACAGAAAGAGCATCAGCAGCAAGAAGAAAGCAAAGCTAGCACAATATTAAATAACAGCAGGAAGCACAGAATTTGTGGACTGATAAAAATAGAAAAGGTCATTTCAACGTAGGCTATAATTAGCAGTATGTGAATGGATGAAACATTACAGCTATGTCACATTATATGTAGATAAGGATACAGAGCACACAATACAAACCATGACAGTCCTAGTACTTTATAGTAAGCACGCTCTAGAAAAAAATGTTACAACAAGTTATTGTATGCATACGCACATTGTATACATCTGTATATATATATATATATGTATATATATATATATATATATATATAGATATATACATATACATATATATAGATAGATATAGATATATATATACATACATACATACATTCGCACACACAGTACTGTGCAAACTAGTTGGAATAAGCATATAAGCACTGCCTAAATATTCTATATTGGGCCTATGCAAGTTTAAACCTGCTGCAGGATTGATTTCTGCATGTCTTAATGTATTTGAGATGGTTCTTTTTTGTATTTAACTCTTTTACTTCAGTCTGAGTTTATGTTTCTCTTGCCTTGAGAGAAAATACTTTATTGACATTCGGGAGATAGCAAATGCAGTTGGCGTAGGGAAAAAAAGTGTTTCAAAGATTGTGAACCCGTATCTGTGGACACCTTTCAGAAAGGATGTTGTAGAAGAAAAAATACTACGCTGAGGGATGATGGGTTAATCAGAAGAATTAGCACCATAAACCCAAAGAAGACCAGTGGGGACATCAAAAGGGAGCTTGCATCTCATGGAGTTAATGTGGATGTTTTAATTGTGCACCACAAACTCTTCCATTGTGGTCACAGAGCCAGACGCCCAATTAAGAAGCAGCTTTTAACACCCACTATGAAGAAGCAAGCAGTTGTTATGAGCAAAGAAGCATAGAGACTGGGCTTTGGATCAGTGGAAGAAAGTCATTTTCCCAGTTTTAGGGTAATGGATAAAGGTCAAAGTTTATTTGACACTCACCTGGAAAGGCTCTTTGAACTTACCACATACAGCAGGCCCGTAAACACCCACCTAAACTCATGTTTTTGGAGTGCTTTACTGCTAATGCTCGAGAAATCTGTCACCCCACTGAAGGCATGATGTATAGTAAGAAGTATTCCTGATGGAGTTGGAGTGTTCCAGAAGGACCCAGCTTCCTGCCACAATTCCAAGTTAACTAAAGACTTTTTTTCCCAACAAATATTTAAAATATTGGAATGGCCAGGCAATTCAACAGACTTAAACCTAATAGAAAACCTGTGGGACACTGTGAAGGCTCACATAAGAAAGATGGATTGTACAACAAAACTATGGATATATGTGATGGATCTATTTCTCTGACTTCTGATGCTCCTCCAATACGAGGGATGTTAGATTGCACCCACACTTTCCTCTTGTTGTGCATTTTACTGATTTGATGTCTACTTTGTTGATGGCGGCTTCACCTACAATTTCTGATCCAATAATATAGATCAGGACATCCCAAACTACGGCCCTGCAGTTGTTCAGGAACTACAATTCCCATCATGCCTAGTCATGTATGTGAATGTCAGTGTTTTACAATGCCTCATGGGGTGTGTAGTTCTGCAACAGCTGCAGGGCCGTAGTTTGGGAATTACTTTTCTATAGATTGATGTTCAATCTTAGTTCAGAAGCTTTCAGATCCTTTAGGACAGTTTTTTTACAATACACCTTATTGTACATTTCTTGTGGATGATGTTTTAGAGGTTTGCACACATTGAAAATCAGATCTTGCAGAAGCCCCTAAATGCGTCAATCTGAACCTTGTGGGATTACCAAATACTCAAATCGTACTATATGGTGATATGAATAACATGATATACTTTTATGTAAAACGTATGTTTTGCTATTTTAACATTTCTTGTATGTAACAATAACATTGCTTTAAATCATGATACAGAGTGTTTGAATTTTGGGCACATAAAAATCCCTACCTTCCAGTGTCTCCCCTCCCCCCTCCTCTTGGGGGAGACCTGGAATACATTTTGTGCTTTCCTATTATCATCATCTAACTTTAATTGGATACCTTTTAATAATCATCAATGCACCAAAGTGCATGTTAGGGTTTTTTTTTAACCCACTTTTATTAATTAACAAAGTATATTCAGAGAAGATTTTCTCATAAAACACAAAAATAAAAGTTTTCAAGCTCCTGGGGCGTGGTCTGGACATGGCCGGCTGAGGTCGCATCCCTGCTGAGCTCCGTGCCTTCCTTCACTCGGCCCGACTTACCTAAGCAGTGGACGTTGATATGAGGTCGGCCAGAAAGAGGAAAACCAAGGGGACCCCTGCAGGTGTAGGATCTTCTTCTGGGAAGCGTTCCAGTGGTGAAATTCGGCACTTTTTTCCGGCATCCCAGGCTTCCTCCCCGGCTGGCAACATGGCGGCCATGCACAGCCCAGGGCCTTCTGGCGGGAATGATCCCTCCACCTCTCCTGCCTCCTCTACTGGGACTATCCTGGACACCCCAGCAGCATTTCACCCGCCGACTTCGAGGTCCCAGCCTGTAACGGGTGTGGATGAAGAACTTTGGGCGCTCATTCGCTCCCTGCCCAGCACTAGGGACATTGAGGCCATTGTGGGCCGCCTGGAGGCGGCGCACCAGCGGGAAGTGCAGAAGGTTCGTGGAGAGGTCGAGCGGGTGGCCGACCGTGTAACGGCGGGTGAGGCTACCCTTGCTTCTGTGGACCGGCGATTGGCAGCATTGGAGCGGGAGAATGCTGCTCATCGGGAGGCCGCGGTGGCAATGCAGCTCCACATGGAGGATCGGAGTCGGCGGAACAATGTCCGCCTCAAGGGACTGCCGGAGGCTACCGGCCAAGAGGACCTGTCCGCCACCGTGAGCGCCATCCTGGGAAACCTGCTGGGGGAACACCTTCCCGATAATGTGGAGTTTGATCGGGTCCACAGAGCTCTTGGCCCCCGGTCGGCGGATCCTGCTCGGCCGCGGGATGTGATCTGCCGCTTCCACCGGTATACTCATCGGGACCTTGTGATCCGGAAGGCTTGGGAGGCCGGTACCGTGGACTTCGACAGGGCCCAGGTTAAAATCCTGCCGGATCTTTCCAGAGCTACCCTGTATCGTAGGGCCCTTCTGAGACCAGTCCTGGACCTGACTCGGAGGGAGGGTGCTACATACCACTGGGGATATCCGCTGACGGTTACTATCCGGAAGGGTAACTCTTCCTTCACCCTCCGCTCACCAGCGGAGCTGCCGTCCCTCTTTGAGTTCCTGGAGACCCAGCCAGTGGAGGTGCCGAACTGGCTGACGCTGCTTCCACGACCTGCTGAACGACGGAACAGACCATCCCGGAGCGGGGGTGCCTCGCCCCCCCGCGGCCGCAACGCACCCGCCGCCGATCCGGGTCCGGGGTGCCGGAGATTCGTCGTGAAGACTGAACAGTGCGCAGCCCAGTCCTGTGAGTATAGGGGTGCACTGCCGCCTACCCCGCATATCCCCACCGGATTGATTTTTCCTGTTCCCTAGGGAATCCTGCTGTCGCCCCGCAAGGGGTTATGTGGTGATGGACCCCTGCTTGTGTGATGCTGGCCCTCCCGTGCCCCCCCTCCTCCCCCCTTGTTTTATATGCTTTTTTTCCCCCCCCCTTTTTTTGCCCACTGTCCCTGTTGGCACGGTTGCCTAGACGCTGCCCCGAATGCCGGAGAACACTGTCATGTCTGAGTGCCCTCCCCGCCCCCACACTGCCTTCCTTGCCCCGGACATATGGAGCTCTCGGTGCACTGTGCCATGCCTGGAGTCCGCTGCTGCTGTGTCCCCGGGGACCCATGTTCCCAGATTCTGGACTGCCTTGCTGCTACACACCTTCCCCTGTTCGGGCGCCCCGGGATCCTTGGCTGGGGTGTCCTAGGGGGGTGGCCCCCCGGGTGGCCTTGGGTCTAGGTTCCCCTCCCTTGGCCCACGCCCTGCTCTGGTGGTTTGGGATGGGGGGTTGGGGGGTGGGGTGGACTATGGGCTGGTCCCCGGGAACTGTTCAGTTGATGTGGACGGGGTTTTGGGGGGCTTGGCCTTCTGGTCCCTCCAGGTTGGACATGTGGGGTGCATTGTCGGGTGGGGGTTGGTGGGCTTTGCCGGGAATTGGGCTTGCGTTTTTCTGTTGCCTGTATTGGGGGAGGGGGGCTGTTGCTATTGCTGGTGTGGGGAGTGTCGAGGGTCTCTCGGTGGGGGTCATGTGCCTTCTGACTTCCTGGAGGGGGGTCCGAGTGGCCACACAGTTCGGGATGCACGGGATGGCTGGTTGGTGGGGGGTGGGGGTCGGACCCTGCCCACTAGGCTGGCCCCCATGGTGGTGATGTTGTACCGGCTCACCCACGGGACCTCGGGAGATGGCTGCTCGGACCCCCTTTCCAACGGGGTACTGTTAATTTATTGCAATTACTGTTACAATTATGGGTTTTGTTTGTTAGTTGATGTTCCTGATGTGTGACGGTGCTGTGTAGCCGGCTGCGGCTCTTCTCCTCTGGCACTCTTCTAGTGCGGATCCTTGCTCTTCTCTACTGTTCTCTTTGAATAGACGAGCTCCCTGCCATGTGGGATCAGCTCGCTACCATCCACGACGGTCCCTTGGTTGCCCTGCCGCCTCTGTCTCCTTCCTCACGTTGCCCACACCTGGGGTTGGGCGGGGTGGAAGGCCGGAGGCCGCGGTTCAGGCTGTACCTGTCTACCCGCATCCCCAAATAGGCCTGCGCTGGAGTGCCCTGAAGGGTCTCCGAGCGCCTGGTGGCTTAGCTGCCCCTTAGTTGAAGCGGGGTATTCCCTACCCCGACTTCCTTTTCTACTTTTCTGCTTTTCCTTTCAGTTTCCGTTTTTTCTCTTCTAGTCTGCCCCTCTTTCTCCCCCTTCTTTCCGGCTCCTTTTCTTCCTTCCCACCCATTGTCTGGTCCTTTGTTTTTTTCCTAGCCCTTTTTGGTCCCTTCCCCCCCCCCCCTCAGCATGGACGAGCTCACGGTGGTCTCCCTGAACGCTAAGGGGCTGAACGTCCCGGAGAAGCGTAAGGTCCTTCTTAACGAATTGCATCGCAGCGGGCTGATGTGGCATTTCTCCAGGAGACGCATTTCCGCTCAGACCGCCTGCAGCGACTGACTAACCGGTATTACCCCACTTCCTATCACTCCACGCACGCTGCTGCCAAGTCAAGGGGGGTGTCCATTCTTGTGGCTGCCAGGGTGCCTTGGACTTGCCAGGACTCCCTACTGGATCCAAATGGCCGTTTCGTGTTTCTGAGGGGCACCATTGGGGAGACTATGGTGACACTGGCGAGTGTCTATGCTCCTAACGATGGCCAGGACGTGTTTATCGCCCGAGTCCTTAAGCGGTTGGCCTCCTTTCAGGTGGGCCAGCTGATCTTGGGGGGCGACTTCAACGTCCCGCTATCCCCGACGGTGGATACGTCCTCTGGCGGCTCTTCAGTGCCCCACACCTCGCGGAAACGAATTCTTCGTGCTCTCCACGAGGCTCAGCTTATCGACTTGTGGAGAATGCAACACAATGGGGAACGAGACTATTCCTTTTTCTCGCCACCCCACAGGTTATACTCCAGGATAGACTACTTCTTGATCCCGCATTGCCAGTTACACGCGGTGCTGGAGTCCGCGATCGGCACGGTGACTTTCTCTGATCACGCGCCGATTTCGCTGGTGTACAAGTTGGCGGATGGCATGCAGGGGGAAGACGCGGTTCTGGCGCCTGAGCGATTCCCTCCTCAATAACGAGGAGGTCCGCTCGGACGTCCTGAAGGAACTTACGGAATTATTCCGGACTAACACCGCGGATGACTGCGATCCAGGGATCGTCTGGGAGGCCCATAAGGCGGTCATTCGGGGGGTGTACCTGAAACATGGTGCTCGGCTGAAGAGGCAGAGATCTCAACAACTACAGCGACTCTTGGGGGCGATCCACCTGTTGGAAACCTCCCACAAAAAGCACCTGGACCAGTCAGATGAACAGGAACTGGTCGTACTCCGCCGCCAGGTGCAGGATCTTATGTTCTCCAAAGCCAAAGCTGACCTGCAGAGGGCCCGACATGCCTTTTATATGGAGGGGAACAAGTGCGGGAGGCTTTTGGCGGCCTCGGTTAAGGCGCAGAAACTTGCCAATTATATTCCCCGTATCACGTCTCCCGTGGGGGGTTCCGCTACGCTGCCCGAACAGATTGCTAGCACATTCCGGGGCTTCTATGACTCCTTGTATAACCTCCCGGACCAGGGGGGCACTTCGTCCGCCGTGGAGGAATACCTGGCCTCGGTGGTCCTCCCATCTTTGGGAGCTGAGGCCAGAGAGGAACTGGAGGCACCCATTACCCTACTGGAGCTCCAATCAGCGGTGGGAGCTTTGCAGGCAGGGAAGGCTCCAGGTCCTGACGGCTTCACCCTGCCTTATTACTCCACCTACCTGGAGGTCCTTGGACCTCACTTAGTGGCGTGGCTTAACTTGCTGGGCAGGGGGGAGTCGTCTTTTCCACCGGACAAGGACCCTTCCAGCTGTGGCAGCTACAGGCCTATCTCCTTGCTGAACATAGACCTGAAGGTGTTCACGAAGATTCTGGCCAATCGCCTCAGCCACCATATGCCGCACTTGGTCCACCTGGATCAGGTGGGCTTCATTCCCTCCCGGGAGGCAAGGGACAATACCTCTAAGGTCTTGAACCTTATCCACATGGCCAAGTCGACGAAAACGCCCTGCGTATTACTCAACACGGATGCGGAGAAAGAGTTTGACCGCGTCAGCTGGCGGTTCATGCTTTCTACGTTGAGGGCGATGGGCTTCGGGGATACGTTGATGTCCTGGATAGGGCATATTTACTCTCGCCCATCGGCCCAAGTGAAATGTAATGGGGTACTTTCTGCCCCTTTTGACATCTCTAATGGTACCCGGCAGGGATGTCCCCTATCCCAGCTGCTGTTCGCGCTTTCTCTGGAGCCATTTCTGGGGCGGGTACGGGCCAACCCCGATATATCGGGAATTAAGGTTGGTGACCTGGAGTGCAAGGTGTCGGCATACGCCGCCGATATGCTCTTCTCCATCACGAACCCGGCGATCTCAGCACCTAATTTTCTGATGGAACTGGAACGGTACGGCCGGTGTTCTAACTTGAAAGTGAACTTTCACAAGTCCGAGGCTCTGGGGGTGGGCGTTCCGGCCCCCCTCTTGGCGCACTTGTCTTCAACGCTGCCTTTCAGATGGACTCAGGGAGCCCTGACGTACCTCGGGACCCAGATCCCCTCGGATTTGGCCAAAATCTATGAATTGAACTTCCCGCCCCTCCTGACCCATATTCGTGGCCTGCTACAGACTTGGAATACCGGACTGCATTCCTGGTTCGGCTGGTGCAACCTAATTAAGATGTCGATCCTCCCGAAGATTTTGTACCTGCTGCAGGCACTTCCTGTGAGGATCCCGGCCTCATTCTTTGCCCAAGTCCACGGCATCTTCCTGAAATTCATCTGGGCTCACGGGAGGCCGAGACTGTCTCGGGCCCAGTTGACTCTACCGAAGCACTCTGGGGGCCTGGCCCTCCCGGATGTAGCTAAATATCATCAGGCGGTCCACCTCGGCCGGCTGATTGACTGGCGGAGACATGGTACGGGTAAACTGTGGGTGCAGTTGGAGAGGGGGCAAACTGCCGCCTCCCTGGAGGGAATGCCGTGGGTTAGGGGGGAACTTCCGCGAGGCATCCGGGCGCATCCCACGATAGGCGTGACGATTACTACCACTCGTCGCGCTCTTTCCCACCCCTCCATATCCATGCGGACATCCCCGCTTTACCCGATCCTGGGTAACCCAGAGTTTTCCCCTGGATTAGGGGACTCGGCTTTCCGCGAATTGATGTCCAGAGGCGTTTCTCATGCAGTCCACTTCCTCAGGGGATCTCGGTGGCCGACGATAGAGGAGCTGATGTCGAGTAGTGGCTCCTTTCGACTGGGGTTCTAGCACGCTGCCCAGGTACACCACTATCTTCGCTCCTTACCAGACCCCTCGGCATTATCCAGGGACCTCACTCCATTTGAGGAATACTGCGTGGGCACGCTGTCTAAATCCTACGGCCTCCTGATCTCACCGGGGAGGACTATGTCCTCCCTGGATTGGACAAGTGGGAGCGGGATCTTCAGCTGCATCTCACCCCGGCGCAACGCCTGAAAGTGTACACCCTGGCTTTGAAGACCCCGACCTGCGCGAAATTGCAAGAGTTAAACTATAAAATCCTCACCCGGTGGTATAGGGTTCCCTCTATTTTGAATAAAATCTTCCCAGACACGTCGAACCTTTGCTGGAGGTGTCAGAGCGAAGTAGGCACGATACTCCACATTTTCTGGTCATGCCCCCGTCTACGTCCCTTCTGGCAAGCCGTCCGGGCCCTCTTGGGGGAACTATCGGTCCGGGAAATCCCGGACACCGCGGAGTTCTTCCTACTTCAGGTCTCCTCTACACCGATCTCGAAGAGTAAAAAATCAATTATCCCCCATGTTTTGAGTGCTGCGAAGGCCTGCATCCCAGTGCTTTGGAAGACGACCAGAGTACCGACTATAGGGGATTGTATGCACAGGATGGAAGATATAAACAGGATGGAGGACCTCACCCTCACGAGGCAGCATCGCAGGGAACGATACGATAAGATATGGGGTTTCTGGAATGTCTTCGTGTTCTCTGACAAGGGCAGGTCTCTGATGTGCGGTTGATTCTCACCTCGGGAATGCCCGTGGGTTTTGTCCGTGCGGGGAGTTGCCCCCTCTGTTACCCACCCCCCCCACGTCCCAATCCCTTCACCGTCCTTCTTTGTCTTCTCTGTGTATCACCCATTCTTTGGCTCTGTTTTCTCTTATCTTTCCCATCCTTTAGATAAAATTGGGGAGCGACAGCCGGAAGCGGTTTTCCTCTCTCCGTAATGCAGCTTTTCTACATACCTGTATTAGTGCCTGGCTATCTATGCATCGTGTTGGAAGTGCCTGCACCATCCCCGCCACCGGGGATGGGTCCTACGATTATGCCAGGACCTTCGTTGATCATCGATCTACTGTTTTAGTTTGCTTACATATGTCTGTATGATACATGTCACAAACTGTTTCTCGACTGTTGTTCCTTTTTCATAAATAAAAATATTTGAAAAAAAAAAAAAGTTTTCAAGCTCCTGTCTATTTGTTGCAGAACTTCTATTTGTTTCTTAACACCACCATAGAAATACAGAAAGGAGTACCAGACCAGAAATGAATGAGAGCCCAAGACAATTTTAATTGTTGATAAAATAAATCCTATAAAAAGTCTATATGTTTCAGAGGGCACACCACTCTACCTTCATCAGGGCTCCAATAATGCACATAAAACAGTCATGATGATGAAAGATAATGTCTAAATATGTATGCATATGAGTATATACCACACATTCTAAAACATCACATAACAAAACTGTCGCATGAACTTTAGAAATGTTGAAGGATCAAAATTATATACATATAAAGTAAAAGTAAAAATAAAGGTATAATAAAGGGAATTGCGCTGTCTACTAAATATAAATTAATGTAAATGGTGATGTATAGTGCAAGAGATGTTTACAGTCGTTAAAATACCAAAAATAGATAATGAATAGCACAATAACTAAAATACAATGGGCTAAAATATGTGGTAAAAGTGCAATACAAATGAGTGGTAAAACAAATAATTATTGACAAATGTCAATCATATAGCACAATAAATAAAATACAATGGGCTAAAAGGTGTGGTAAAAGTGCAATACAAATGAGTGGTAAACAAGTGTTTAGTGACAAATATCAACCAATAAAGATGACCAAGTGCTATCAGAGAAATAATATGTATAGGTATCAATATCCCAAATTAATCCATAAAATGACCAAGTGCATACAAATAAATATATGGGTAGCAATGTCCAAGGTACACTAAAAGTGGTGTGTGTTGGAGCGCATGCGCGGCTTCTGGAAATGGCGGACGTGTAACTCCTGAGCTCCGGACCCCGCCGACTCTCCGTGACCTCTGCTCCGCTTCCAGCTGCAACAAAAGCTACAGAAGTAAGCTCACTCACACCCTGAACCTCTGGGGCACCCCATGGGGAAAATTGGCCAGCAAAAACAGGCATATTCCGCGCCGCTGGTTTCCAAGGATGGGGTTCAACACAGTATGCGTGACCTCCATGAGGGTGAGGCTTTTATAAAGGGTCTAGGCATACCCCCCTTCCAGATGAAGAGCTGTTGCAGCATCCAACTCTCAACTGCCCCTTGCCGGCAACGCCGAATCGCATGTGGACCCAAGCCAAGAGCCAGCAGCGGAGATCGTCTTCCACTCCTCAGCGGTCAAGACCTTCCAGACACCCCACTTGATCCAGCTCCTGAAGGCTGTTTGATTTTTTCTCTCCCCTCCAGGAGTTGTGCCTTATGTGGCCTTTCAGTATGCTTCTTGCTACCGTGTTGCAGGTAGCTACGACCCCCCCCCCCATGGGGTAACTTATTTTTTGAAATTTGCCTTTTTTCTTACATTCAGAGTGGTACTTTTGACTTCCCCTTGACCTAAACGATGTCCCAGTTTCAACGTGTGGTTACTGCATTTTTCTTCCCATTTTTTTTGGAGGTCCTGGTACCATTTATTTTCATCTGTTTGAACGCCTTCATCTGCTGGAGTGTTGGCGGGTCTCCCGCTCTCCCCTCTTTTCCTTTCCTTTCTTTCACGCCCGGGTTTTACTTTCCGGCACCCTGAGGTGTCACGACGCCTCAGGCCTTCCTTCGATGGTTTTTGTGGACTGTTTTTTTTTTCTTTTCTTTTATATTTTTGTTCATGTGTTTTTGTCATTGCAATGTATTACTTGCTCTCTAGCCTTTCTTGGGCCTGTTTATATTTTGGCCCCTTTGGGTATAATGGTTACATTGGGGTGGTGCCTCTGTGCCTAGTCACCAGATCTCTCACAGATAGCAGAGGGGATTGTTTGTATCTTTACCTTGCTTTATATGTGTGCTTACATTGGGCATAGTGTGTTCACTGCTTCTGCCCTTTGTTCACGTTCTTTTTGTAGATGGCTCTGAACATTCTATCCTATAATGTTAAAGGCCTGAACTCGGTACAGAAGCGTTGGTTGGCTCTTAAGGAGTTTCGCTCCTCGGGTTCGGATGTCGTCCTGATCCAGGAGGCGCATTTCCGCACTGGAGGATCGTTTAAGTTTGCCTCCAGATTTTTTCCCACTTCCTACATTGCCAGTGACCCCTCGGGCAAGGGGGGGAGTGGCGATCTTGATCAAGAAAACTTGTCCACTCAGGATTCGGGACTCGTACCTTGATCCTCAGGGATGCGCCATTGCCTTGGTTTGTGATTATCAGTCTGCCTCCTTCACACTGCTCAATGTTTATGCTCCCAACTCGGGTCAGATAACCTTTCTGGATGCAATGTTGGAGAAGTTTTCCCGCTTCACCCAGCCCTTTATGATAGTTGGTGGGGATTTTAATTTGGTAATGTCCCCTCACCGGGATAGACAGCTCCTTGTCCAGGAAACTCCCTCCAGTCGCCTGTTGATGCAGTCCAGGGCCTTCCGTAAATGTATTCGGGCCCATAAACTTTTCAATTCATGGTGAGTTAAGCACCCCACATCTAAACAGTTCACCTTTTACTCCGCAGCTCATAAAATGCATTCCAGGTTGGATCATTTCTTTATCTCCTCTCCCCTGATCCCGTGCACGGTAAATTGTGATATACTCCCAATAAGGGATGATCGAACGGTTTGGGTCGACCATCGGTTCGACCCGAACTTTGGGTGTTCGAAATTCGGCCGAATTCCGAACTTTTTGCAGTGAAAGTTCGGAATTCGGTCACCAGAACAGCCCACAATGCAATGGGACAGGAAGTGGGCTTTAAAAGCCCCTGATTGGCCCAGAAACATCAGTAAAAGCCAATGAGGGGGCAGGAGTCTGCTAGGAACGTGATTGGAGTGACTACGGGGACCAGAGGCCAATCAGGAGTGAATACGCCCCACAGTATATAACATAGCCCCGCCTAACCTCTAGCACTGTAATACAGAGGCTTTGGAAGAGAGTGGAAGCATTTGTGTTTCTCCTGCTGTGTTAATCAATGTTGCTGCATAGCCGATTGCTTGTAAAGCTCCATATCAGCAGAAGAGCAGTCAGCTTACAGAAAGATTGTCATTGTAGTTAGAAATATATATATATATCTTCCTTCTTTGTTTTAAATATATTATATTAAAATTATTTTTTAACTTATGTATTCATATATTCTCTAATATTTATTCCTCCTGAATATGTCTCTATGTGCTTTTACCATGCGCGGATTTACCCCTATATATATTCATATCTACTATTGCTGGATTAACATATATTCTCCAAAGTATGTATATATCGGATCTTTAGGTGTATATATACCTTCATTTTTTAGATATGTAGCTGACCACCATGTTTTCGTAGTCCACAACAATCTATACTTCGGTTTACTGGATAACTGGCATGTCCATGTCATCTGTTGCTTGGTAACTGTACCATACATAAATGAGGTAACTGGAGGTGACTCGACGCTGCTGAAGACGTTGGAGGATGAAACGCGTACAGTGCCGTCGCATCACTTCCAGTTTCGGCACCAACATGGAACACATTGCGTTCCAGCGATCTGTACACCGCTTGCCTTGCACTTCTATATTGTGAGTACCCATTTATTTGTATATCAATAAAATGCTTAATATACAGAATTACGCTATGTGCCCTTTTCTTACCCTGCATGGCCTACCTGTATACACACTGTTCCGCTGAGACCGACTGAGAAAAAAGACGATTTTTCTGGATTACTGGAGTTAATACCCCATTTGAAATATGGACCCCACAAGACCCCGATCATCCTTTTTAGGAACTCCTGTGCACCCCAGAACCCTACAGGGATCTTCCGGTATATCCATTATCTGGGATCACCAGAGGGAACCAGGATACATTTGAGGGACCATCATTTTAATACCCGCTCTACACCCCTGTGTGGGGTGGGTATTTCTGGTGAGTTGGCTACCTACCTTAGAGGTCACCGATCACCTCACCTCACTACCCACCACAGGGTCACCTCCAGTGTATATTTTATACAAATATTTTTGTCACTTTATCCACCTGTTGACTTTTTATACCACTGAGTCACTTTACTGGATTAATATCCTGTCACTAAGGGCCTGATTCATAGTACGTAGAATTGGCGTTTCGGCGGGATTTTGCGAACTGGCGAATTTTTAAGTCTGAAATTGGTATTCAAAGAAATTTCGGGCGGAAAATAACGCCAACTGTGAGATTCATTAAGATCAACTAATGTCAGGACTGGACTTAAAAACAGTCCAGCTAAAAGGTGGACTAATTTTTTCAAAATCACAAAATATGGCAGGAAAAAAATAAAAAATGTGTGGGAAATATGTGTTATATGATTTTGAGCTAAACTGCTTTTAAACTGTGTGAAAATGTTAAGTAGAAAAAAAGATATTAATAAAAGTGTAAAATGCAAATATAGCTCCAGAGTCAATTTCTGGCAGATAGCCCATGTGAGCATGCTCCAAACCAAAAACAAGGCTGAAAATAACGTTTTTGAAAACGTTAGTGGGAGTTTTATTGAATTTGCGGCAAATACCGCCGCAAATTTGCGGTAAAACGGCGCTATTCCGGCGCTAATAAATTTTTTTTTTTTTTTTTTTATTTTTTTTGCACATATCTATGTATGTCTATATATATATATATGTATATATATATATAAACACACACACACATATATATATATATATATATATATATATATATATATATATATATATATATATATATATATATAGATAGATAGATACCCAAAAATAATTATATATATATATATATATATATATATATATATATATATGTTTTATTTATTGATTTGCCTATGTGTATATATATGAAAAGGAACACCAACACGGCTCCTCCCCGAAAATTAAACATTGTATATGTGTGAAATTAATATATTTTTGGGTTGGTTAGATATAGAATGTAACAATAATATATGTTTTTTCGCATATGTGTATATATATATATATATATATATATATATATATATATATATATATATATATATATATGCAAAAAACTATATATTATTGTTACTTCCTATATCTAACCAACCCCAAAAATATATTAATTTCACACATATACAATGTTTCATTTTTGGGGAGAAGCCGTATTAGTGTTGCTTGTCATATATAACAACATATAGTTGTAGGTAGTTCAGGGATTCGAACACCCAAATACACTGTTGCAAGGCAGTGGTGCTAACCACTTAACTACCTAAAGCTAATGACATTTTTTTCAAAGCATGTGTGATTTGTACTTTAAAAAAAAAAATTATATACATATATATATATATATATATATATATATATATATATATATATATATTCTATTTAGACCCAATTCAAGCTCAAATAATTTTTATTTATTAAAATTTTTTGATGGACTAATTGAATCAAACTATATTAATTTTTAGAGCCCATTCACATTAGCGCGACTTGTCAGGCGACTTGTCAGCCTGACAAGTCGCGGTATGTCGCGGTCCATTGAGTAGTACAGGACCCGTTCTAATAGGAGCGACACAAGTCACTCCTACTTAGAAAAAGGGTCCTGTACCACTTTGGGGCGACCTTGGAGCGACTTGCAGAGACTTCCAGTATGTGAAGTCTCTGCAAGTCGCGGTGCACAGTGGTGCACGTGACTTCACAGGTCGCCCCCCGAAGTCGTGTCGCCTCAATGTGAATGGGCTCTTAAGGTGCCAGTGCATGTATGCTTGGTATAAAGATAACAAGAAACAACAAAAAAAAAACCTCAGAGACCACAATTCCCAAATAATTAACCTAGTTTAGTGAAACTGTATAAAATCAACAAATTTTTAAAAATAATCCTGCATGCTGGAAATTATATATAGGTGTTTAAAACATTTATTTCTGTGAAAAATTAGTATTTTAAATATAAATTGATAGGCTAAGAAACTATCAGTGACATATATTATGAAATAAATGTAACAAAGTGATTATGTTTGTGTAAATTGTGTTTTGCAAAAATGTTGCAAATATGTATTGAGCTTGAGCTTGATTAAATAAACTGACCAAAATATCCAAGTGGTTAGCACAGCTGCCTTGCAACAATGTATTTGGGTGTTCAAATCCCTGAACTACCTACAACTGTCTGTTGTTATATATGACAAGCAACACCCCAAAAATAAAACATTGTATATGTGTGAAATTAATATATTTGTTGAGTGGGGAGCCATATTAGTTTTGCTTCCTATATAGAGCCACATTACACTATGAAAAATAGCAGTGTTTGAGCTTGCAAATCTGAGAATTTGCAAATTGATTGAACATATGCAGTGCAACCCCAGAACTCAGAATTCAACAACCCAAAAAAAAAAAAAAAAAAGATATATATATATATATATAAAAAAAATTACTACATCAAGTCAACACACATAGGAAATGCTTTCAATAATCTCAGAATGAGCACAAAGTGGCTTTTTCATTTAGACTAATGGGCCATACACACTAAGATTTTCTGAAGATTTTTTCCTTTAGATTTACCAAAACCAGATAATATGAGGTCAAATCTAAACACTTTCAATTTGTATGCAATCTGGCAGGCCCTTGCACTACATAGAAAAGGTAAATCTGAAGGAAAAAGTCTTCAGAAAATCTTATAGTGTGTATGGCCATACAATTTTCTGTCCAATTTTCTTGAAATTTACCTTCAAGTATGTAGTACAAAGGCCTGCCTAATTGGATACAAGTGAAAGTGTTGTTTAGCTTTGACATCACATTATGTGGTGTGTGGTTAATCTATCAGAAAATTGTACAACAAAAATTGAACATGTATGGCCATACACACTATAAGATTTTCCGAAGACTTTTTCCTTCAGATTTACCTTTTCTATGTAGTGCAAGGGCCTGCCAGATTGCATACAAATTGAAAGTGTTTAGGTTTGACCTCATATTATCTGGTTTTGGTAAATCTAAAGGAAAAAGTCTTCAGAAAATCTTAAGCCCCGTACACACGTACTGATCGTCGGCCGAACGATCGGCTGTCTTTTGTCCAGGGCTGTCCTGTCTGTTGAAAACTGCAAAAGACTGCACACGAATTTTGTCAGCCAACAACAGACGACTGCAGAAGTGATGTCATGTGATGGTTAACTTTCCCTGTGTTTTTTCTTTTCTGAGCATGCCCAGTCTTGCAAATCAGCCGTTTGTCGGCCGAATTCTGTACTGACTGGCGAACAATCGGCCGTTCTGGTGTTGGCCAACAAAAATTTTAATGCATGCATGACAGATTCTGTTCGGCCGAAAATGCGCTGTCGGCTGTCGGAAGCATCATACTAACAAGCCTACAATCGGCCGATCGGTCGTCGGCCGAATATTTACGGCCGAAGATCGGTACATGTGTACGAGGCATTATAGTGTGTATGGCCCATTAAGCTGGCCATACATGTTCAACTTTTGTTGTACAATTTTCTGGTAGATCTACCACAAACCACATAATGTGAGGTCAAAGCTAAAAAACACATTCACTTGTATCTAATTAGGCAGGCCTTTGTACTACATACTTGAAGGTAGATTTCAAGAAAATTGGACAGAAAATTGTAAGAAAATTGGAACATGTATGGCCAGCCTTAAGCCTCGTACACACGTACCGATTGTCGGCCGTAAATATTCGGCCGACGACCGATCGGCCAATTGTAGGCTTGTTAGTATGATGCTTCCGACAGCCGACAGCGCATTTTCGGCCGAACAGAATCTGTCGTGCAGGCATTAAAATTTTTGTTGGCCAACACCAGAACGGCCGATTGTTCGCCAGTCAGTACAGAATTCGACTGACAAACAGCAGATGAGCAAGATTGGACATGCTCAGAAAAGAAAAAACACACGGAAAGTTAACCATCACATGACATCACTTCTGCAGTCGTCTGTTGTTGGCCGGCAAAATTCGTGTGCAGTCTTTTGCAGTTTTCAACAGACAGGACAGCCCTGGACAAAAGATGGCCGATCGGTCGGCCGACGATCGGTACGTGTGTACGAGGCATTATGCCCCATACACACGTTCAGATTATCTGCAGACTTTTGTCTGCAGACTTACCAAAACCATATAATATGAGGTCAAACCTAAACACTTTCAATTTGTATGCAATCCGGCAGGCCCTTGCACTACATAGAAAAGGTAAGTCTGCAGACAAAAGTCTGCAGATAATCTGCACGTGTGTACGGGGCATTAGTCTAAATGAAAAAGCCACTTTGTGCTCATGCTGAGATTATTGAAAGCATTTCTTATGTGTGTTGACTTGTAAGAAACTTGGATCATGGATGGCCAGCCAAACACTCATTCATTAGTGAACTGGTGATTTTGGTTTAGGAACCAACAGACCCAATTAATTACTTTGCTGGGCGTTTCCTATACTGGGTGGGTGTAGTTTAACCAAGGTTATATAAAGGGATGTATGAGATCATATCATTTGGCCTGTGGAAGGGCCACAGGTCTTTATGTCCGAATTTGCTTTTGGGGGTGGGGGTTTGCTGGCATGCCTAAGATCCATATTGCAGTAAGTGTATTCTGTTGGATGAATACTTTTCATGCTCTAACTGTTTGGTATAGTTTTTGCAAAGTGTGTCTTTATGTACTCTATACATGTTTTTTTTTTTATTTTCATGCCTCTGTGTAGCTGTATGTTCTACTGATTTGATGGTATTTAAATGAAAAGGCAGGCTCATGCAAACAATTAACATAAAAGTATGTTGGGTATGTTTTATGCTTAATACTAAGGTGTCTACAACTTATTTTGCTTGACTTTTGGATATTGTAAGCTCTATCTATCCATCATATGTTGTATCTTTGCACTGTAATTTGAATAAAAATTACTTAATTTGGGTTTTTTTTTTGGGGGGGGGGGGGCATTTCATATGCTTGCTTGAGTGATTACTGATGTTTTATACATGTTCAATAAAACTTATTCATTTGTACACCGCTCCTGGTTTTTTGTTTTCTTTTCTTCATATTTGTCTAGATGTAATTCAGATATCTTTTGTGTCTATTGAATGTAATCCATTTTTTGTATTTTTGTGTGTGTGCAATGGCAGTACAGTATGAACATGGGTAGGGTTTCTTCCTTTACTCCAGCGAAGTGTGTATGGGTGTGCGTGTGTGTGTGGGGGGGGTGGGTATGTGTGTGGGGGGGGTGGGTATGTGTGTGTGTGGGGGTGTGTGTGTGTGTGTGGGGGTGTGTGTGTGGGTGTGGGGGTGTGTGTGTGGGGGTGTGTGTGTGTGTGGGGGTGTGTGTGTGGGGGTGTGTGTGTGTGTGGGGGTGTGTGTGTGTGTGGGGGTGTGTGTGTGTGTGGGGGTGTGTGTGTGTGTGGCTAAATTGTAAGAAAAAATAAGTGTTTATGTATATATTTAGCTAAAAATATATAAATTAAGGAATAATACAAAATTTCCATTCAGTCGCTGTGGATGAATGTAACCAAAACATTTAATAAAAAAAAATCACTAAAAATGATTACTAAATAAAAGATTGCTACAGCGCTCACTCACCTTTTTAGTTGGCTTAGGTCAGTGATGATGAACCTTGGCAACACAGGTGTTTTGTAACATATCCCATGATGCTCATCTACACTGCAGAGTACATGAGCATTTTGGGAAATGTAGGGCAAAAACATCTTTGGGGGGGGGGGGGGGTTAAGGGTTACCATCACTGGCCTAGGTAAAACATTTCCAATACATTTTAGTTGTCTGTGTGCGCCATTTTTAAAATAAAGCAAAATCTCTTTACAATAAATTGCAAATGGCACATTGGCGTTCACCCTGGACCAGAAATGACACCAAATTGGCTTGCACACATTCCAGCAAGTGGTCACAATCAACTGGCTAATCATGGTGAGGGCCACTTTCAGCTGTGAAGAAATGGCATTCATATGCAAAGTAAGTGTGTGTGTGTGTGTGTGTGTGTGTGTGTGTGTGTGTGTGTGTGTGTGTGTGTGGGGGGGGTCTGTGCTTGTAATCAGAGCATTGATTACCAGTGCAGACCCTTGGGGGATGCCACTAGAGCCACCAGGGATGGCCACCCATGCCACCATTGATGCCAATCAGTGCTCAGGGAACCTGTTAGTGCCCTCCTCATCAGTGCTGCCCATCATTATCATATTTCAGTGCTGCCCACCAGTGCCAATCATTGCCCATCAGTGCCACCTATCAATGCCCATCAATGCTGCATATCAGTGCCACCTATCTGTCTATCAGTTCTGCATATTAGTGTCTCATCAGTGCCTGCCAGCGCAGCCTCATCAATGCTCGTCAGTGCAACAAAAAACATATTGATTTACCAAATTTTATTACATAAACAAAAACACATTATTTTAGGGGTCAAACATTTAGGTCTTCTTTTTGCCAATAGAAAAAAAACCTTGCAGTGATCAAATACCACCTAAAGAAAGCACTATTTTTTTTATGAAAATACTGTCATACATTTGTGTTAGGTACAGGGTTGTTTGACCGCGCAATTGTCATTCAAAATGCAACAGTATAAAAAGCTGAAAATTGGCCTGGGCAGGAAGTGGTGTAACTGCCCTGTAAGGAAGTGGTTAACTATTGAAACATGGGAATAAATATTCCAGGGGTAATCATGCTCAGCTCAATGGTTTAGTGGCTAGTGTTCCTGGCTATAAACACTGAGAGCATGAGTTCAAATCCCAAGTGTGCCATCACCTTCTTAAATTTTAGACAGCTATAAATAAATACTGAAACTTGGCAAATGAATAATTGCACCCTGCAGAAATGCATGTTTGTTTCTTGAATATACATGGCCATTGACATGCAATTTTAGGTGATGTAGCCAATGTATTACTATGTGGCCAAAAAAATTATGGCACACAGGGTGTTATCATGGTCTGGCCTTGAACTCATGACCTAGCAATCGTTGGCTGTGAGCTTAGCCCACTACACCAAAGTGCTGAATACAATCAGACATGCCTGAAAGTTTCAGATGAATAAAGAATGAAGACTGCTAATTAGACAGCTGTGTAGTCTGCTATTAGAAAATCTAAAGGTTAAAACACATAAGATACATAACTATACCTTAAATTAAAATAAACCATATTAGATGACATTGCTGTGTAATAGTGATTCAGAATAGACAAATTTCCTTTTATGAAAAACACAAAGGGAATTTGGTTAACTCCAAACCCGAATTCAGTCTAAGTTAACTCCAACTCCGAATTCATTAAAGCATCTAGTTGATGGTTTAACTCCAGCCACTTACCTAATTAGGATGCAATGAGTTTAGGCTGGAGTTATTTCTGGAGAAGTGAGCAGCTCTACTCCAAACTTATACTGAATTAGGCCCTAAGTCACTTTTATACTTTGGTTTCACTAATATATGCATTTTTTTCATTTATTTGCTCATATCTGTTGTCATTTTATTGAACACACACCACTTTTAGTGTAGCCCATTGTATTTTATTTATTGTGCTATACGATTGACATTTGTCACTAATTGTTTGTTTTACCACTCATTTGTATTGCACTTTTACCACATATTTTAGCCCATTGTATTTTAGTTATTGTGCTATTCATTATCCATTTTTGGTATTTTATTGACTGTACACACCTCTTGCACTATACATCACCATTCACATTAATTTATATTTAGTAGACAGCGCCATTCCCTTACCTTTATTTTTACATTTCTGATATAGCCTTTTGGCTATATTTCTGGGAGGCTGCAGCCTACTTAAACACCCACTACATATTCCTTAGCGCGGAGACCAATACCTTCCTTATTTACAAACGCTTAGGAGCATGACTACCTTTGCTGCTATGGCTATCTTTGGATATTTGGGCAATAGGAATATTAACATCGAGGACATATTTAATCAGGAGAGGGTCGCGAATAGGCAAGACATGGATGGCCTTTTTAAAAAACTCAAACACTTATTAGAAAAACAACTTAGAGTATGGTGGGACATATTCACCCTTGAAATGTACATTAAAGAAAAAATTGCACCTAGGAGATTAAGGTGGGATGTGAACCCCAATGATGGCTGGGAGGATAGACAACTGGCAGATGTGTGGTATGTATTTTTTAATGGGTGTGAGACGGAACTTCTTACACTTATTATTAAAAGGATAAAAACCAAATTAAGACATATTGAGACCCTTATTACAGACCTGAAAACCTCATTAATCCCATATGCACATCTCAAAGAGTGTAAAGACAAAGAGAAAGAACTCCAAACCTACATCACCAAGTACGATACAGCCATCCAACTGAAGAAACAGAAGAAGTTCAGTAGAGACGTCACTGACTACAAAAACAAAAAAGTATATAAATGGCAAAAAACTGTTGAGGGGATGGAGATACCTCCCACTCCTAATATATTTGATTCCAGGGAGACCACCTCAGATGATGATGACTATGAAGATTACTCAGACACTCCCACTCCCAGGACCCCCCAAGTTTTCTCTTTCAGACCTAATAGAGACATGGGGAGTAACAATCCACATCCACCAAACAATGGATTCGTTCAGTCTAGGGACACACAACGACCTACTAATAGACCTATTTCACCCTTGAGAGGTCGAACATATAGACCATCTACGCCCAATACAGGAAGATTTAATCTCCCTACTAACAACCGATATTCCCCTCTAGCTAGGGTGGGACCCTACACTCCCAATCGAGATAATAGGTATAGTTTCCATTATGATGAACCAAGGGTTTTTTTTTCGGGGGGGGGGCCCTCAAATGAGACCCCCCCTTTCAGACCCCAGGGATGGCATCGACGACAAGGGAGATCAGGATGGAGAGGACCACAGGGTTATTACAATCGATGGAACCACAATTACTCCCACGACAGAAGACCGGCACCACCCAGAGGAGGGGGGTACCAGGGTCAATGGAGAGGACCACATCAAAGAGGATACATGAGATTCAATTACCAGAATCAGTATTGGGACGAAGGAAACGCACACGAGGGAAGAGAGGAGGGAGAAAGAAAAAGACGCAAATTTTAGGACAAGGCATTTTGTAATTTGACGGACATTGTTTTTACCGAAGAGGAATTATAGGTTTTAGATCTGGGTCTTAAATATGCCCCCACCAAGGAAGTAGACCCATTTGAAGTTTTTATCGATTTGCATAAGTTTATGAGGAGACTCAATATTAACATGTTTTTTTTTTAATTTGAAAGGCACTAATCCTACCGCACTAGACACTTTATATACCCATTCTGGCCTCAGGAACCATTCCATCTTTAACCTTCCCCAGTTCCGGGTGGAGAATGTATGGCCACCTTCAAAAAGATGGTAGAAGAAGCCTTGCATAGGTTAAACACCAACCAGAAAAGAAAAATAACAAGATCAAACGAGCCATCAAAGAACTAGAGGAAAAGAAAGATATTGTCATCCGCCCTGCTGACAAAGGTGGAGGGCTAATTATTCTCAACAAAAGAGATTACGAACTGGAAATTACTAATTTATTACAAGTGGAAGGTACATATAATAAATTAAGAGGCAATCCTACAAAACAATACAGGAAGAATTTGAGAGACTTTATTAAGAAAGGAAAAGATTTAGGCATACATGATAAGAAAGAAGCCCAATATTTAGTACCGGAAACTAGCAAAACCCCAGTCACATTATCTGCCCAAAATCCACAAGGATCCTAAGAAACTTCCTGGCAGACCGATCGTTAGTGGAGTGGACTCGCTGTTCTCCCGACTCGGGAAATATTTAGATAGTTATTTTCAACCTGCGGTTAAAATGGGCAAATCTTATTTTAAGGATAGTGTTGAGTTAATTAAGGTATTAAAAGATATACAAATTCCAGAGCAATGTATTCTAGCAACTATCGATGCCAATTCACTCTATGCTAGCATGAAACAGACTGATGGACTCAAAGCAGTCAAAAAAGCCCTATATGAGAGAACAAAATTGAAACAAACACAAATTCAGTTTATAATGGAAGGCTTGAAACTGACTATGGGAAGTAACTTTTTTTGGTACAGCCAAGACTACTATCTCCAGACAAAAGAGGTAGCTATGGGAGCACGCTATGCGCCTAGCTTTGCTAATTTATTTATGGATATGCTTGAAGAAGAATCTATACACACAGGACATCCCACAGCTCACCTTTTACAAAAAATACATAGACAATATTTTTATTTTATGGGAAGGTACTGAGGAGACCTTACAAAACTTCTTTTTAAAGTTGAATAACAACCCTTATGGTATTAAATTTACAGGCGACTGGAGTCATGAACATATTGGAGTCATGAACATATCAATTACATGGATTTACACATTTTTAAAGAAAATAATTGTTTGAAAAGTAAAACATTCTTTAAACCCACTGACAGAAATTGGTACATACCCATAAATAGCTGTCACCACCCTACCTGGAAGAACAATATCCCAAGAGGCCAATTTATCCGACTTAGAAGGAATTGTGACAACTTAGAAGACTATGTAACCCAATCAGATATCTTACTTGCCAGATTTGAAGAGAAAGGTTATGACAAGAAGAAATTACTTACTACTAGGAAAACAATACAAGATATCAATAGAGATGACTTGTTATATAACAGCAATCGACAATCACACAAACAAAATGAGTTAGCGTTCACCACCGGTTTTCACAAGGGCTTCAGACAGACTGAACGCATCATAAAGAAATATTGGCTCATATTGCAATCAGATAAAACTCTATCCAAATTATTACCATCCAAACCAGTATTCATTTACAGGAAAGCCCCTTCATTGCAAAATCAGCTAGTGCATAACGTGGTGGATCCCCCCAAACCTGTAAAAATATTTTCGGATATGAAAGGTTTCATCAGATGTAATAGGTGTTTACCTTGCAGAACTGTTAGAAACCAACCAAAGCAAATATTAAAATTTAAGTCCAGATGGAATGGAGCAGAATTTTGCATTAATAAATTAATTACATGTCGGACCACCCATGTGACTTACCTTATAGAGTGCCCCTTCCAGCTGTAATACGTCTGTAGGACTACTAGGCCTCTATTTGTTAGAATACGAGAGCATATAAACAACATAAGAAAAGGCTTTCCCAAACACAGTCTCTCCAGACATTTTGCTGAGGTACACAATAAGGATCCTAGTGGTCTTACCTTCTTTGGAATTGATTCCATCTCTGGCCACTGGAGAGGAGAAAATAAAAAGATCAAAATCTCCAGAAACGAAACAGCTTGGATATATAGATTTAATACACTCCAGCCTAAGGGTTTAAATTTGGATATCGATATTTGGATATTAATTGTTTTATTTCCAATTTTTAGACTTCATGTCCCTTGTATATAAATATATATTTTTTATACTTTTTATATCATATTTATTTTATTTTTTAGGAATTTTTTATTATTTTCATTCATTTTTAACAACATCAATTTATCTTCACATATCTATAGTCTCATCATTTTTTATGCATATATAATTTTATACTTCCCATATATTATATATCCTCCTCTATTTATTGCACATAATCCTAGTCCATTATATATATACATATATCATTTTTATACATATTATATATACTTTTTATGCCTAATTAATATTTTTTTTTTTGCCGTCTTGATTCCTCAATTCTAAGTGTCATTATTATGGATTTTATGACAGACTCTTTGTCATATGTATTACTTTAGGTATAAATTTTAATTCTTATTTATGCCCTTATGCTCATTTTCACTATGATTTGTTATCCATCCACTAGGTGTCTCCCTTCCTACATTACTTCTTCTCTTCCACAATACAAATGTACTTGTCCTTTTTATATATATATATATATATATATATATATATATATATATACTGTACATCTGCCTTCTTTGTTTTAAATATATTATATTAAAAAAATGTTTACCTTATGTATTCAGATATTCTCTAATATTTATTCCTCCTGAATGTGGCTCTATGTGCTTTTACCATGCACGGATTTACCCCTATATATATTCATATCTACTATTCCTGGATTAACATATATTTTCCAAAGTATGTATAATCAGATCTTTAGGTGTATATATACCTTCATTTTTTAGATATGTAGCTGACCGCCATGTTTTCGTAGTCCACAACAATCTATACTTCGGTTTACTGGATAACTGGCGTGTCCATGTCATCTGTTGCTTGGTAACCGCACCATACATAAGGGAGGTAACCGGAGGTGACCCGATGCTGCTAAAGGTGTTGGATGATGAAACGTGTACAGCGCTGTTGCGTCACTTCCGGTTCCGGCACTGACGTGGAACGCATTGCGTTCCAGCGATCTGTACACCGCTTGCCTTACACTTCTATATTGTGAGTACCCATTTATTTGTATATCAAAAAAAGGCTTAATATACAGAATTACGCTATGTGCCCTTTTCTTACCCTGCATGGCCTACCTGTATACACACTGTCCCGCTAAGATTGACTGACGATTTTTCTGGATTACTGGAGTTAATACCCCATTTGAAATACGGACCCCACAAGATCCCGGTCATCCTTTTTAGGAACTTCTGTGCACCCCGGAACCCTACAGGGATCATCCGGTATATCCATTATCTGGGATCACCAGAGGGAACCAGGATCCATTTGAGGGACCATCATTTTAATACCCGCTCTATACCCCTGTGTGAGGTGGGTATTTCTGGTGAGTTGGCTACCTACCTTAGAGGTCACCGAGCACCTCACCTCACTACCCACCACAGAGTCACCTCCAGTGTATATTTTATACGAAAATTTGTGTTACTTTATCCACCTGTGGACTTTTTATACCGCTTAGTCGCTTTATTGGATTAATATCCTGTCACTAAGTCACTTTTAGCCCCGGTTCACACTTATGCGAGTGCGGGAAGGCTGCGAATCTGCAGCCTGTTCCCGCATCGCACACGCACCCCCGGCAGTTCACACTGCCATATGCGATACGCTGGGGGTGTCAATGTAATCTTAAAGACACCCCCAGTTTGATCGCATATCGCAGTGCGATCGTGCAGTTCGCACAGAACTGCTGTGCGATCCGATCCTGATGCGGCTTCCAAAAAGGGTCCCTGTGCTTGTTTGCTGCGGCTGCGGTGCGAATTTAGCCATACAAAGTGTATGGCTAAACTCGCACCGCACAGCCGATCGCATGTAATGAAGGAGCAGTGCGCTCCGACATTACATGCGAACCCGGCACTCGCACAAGGGTGAACCGGGGCTTATACTTTGGTTTTACTAATATATGCATTTTTTTCATTTATTTGCTCATATCTGTTGTCATTTTTTTGAACACACACCATTTTTAGTGTACCTTGGACATTGCTACCCATATATATAGTTGTATGCACTTGGTCACTTTATGGATTAATTTGGGATATTGATACCTATACATATTATTTCTCTGATAGCACTTGGTTACCTTTATTGATTGATATTTGTCACTAAACACTTGTTTACCAATCATTTGTATTGCACTTTTGCCACACATTTTAGCCCTTTGTATTTTATTTATTGTGCTATATGATTGACATTTGTCACTAATTATTTGTTTTACCACTCATTTGTATTGCACTTTTACCACATATTTTAGCCCATTGTATTTTAGTTATTGTGCTATTCATTGTCCATTTTTGGTAATTTATTGACTGTACACATCTCTTGCACTATACATCACCATTTACATTAATTTATATTTAGTAGACAGCGCCATTCCCTTACCTTTATTTTTACAATTCTGATATAGCCTTTTGGCTATATTTCTGGGAGGCTGCAGCCTACTTATACACCCACTACATATTCCTTAGCGCGGAGACCAATACCTTCAATATAAAGTGAAAGAGCAGATAATGAAAGTAAGAAAGTAGATATTTAAAATGTAAAAATACAGTACGCTAAATATCATCCATGTGAAATAAAGAACAAAAATCTATAAAAAACAAGAATAAATTAATTTGTTGGCTGCTAGAATAAATAATAAAAGGAGACCAAGCCACTTTCATTTTAATGATTTTTCAGTACTTTGTATTTATTTGGATGCAATTTAGTTTATCTTTATTTTCTGAATATGTATTTGATCTGGCACTTTTTTATATAGTTTTGTTGAAAAAAAGACACTAGTGTATCTTGTTTAACCAATTGAACAAAAATAAAATAAAAATAGAAAACATTCATATACACTATCCTATACCAATAATTGATCCAGAGGAAGGCAAAAAAACAAACAAAAAACAAATAAAGCATGATCCAATTTGCTCCAGTGGGGGAAAAAATCCTTGCTGATCCCCCAGGGGGATATGTATGTCTATAGTTTGAGCTACTGTTGGATGCCTATTCAGAAAAGTAGTGCTATGTAGAAAATGCCTCTGCTACTGAACCAGACGATTTTCATCTATGGCTGGCTTAACATTTGCTCGGCTCATACTCAGTGGTCTGTTCACATGGAGACTGCCTCAGTCTTGGGGTCTCCAACTCTCGGTCTGCAGACATTTGCCTGGTTCAGGTACCTATTGGTTTAGGCCAGATAGTCCAGGGCATGTATTCCCAACATGTTCTTGCACCTGGTGCTGTCCTTGCAGCACTATTACCACAAAAGAGCCTTGACTGGGAACAGACTACTTTCATTTGTGGGTAACACCTACCTATCAGTAACCATTTTTCTGTTCTGGGTTACCCATTCTGATCATTCAGGGATCCTTTTACTTCTCTATCAGGCTCTCCCCTTGACTTTTACTGTGTTTTTACAGTGACAGACAGTACTTTTGTCACTATATTTATTACTTGCATTATTAAAACAGCAATGAAGGGGAATATACAAGACCGTAATCATGATATTACTTCTAGGATTCTCTCGCAGTTCATACAGTTTGCAGAAGAGAGTTAAAAAATAAAAATCTTGTGAGCAAAAATATCCCTGCACAATGACCAGTCATGTTTAATGAGTAACTCCACCTTTGTTGTGAAAAAACCAATCCCCTTCTGAGTCATCACTGTACATTGCAGAGAATTGAACAAACTTTATAGCAGAGTCTTACCTGTTCCTGCTGTGAAAAAAAAATTGTTTGTTCGCCTATATCTTTTGGATTCCGATTCTGAATGGGAATAATTTGATTAGCGTATGCACTTACATTGCTCTAATGAGGAAAGATGCAAAGTCTTCATCCATTTAGAAGTGATTCATCTCATCAAAAATTATTTTTTTTGTTGTTGTAGAAGATGTCCAAAATCTGACTTGTATTTTAGTGCAGACTTCTGGGAAAACCAGTCAGCCAGTACAACGAGCAGGAAATTACATTTCTGAAGGCTTCCATACACCAATTTTCGGATTGCCATTTTGGAGTGAATTTTCCACAAAATTACAGTGCTGCAGATGGAAAAGAAAGGTAATTTTTATTAACAATAAATTACAATATGGCTTTTGTCCCAAAATATGTATTCTATTTTTTTTTATTTGCTATATATGTTTACCATTAAAGTAGAGCTACCCTTTAAACAGACAAAGTCTTTAGTTGTGAACAGGTTTTACAGCAGTGGACAGCAAAACGACATCTCTAAATACACAAAGTGTTGAATCTAGAAGGTGCACACGCTAAAACATTACAAGGTTCTACTAGTGTCTGCTTCTGTTAGATGAAAGCAAAACATTAGGCTCTAATGGGTAAAGAATATTCCAAAGTGAACTACTAAGAAAGAAATTTTAGGGGGGCTTGGCCAGCGGCAGACATGTAGACAGTGAGTCACCCGAGCTCCTCCGGCACCAAGAGATCCTGACGGCTTTCTAGCTATGATCCTGCCTTACCTTCCACACTACAGAATCAAGCTTACCTCCAGCACTGTCCCATACCCGCAGGGATGGTTAAAAATCAGCCCTGGGGGGCCCAAATAGTCCAGCAAAAGTATGTTTCCACAGACCATGAGGAAGACAAAAATGGTGTCCACTCCCCTTACGCTCTGATGCCCAGAAACAAGCCGAGGCAGCTCCCACCGGGTGAGTCCCACATCCCTGCTCTAAAGCAGAAGTATAACTCTGCTAAAAACAAGATACCTACCACCATAAAGGAGAGCTTTGCTGACTCCCCACCAGGCACACACCTGAGAGCCCTGGGAGGATGCAAGTGGATGGGATGAGCACACTGGGAGTGAAGGCCTCTCTCAGATCGATAAATCTAATGAGAGTGCTGGAGTGGGAGACACCTAAGGTGAGGAACTTACTTTAAAGCACATGATGGAAGTCATCCATTCCTCCCAGACTGCACTAATAACTCAGATTGAAATGGTACGGCTAGACTTTTCCATTGTCAAACATGACATGCAAAAAAAGACATTCTAGGATCTCTAATGCAGAACAACGCTTTAGTGACATTCAAGTTGCTATGAATCCTTTGTCTGCTGACATAAGATCACAACAGCAAGATTTAAAAGGAACACACTGCAAAACTAGGGGATATGGAGCATCATCTCCATAGAAATAATTTGCATTTTATTGGATACTGGGAATGGTCTGAGGGTAAAGATCCTGAGCTTTTTCTGGAAAATTGGCTGAAATCTCTAGTGGGAGCAGATAATTTATCCTCTATGTTTGCAATTAAACGGGCACACACAGTCCCTATGCAGCCTCCACCATCAGGAGCTCCCCCACAGCCCTTACTGGTGAAATTGCTTCATTTCAGAGATAAAGAAAGCATACTGTGCACAGCAAGTCAAGTTTAATGATAATCCGATCTCCATTTTTCCTGACTTCTCTGCCACCACTAAGAAACAGAGAGCTGCATTCACTGCGGTGGAACAACACTTTCGGGATAAACAACTCAGTTACAGCATGCTATATCCAGCCAATTTGTGAGTTATCAGTGAAGGTAAAGCTCAAATTGTCCTCTCTCCTTCTGAGGCTTCTGATTGGCTTGACAGTCTGGGGTGGTCACTTCAGCTACTTAAAAACTTTACTCTACTTTTGTTTGCTTATTTTTAGGATTCGTTCAGTCCTCAAATCGGTCACTATTTGAGATTTTAATGTGGTTATGGACCCAGAGATATGCTTCGCTATTCTAGATAGAAATCTCTCCTTCTACGTGACTGGGCTAAATGCCTATGATTTGGTTGAGGTATGGAGATGGAAGTTAGAGTAAGTAAGAGGGAATTGTCATGCTCGTCAGAGTCTTACAAATCCCTGTCTTGCCTTGATATGTTTTTTTCTGTCTCGTGATGTTTTACATGAAGTAGTTGAGGCGACTAGTCTACCGAGAGCACACTCTGATCACTCTCCGCTGGAACTCGCAATCCAAGTGTCTAAACCTAAAGGTAGACAGATCTGGCAAATGAGTGCTTATTGGATGTTAGAACCAATGGTTCTCTATACTTGTACAGATGTGATTGCCAGGCACTGGATGGTGAATGCCCAGGTAGAGTCGGAATTATTTACCTGGGATGCCTTTAAGGCGGCACAAAGAGTGGCTTACAGTGGTTAACTACCATTTTAACTTTGAGGGTCACATATTTTTATACGTGTGATCATATGCCCCTTAATCTCCTCTTCTCAAGAAAGAATAAATTCAGTTCTGCTAATCTTTCCTTAAAGCCTTTTCTTTTCATCCTAAGTTTGAAATATTCTGTTTACTGGGCTGGACAGAAAACAATTAACTTCTTTATACACAAGCTAGCTGACAACATACACCCATATACACTCACTGGCCACTTTATTAGGTACACCTTGCTAGTACCGGGTTGGATTACCTTTTGCTTTCAGAACTGCCTTAATTTTTCATGGCATAGATTCAACAAGGTGTTGGAAACATTCCGTAGAGATTATGGTCCATATTGTTGTGCATTCAGAGATGGTATTCTGCATACCTTGGTTGTAGCGAGTGTTATTTGAGTGTTTGTTGCCTTTCTATCCTCTGGAACCAGCCTGCCCATTCTCCTCTGACCTCTGCCATTAACATGGCATTTTTGTCAACACACTTGCCACTTACTGGATATTTTATCTTTTTCTGACCATTCTCTGTAAACCCTAGAGATGGCTGTGCATGCAAATCCCAGTAGATCAGCATTTTTTTACTCTCCAGACTAGACTGTCTGGCGCCAACAGCCATGCCACATTCAAAGTCACTTAAATCTGTGTAGCACCCTCCAAGTTAGGTGCTAGGTAAATTATAGTGGAGCCTTGCCTGCTTATCAGCAGGGCTTATCGTGATTATTGCAAACTGTCCCTGGGGTCTGCCTAGGAGAGGGGACCACTCTGGAGAAGGTCATAGGGATCCAGGAGCTAGCTAGCCGGGCAGCGGTGACAGTAAAGGGAGTGCCAGAGTTAACCCTGAAGAGTAAAGGGGGTGCCAGCGGTTGGGCCCTTAGGTGTAAAGTGTAAAGAGTTGCAGCAGTATTTGCAAGTGGCTACCTCAGTCAGGGAGGACTGGAGGAAGCAGTGAAAAAGGACTTTTGAGCTAACCAGATTGTCAGAAGTCTGTTTCAGTTTAGTGACACCAAGTCAGAGTTTACAAATGCCAGTAAGCGCTGGTCGGCTTTCAGCCAGCGTCAAGTCAGCGCTAGAAGGCATTTTTTCTCAAGTGTCCCATTCTTGTTACTAGTTGAGCCAGAGGAGTGTCTCACTCATTCCCTTCTCCCATTCAAGTTCCTAAAATAAAACTAAAAACCAAAGATGAAGGACTGGTCATTGTATCAGTATTCACACTTGGGCAACAAGCTTAAATGTGCTGTTGGTGTTAACGGTAACCATGGCAGACCCATATCCAGCACTGATGCTGGTAATACTGCTTCATCTGCTTTCTTCCCCCTTCTGATGCTCGGTTTGAAATTCAGAAAGTCATCTTTACAATATGTAGATGCCTAAATGCACTGAGTTGCTGCAATGTGATTGGCTGATTAGCAATTTGTGTTACCAAGCAGTTGAACAGGTGTACCTAATAAAGTGGTCAGTGAGTGTATATGTACAGTTGTTCTTTTCAGATCATAAATACAATTCTATTATTTTAAGTACTGTAAGCCTCATTTGCTTCTCTATCATAGAAAAGCATTAAATCATTAATGGAAATCCCAGCTAGTAACAGAATGTTTATTCCAGAACTGCATGTTTTTTTTTTCCTAGCCTCACACTGCATGCTTTTAGATATTTTTTCTTTGTGAGGCTTCAGAAAACTACTGAAAGAATTCCTCATTCAAGGGCTCCCTCCAGTGTTGCACTGGTCTGTAACCGATTAATAACAGTTTATTAATGCAAATTTCACTGACTGTAGTGCTACACACATTAAGCAGCTACAGGCTTTTCTAGGTAAGAATCATAAAAGACATGTGTTGAAACTGAGAATAGTTACAATTCCAGTATATGATGTACATAAATATTTGATTGAATTCATTTAAACAGAACGGCTCCCCATTATTCATATCTTTGAACAGCCAAGCTGATGCAGAGAGGACAAAAACCACTTGTGCAGAAACAATGACTTTGTGAAGCAGCAGTCGGTGGATTACTATAATATACTGTATAAGCAGAAAACGTATATATATGTAATTCAGTGTGGATATTGATTTTTTAGATGTAACCCTGAGCCTAAAGCCTTGGTACTGAGCCTCAAGTTGTAGTTCTTGGCAAAGGGGCATTTTGTCCCAGATCCAAATATGTATTTAAAAAAAAAAATCCCCCAAATGTTCGATATACCTACAGTGTCCATCATATTTAAAGCCCATTGGAGCCTTTATATGCAGGCAAACTGCATTACATGTCAAAAATACGTAACTTTAAATTACTGAAGCAGCGTGCCCATTTATAATCCTTGCTAAAATGTAGGTATAGGCCCCTTTAACTCCTTTTCTGACAACTCCTCTGGTTCCTGGACACGCCCAGGAAAGATACGTTTCTATGCATCCCTTTGCAGATCAGAGAAGCCACATCTGATATAGCAAAGGTAGATGGGCAAATGTTATGCAGACAGGAGAGTGGCCCTCTACTATCAATACTGGTGTGCAGGCAGTCAGACCAGAGAAAAATAGAATTTAGCTTTTCTAAGCTACTCAGAAAGCCCCTCCCTGATAGTTATCAGAGTACACCAGGTCCAGTGGGGTGGCTTTCTATTCTTGGACCCCTCAAACTGTTCACCTGTGTTACCAAAGCTACATTGGTCCTCACTGCGAGGCACACTAAAAGTCCAAAAATCCTATAGTCTGTGCTAATGGATAATTGGGCAGCTAGCCAAAGAACCAATATAATATTAATTCCACCCACCGATCTTCCAGCAGTAAGACAGAACAGCAGTCTGCCTATTTAAGCAGGGCGGATCACTGTTATGACAGGAGGAAAGGCATGGATCCTGTGTCTCTGAAAAGCAGGGACATGGGTTAATGCCTTCCCCTAGTAAAAGCACCTCCCACAGTGAAGTAAGACACTGGTTAGGCACACATTTAACCCTTTGATCGCCCCTGATGTTAACCTCTTCCCAGTCAATGTCATTAGTACAGTGACAGTGCATATTTTTTAGCACTGTATTAGTGTCACTGGTCCCCAACAAGTGTCAAAAGTGTCCATGTCTGAATGTCCACCGCAATATCCCAGTCCCGCTATAATTCAGTGATCACTGCCATTACTAGTAAAATAAAAATATCCCATAGTTTATAGGCACTATAAATTTTGCGCAAACCAAATAATATATGCTTATTGGGATTTTATGTACCAAAAATATGAAACAAATACATACTGACCTAAATTTATGGTGAAATTAGCAGAAAATGGGGGGCGTGGCCGGCAGCCGAAGGAGATGGCCGCGTGAGGTTTGAGCTCCGATACTCCCGGTCTCTCCGCAACTCCTAAAGCGACGTAGGGCAGCGACTCCAGCTCTCCTTACTCCCTCGTGAAGCCGGGAACCCTGAGGAGCAAGATGCGGAAGCGAAAGGTTCGTGGGGGGCCCCGTAAGTTAGCGGACTTTTTCTCCTCTACAAGTACACCCAGGTCCCAAAATGGCGCCGGGGCCTTGCTGCAGGCCGGAGCCTCGGTAGGATCGCGGCACAATAGCGAGAGGGACCCAGGCTTACTCTCTCCATCGGCTAGCAGCTATCATCCCAAGGGGGCTTCCCTTCCCACAGCCCGCAAAAACATGCGACCAAACGGTCGGAGGCACACCGATGTGCGGGCGCCAGTAGGGAAGGCAATGGATCCCTGGATAGCACACTTGAATTCTACGCTAACATACGGGATTTTCCTACTACTGGGCAGCTACTCACAGATGTCACTATAAAGGACATGCTGATGTCCATTAATGGAGCGTTTCACAGGGAGATAGTGGCGTGTGTTAATGGCATAAAGACTGACGTAGTAGAACTTGGAGGCCGGGTGGATCATATTGAAGGGAAAATGGAGGAATTCTCTACTGCCCACAACAAGCTAGTGGACGATTATAATGCACGGGGGGATGACCTAGATGCCCTAAGAAGCAAGATGGCGGACCTGGAGGACAGGGCCCGCCGCAATAACGTGAAGTTGCGGGGGGTTCCCGAGTCGGTCACTCCTCCAGAACTGAGAGCCTATGTGCAGGCTATGCTACTAGCCCTAATGCCGGACACCCCGATCACTGAAGTAGTGGTGGACCGGGCCCATCGCTTACCAAAACCACAGCATTTACCTGACAAAGTTCCGAGGGATGTCATTGCGCGCATCCACTTCTTCCACGTGAAGGATGACCTTATGAGGTTTGCGAGGAAAACCACCCCACTGCCCGATCCCTATCGTATCTCGGTATATGCGGACCTATCGCAATTTACTATGGCCGCTCGGAAGAATCTTATCCCATTGACCAAGCTGCTTAGAAACAACCAGGTGCAATACTCCTGGGGGTTCCCCACCAAGCTACTTATCATTAGAGAGGGCCGTACACATGTCGTCCGATCGGTGGAGGAAGGATTTGCCCTCACTAAAAAATGGGGTTTTCTCCCGGACCCGCAGGAGACCTCTCCTCGTGCAGAACCTACCCGTCTAGAACCAGAATGGCGTAGAGTCACCAGCTGAACCCGAGCTGCTGGAGAAGTTCCCGGGATACTAGTACAATGGATCCACAGCGGATTCCTTTTGCACCTTCTTCAAGTCGCTTTTTTTTTTTCTTTTCTTTCCTTTTTTTGCCTTTATAGTTTCCTCTTGGTGTTTCCACTCTGAGCAGTTGCAGTTACCTCCTACCTGGATGAGTCGGAGTCCAGGAGTGACCGGGTGCTCGGAGCCGACACCCCTCTGACCAGTGTCTGCGATCTTATCGCATGACGGGGTTTACCCCGAACTCTTGTTTACTTGTTTTTTGTGCTTTTTATGTTCCATTTTGTTTTATAGTTCATTTTTTTGACCTCACCATTGTCTACAAAGAACTGGAAACTACTACTCTGATGACCAAGAACTTTTGCATTGCATGCGCTCAACATCAGCAACACATATGGGGGACTGTGTCCTTGTACACTCTCTACAGGTACTGTCCGCACTGTCTGTCCTTTTTCCTATCTCGTTATGGTGGAGGCTGCTTGGCCTATGAAGATCCTGCTTGTATTGAGTTAAGACTGATAACTGCAAAGTTTCATTATCTTTGTGCCTTTTCTCTTTAAATGGTTATTAAGATAGTTTCTATTAACGCACACGGACTTAACAGTCCTTTCAAGCGCAGGTCTCTCTGGCGGGAGGCTCGCGCTTTACATGGAGATGTAGTTTGTGTCCAAGAGACCCACTTCGCACGGTCCAATCCTCCTCGGTGCTCTGACAGGTCCTACCCCCACATTTTCTCCTCTTCGGGTGCTACTAAAAAGAAAGGTGTAATTACTGCTATTAAAAATTCAGTTGCCTTCAACTTACACGACTCGCTGGTCGACGAGGCAGGTCGGTACCTTATCCTAGTCTGTGACATTAATAATATCACCTACACAATTGTTAACCTTTATGCTCCCAATCAGGGGCAATTGCGATTCTTACGGGCGCTGAGGAAAAAAGTGGATCATGTGAAAAAGGGTCTCACGGTGTACTGTGGGGACTTTAATTGTATTGCAGATAAAAGTTTGGATTGTTCTCCCACTCAGGGGCGTGCGAGGGCTACTCTACAAAAGTTTTTGCACTCCTCTGACTTATATGATGTCTGGCGTTGTTTGAACCCTGCGGAAAAGGACTTCACGTACTACTCAGCCCCTCATGGATCGTACTCGAGAATAGATCTATTTGTGGCTGACCTACAATTCCTAAGGGCGGTTGAGAAGTCTACCATCCACACTATGTCCTGGTCTGACCACGCTCCGGTCTCGTTGGTGCTCTCTGAGCCACATATGACTACCCCGGTCCAACTGTGGTGTAACAATGTGTCTCTGCTCCGGGACGCGGGCCATCGGGAGCGGATGGGTGGTCGGATTCGGGAATATTTTAAGGATAATGACACTCCGGAGGTGGACATATTCACACTATGGTGCGCACACAAGGCGGTTTCCAGGGGGATTCTTCTCCAACAGGCCTCTAGAGTAAAAAAGGCGAGGGCTCGGGAGTTGGATTCCCTGATGGGGAAGCTCAGATCCCTTGAGATTGCTCATAAAGCAGACCCTACCCCGCTTAAAAATTGGAGGAGCTTACTGAGTGCAGGAAACTGGTCCGTCTTAAACTTCTAGAAGAACATCAGCATCTCTTGTTCTTATCTAAAGCACGATACTATTCTCAGGGTAACAAATCGGGCAAAATGTTAGCTAATTTCCTGAGAAGGAGGCATCAAAAATCTAAATTGTCCTCTATCAAAGAGCCCACAACTGATATCCTAGTACGCCACCCCACTGCTATAGCCAACGCCTTTTCTAGTTACTATAAGGCCCTTTACAACCTTAAGGATGATGCGAAGACCCCTCAACCTTTGGAACCCCTTATTAAGTCCTTCTTAGACTCCTTGCATCTTCCCACTATAACGGATCAGATGCGGCAGGTAATGAATTCCCCTATAACAGAGGCGGAAGTTCAAAAGGCCATATCGTCCCTACCACCTAACAAATCTCCAGGAGCGGACGGATTTTCGGCCGAATACTACAAGGCATTCCAACAAACCTTGTCCCCATATCTTTGTAAAGTATTTAATGCGGCTGCCCAGCATGCCTCCTTCCCAGAGGAAATGTTACAAGCAGTGATTGTTGCACTTCCGAAACCGGGCAAAACGCCTGATGTGCCCCAAAATTTCCGCCCCATTTCCCTTCTAAATTCGGATCTTAAGCTATATGCAAAAATCCTAGCTGTGCGCCTGGCCGAGGTAACTCCCTGCCTGATCAAGGCGGACCAGGTGGGATTTGTGAAAGGTAGACAGGCGCCGGACGGCACTAGGAGAATGTTGAATCTCTTGCAAATGGCTGAAAACAGAAAGGTGCCTTCGGTGTTCCTGACGTTAGACGCAGAAAAAGCGTTTGATAGGGTTCACTGGGGGTACCTAAAAGCGATATTGACTAAATTTGGGTTTCAGGGACCTATGTTTTCTGCTATCTCTGCCCTATATACTAAACCCTCGGCCAGGGTGTTTACATCCGGCGCCATGTCTGACAGCTTTGTGATTACCAATGGAACGCGCCAGGGGTGCCCCCTGTCACCACTTATTTTTTCCTTGGTTATGGAGCCCCTGGCGGAGGCCATTAGGAGTGATCCCAATATCTCGGGTATTGGAGTAGGGGGAAGAGATCACAAAATCGGGCTATTTGCGGATGATGTGATCCTTACCCTGACTTCCCCAACACGATCCCTCCACCATTTGCAGCGCCAACTGGAAGCTTTTGGAGCCATTTCCTACTATAAGCTTAACGTAACGAAGTCCATGTGCTTGCCGATTTCCTTGCCTGCTAGAGAGCTACAAAGCCTTAAGAGCAAGCACCCTTTTCAATGGACCACTAAATCTGTTCCGTACTTAGGTATATCTTTGGTGGCGCCGACATCTCAAACATATCATACTAATTTCACCAAATTGCAGTCCATCGTTAGGGACGACCTAGCACATATCGCCTCCTATGAACTATCTTGGTTGGGACGCATATCTGCACTTAAGATGCTGGTGCTACCAAAGATTCTTTATTATTTTAGGACACTCCCAGTGGTAATCCCAGAAGCATTCTTTAATAATATGGACAAGGAATTCCGGAGATTCCTGTGGGGGGGTAAGGTACCCAAGATCCCGTACTCTATACTGATTAAATCTAGATCTGTGGGAGGCGTCGGCTTCCCGCGCCTCAAATCTTATTACGCGGCCGCCCTATTAGATCAAGCAAAGGCATGGTTTGACCCCACCTCAGATAAATTATGGGTGCTTTTAGAAAGGGCAATAGTGGCACATAGGGAACTCCCGGCCTTGCTTCTGGCCTTTGTATCTGACAGTGCAATCTGCATCCCCAGGATATTCTCTTTGCAGGCGACGTTACGAGCCTGGAAGGTGGCACAATCTTTGACAGGGATCCCTAAAACTAAACTGGAATTGAAGCTAGACTCCTATGAATATCTTATTCCTTCACTGAAGATACCTCTTGGGGAATGGTCTAGGTCATCCTCATACCGGGAAATACGCAACCATCCTGTTAATAATCCCTCTTTTTTTAGGGCCAAGCTATATCACTACCATATTAAACAGCCTAATCCCTTAGTGGAGGTACCTTCTGATAACTGGGACTATTTCTCAAACCACTATAGCAAACCAAGGGGACTTTCGTGGTTCTACAAGGCACTGCAACACCATACTAGGTACAGCAAATACTCTAACGAATTAATATGGGAAAAGGACCTAGGGGAGGAATATACGGAGCGTGAATGGCGGCTGGCCACTCGCTCCGGATATTCAATGACACATTGTACTAATCACTGGGAGGCGGCTCTCAAAATCCACCACCGCAGCTATCTGACCCCGGTGCGCCTGGGCAGAATGTTTGGTGACGCTTCCACTGCCTGCTGGCGGGGGTGTGGGGGACAGGGAACGCTATTTCATCTTCTATGGCAATGTCGGTGTCTCACAGGCTATTGGGCGGCGGTGTTTGCTCTACTTAGGTCGGTGACCGGGGAGCTGATGCCAATGTCCCCGGCCTTGGCTCTATTGAACCTAGGCATCCAAAAGGTGCCTCCCTTACACCGAGCTATTGTTACCCATATCCTCACCGCAGCCAGGTTAACTATTACTGCGGCTTGGAGATCGGATACTAAACCTCAAGTGCTGGAGGTGATTAATAGAGTTCGTTCTCATTATTCATATGAAAGATTCTTTGCTAATGTTAATGGACAGTGCACGCAATTTGAACAGATGTGGAGTTGTTGGTCATCGAAATACCCGTCATAGGGGCAGCCTTGTCTCTAGGCGTTTCGTTATAATGTAATGCTTATACTTCTGAATGATGACATGTACTTGCATATGAGGTTAATGTTTTAGACTGTCCAGTTGATAGTCTTATGTATTAAGGATCTATGTTTCTCGACTGTACAAGGGTTGAAATGCTGTCAGATTTAGTTGTGACTACCACATTCAATGCCCACACGCTACGTGGGGGCAGTGGGTGGGCGTCCCGTGGGTTGGCGCCTGGCCTCCGGGGGGCTGGGGGGGGGCCCGCACTGGATCACAGTGTTGTTCCCGATGGGGGTGGTCTGGGGTGGGTTCCCCGTTGGCGCTGCACGGAATTGTTTGGCTGGGGGGCCGACTAGCGGGAGGCCCTATCCCAAATAATAGGTTGGCGCTGTCTGATGGCTGAATCGGGTATACATTGTTCATTGTGATTGTTGTGGATTTCAACCGGTGTACCTGTATAATGTATTTGTTATTTGTTCTTTTTCTTGAAAATGTAATAAAAAACTATTGAAATGAAATTGGCAGAAAATAAAACATTTTTTCTAAATTGTCAGGTTTTTTTGCTTATAGTGGAAAAATCAGCAAAAAGAAAGATCTATTTGCGGGGGAAAAAAAGGATCTAGATTTTATTTGGTTACAGCGTCACATGACTGCACAATTGTCAGTGAAAGTAACCATGCCATGTCGCAAAAAATGGCCCGGTCATGAAGGGGTGTAAACTTTCTGGAGATCAAAACACTAGGAATTAAAATTAATCAACATACCAAATCATAATTGTCCTAGCGAGTTTGTAATTTATGGTCTTTTGTGTCCTTGCTATATAAAGGGTTTACAAAGTGTACATTACGCAAACAAATTGGTGAGCACTGAGCACTGTAGATTTATAGAAAGTGTCTCAACCAAACATAACATTCCTAGACATTTTCTCCAAAAACACAACAAAAATGTCAGGAATTTGAAGGTATTTTCTATAAAAGTTATGTCCACCAATCTTTTAGATAATTAAAAGTTCCTCAAGACAAGAGACCTATTAGATTTATAAGCTAAATATATTATCACCCAAGGGGTTAAATATGTCTAGCTATCCACACAATATTATATAGCCAAATATAAAGCTGTATTTCCTTTAACGGCTCTTTAAAGTTCACCTTTAAAAAGATAATAATACATTCAAATTGTTTTGCAGGTAAAAAAAAATAAAAAATGTGCATTATTGTTTCTTTTGTTTATTAGGAGCCTTTAAAGCATTGCACCCGCAATCAGCAGTCAGGCTCTTGCAGAATGTCAGTATAGCGGTCTTTCCATTACTCCCATATGCATAGGCAGTTAAGTCCTGTCATTGGACTACGAAAGTGCTCACCAGTGCCCTCGCATTTCACTGAGAACTAAAAGCTGTCAGCTGTAAAGTCTGACGGTAGTTTTAGCTCATTTATTCACAGAAATGGGTGAATGAACAATGCTGTTATGTGTGTTGGTGTGTGGACAAGATGCCGCAGGGAGGGGGAGATCGGGGGCTAAGGTGGAGGATGCTCAACATGTTACATCAGGGTTCCTCAAACTATGGCCCTCCAGCTCTTGCAGAACTATGCATCCCATGAGGCATTGTAAAACTCTTACATTCACAGACATGACTAGGCATGTTGGGAATTGTAGCTCCTGAACAACTGGAGGGCCATAGTTTGAAGACCCCTGTGTTACATGCTACACTTTTTTTTTTTTTTTTTAAGAACAATTTATTGAAGTTCAAACTCTTTACAAACAGAATCCAGAAAATAGAATCAGTAAAACAATAACACATGAATGCAATTGCTATAAGGTTATCGTTCTTACACAATATGAGAAGTATAGAATTATAGTGAGGAACTCACTGGAGAGGAGCACTTTAGAGTAACTAAACCTTTTAACATATGGTAAACAGGGTGGGGAAAGATATGGTAGTGAAATAAAGGGGAAAGAAGGAAATGGAAGAGAGAGAGGGGAGGGGAGGGATAGTGTGAGGGGGGGGGGGGTATGTCATGAGGGGGAGCAAAGAAATAAGGATCACGGGTAGAGTGGGTACTAGATGCAGCGGTACAGTTTACCATACACAACACGTATTCAACTATAATAAGGTAAAGCTGAGCTTAACACTACTAATCATCATTATGATATGTTGGAGACACTTTTTGGGATATTAGTGATGGCACTTGGTTCCGGACATGTCCCTTGGCGAGATATGTAAAGAAGTGCCATCTCCATAGGTGCGTTCAGAGGGTTGGTAGGTAGGGTCTAGGTCAGTTCACAAGTGGAAATCACATTCCTGGAAGGGAAGCTGGACCATTACTGGACAAAACGTGTGTTGTTTTTGGGGGGATTTAGGAATAGTCCCGTTGCTTCCTTTTCACGAAGAAGGTGTAGATCGTTCATCAGCTCGGTGAGAGAGGGGGGAGGTGTCCATCCAATGCTTAAGTATTAATCTTCATGCTATCATGAGGCAGGAAACCATCCATTGCTTATGATGAATCAGTATTTTCCAAGATTGTCTTGGTAGATCAAGGTTCACGGGGTTTAGGTATCCAAACAGTAAAAGATAAATATTTTTTGGGAGCGCCAGACCTGTGTACCTGGCCACATATCGCAGGAGTTTATCCCAAAAGGAGGATATGAATAGGCATTGCCAAAGTTTATGGAGTAAAGAGGGGTAATGTTCATTACACAGCGTGCAGAAATGATGAGATATGTCTGAAGACCATCGGAGATGAGGGATATACGCTCTATGAAGGATTTTAAACTGTTGCTCTCTCCAAAAAAATTCATTTGTGATGTATTTGCGGGTAGTAAGGTAGCCTGACAAAAATTTTTTCGGAGCATTCTCCGAGTGGAGAATCCTGTTCCAGGGTTGCGCTATCTTCTTTGAAATTCCCCATAAAAGTTCAGCATTGAGGGGTTTGCATAAATGGGATATTTTGTGTTTGCCTCGTGGCAGCCAGAAGTCCACAAGAGATGATTGAATGCGCTGTTGGGAGGGTTGGCAGATTGAGTCCACAAAGCTTACACATTGCCTAAAGGGTAAGATGGATGCCAGTCTATCCGCCACTATTTTGGAGAGTAGCTTGGAATCCACATTTAGTAGTTAGATAGGTCTATATGAGCCTGTGTCTTTAGGGTCCTTTCCCTTCTTGTAGATCAGCTTGATATGGGCTTGGTACCCTGTGGGCAGGTAAGGTTGACCCCTTATGATGTGATTAAATACCGATTGCAGGGTAGGGGCAACGGCATCCATTGCCAATTTGTAAAATTCTGGGGTGTACCCATCCGGGCCAGAGGATTTGCCTAGTGACATTTGTGTTATAGATTTCTGTACTTCCTCTAGGGTGATGGGGGCGTTCAAGAGGGCCAATTGGGTTATTTTCGGGAGATCAACTGAATACAACCATCGTGAGGGTACAGCCTCATTGCAGGGTTTGTGGCTATACAATGTTTTGTAAAGGACCTGATTAATTTCTGCAGGGGATTCCACTAGCAGTCCATTGGCGTCCCTGAGGGAGGATACGTGCGTGAGTGTAAAAGGACCTCTGCAGAGGTCCTTTTACACCCACGCATGCTACACTTTAAACATGGGTGTAACATGCAACATGTTGAGAAAGGTGTATTTCTCTTTTTTAAAGACCCACCAGGTGTCCTTTTTATTCTACATTGTCCTTTGCTCCCTTTTTTTTATTTTGTGTTTATTTGCTTGTTACAATTCGTTTTTATACTCATTTTTTACTAGGTGTAAAACCACAAGTGGATTTTATGCATTAGATATTAATAAACCATACTGTATACTGGATGTGGTAAGCTTAATATAATTTGTTTATATTTACTGTCTTTTTTTATCATCAGTGCCTTCATAATGTTTTTTTAATGAACTTGGTTTTATTTTATGCATTGTAGAGCATAATAAAGTATTTTGGAATTTAGGTACAGTATTTCTTCCCATTTTTCCAACATAAATCTCTTTTTATGTTATATGTAGGGTTGAGCGAACACGGACTGTATTATTCGTGTTTGTACCGAATAATTGGATTTTTGTTACCCGAACACGGACCCGAAAACTTTACTGTATATTCGGGTAAAAATCCGTGTTCGGTCATTTTATTTCCGGGTTTTGTATGCATTGGCGCGCTTTTCATGGCGGGCTTTCAACAGCTAATCAACAAGCGTTTAACTTTAATAGGGGGTGGTCTGGTCATTTTGAAACAGAAGGATTATGAAGAAGAGCTTGAAAGATTGATAAATGCCGAAGATACATACAAAAGATTACCGGGTGATCCCAAGATGAAGTTACAAAGGGTTTTAAAAGATTTTATTGAAAAAGGAAGAAGGATGGGAATTTTAAACACTAAAGAGGCGGAATATCTCCAATTGGAAGCAGCTAGAACACCGATTATTTATTTTTTACCTAAGATCCACAAAGATGAAAAGAAGCCCCCAGGACGCCCAATAGTAAGTGGTATAAATTCGGTACATTCGCGTCTGGGGGAATATCTGGACAAATTCTTGCAACCCCTAGTACCAAGAGGGAGATCGTACCTTAGAGACAGCAAACAGCTATTACAGGAGATACAAAATCTAAATGTCACGGAAGAAGATATCATGGTAACGATAGACGTAAATTCTCTGTATACAAACATCATACAGAGTGATGGGTTAGACAGTATTGACTGGGCGTTACATAAATATACTGATCTCAAACAAGCACAAATGCACTTTATTTTGGAAGGCCTTAAGATGGCAATGAACTCCAACTATTTCTGGTATAAGGGTAAATATTATGAACAGATAAAAGGCGTCGCAATGGGAGCCAAATATGCACCGAGCGTCGCCAATATCTTCATGCAAAAATGGGAAGAGGAACAGGTCTTTAGTGTGGAGAGACCCAATCTGAAGTATTACAAAAGATATATAGATGACATCATCCTAGTATGGCGAGGGGATGAAGAAAGCCTACAAACTTTTTTCGACGAGATCAGTGGAAATAGGTATGGAATAACTTTCACTGGAAACTGGGACAAACAGAAAATATCCTACTTGGACTTGGAGCTATTTAAACAAGATGGAAAAATATTTAGTAAAACTTTCTTCAAGAAAACGGACAAGAACGGTTACATTCCCAAAAGAAGCTGCCATCATCCCCAATGGTTGGGGAATATCCCTAAGGGACAATTGTTACGTGTCCGCAGGAACTGTAACAATGCTCGAGATTATGATATACAGGCTGATCTCCTCATTGAAAGATTCGTAGAAAAGGGGTACAATAAAAAAGAACTGAGAAACCTCAAGGAAATAGTAAGGAACATGAATAGAGAAGAACTCATTAAAGACAAAGAGAAGAAAGAAAGGAAAAGCAACTACGAATTCGCCTTTATTACTGGTTTTAATAGGCAGCATAAGGAGGTCGAGAAAATAATTAAAAAACATTGGCCTATCCTGACAGCGGACAAAACACTCAAGAAGATTCTGCCAAAAAAACCATCTTTTATATACAGAAGAGCTCCCACACTAAGAGATAAGCTGGTAAAAAATGTAATTAACCCACCCAAACAGATCACGCTTCCCACTAACATTAATGGTTTCTTTAGATGTAAAAAGTGTCTACCATGTAGAACAAACAGAAACCAACCTAGAAAAATTACCCATTTTAAGTCAAACAGCACAGGAGAAGAGTTCAGGATCAAGGACACAATTACATGCACTAGTTCCTACGTAACATATGTTATTGAATGTCCTTGTCATTTACAGTATATTGGAAGAACCACTCGACAACTATATGTGAGAATACGTGAGCACATCAAGAACATTAAAAAGGGTTTTGAAAAACATACCCTTTCGAGACATTTTAAAGAAGTGCATGCCCAGAACCCTTCCGGTCTAACCTTTTATGCAATAGATAAGATAAAAGGAGATTGGAGAGGAAGTAACAAACGTAGAATGGTTTCACGCAACGAGACTAAGTGGATCTATATGATGAGATCTCTCCGTCCAGAAGGGTTAATATAGATATAGATCTGAACTGTTTTATTACAGACACCTAAACGTTCAAGTTCCGTTATTTTCTAACCGGCCCTTTTATAACCCATTTTTAAGGTTTCCATGATTTTTTAAGAAAAAAAAAAAATTTTCCTATTTTTTCCAGTATTTTTAGATTTTTTAAAAAATATTTTTTAGGTAAAATGGTTTTTAGGATGGGGGGTTTCTTCTCCCCCTTTTTAATTCTTTACCAATTACCTTATTTTTACCAATTTCCTTTGGTTTTATTACATACACATATGTATGGAAACTCTTAAATAAAAAAAAAAAAAAAATTTTTTTTTGACCTATCCTTCTCATCCAACATCAGTTTGGTTTAATAATCCCGGTATATATATATATATATATATATATATATAAAAAAACTATATCTTTTTCCTTTTTTAACTTCTTTTTAGTCATTTATATATATATATATTCTTCGACCATTTATATATATATTTTCTTTGCTGTTTTCACCTTATGTTTATATATTTTGGTTTTTTTGGGAATTGTTTATCCATCCTTCTCATCTATTATCAGTTTGTTTTAATTTGTCCCGGTATTAAAACAATTCCCTAAAAAAATCCTCCTCACTTCTTGCACTTTACACCTCCTTATCTAATTTTTTGATATGTTGTTGGCAATATCTACGCCAACCTGTGCCACAATCTTTCTACTACTTTTTTATCATTATTACTTTAACATATTTTTATATGTTTTTGGCACATTATTTACGTTAAATATTGACATTTTTTTCACAGATCTTTATATATATTTTGGTTGTTCACTAAGTTTGGTATCTTGGTATCTTGGTTTGTCCTTTTCATCCAGCATCAGATAGGCCTAAGAGTGACATGACCCACTTATAATATAAACCACTTGCACTAGGTCACATCACAGATTTTTAAAAAAAATTTTTTTGTTTTTTGTTCACTAAGTCTTATATTTTGGTTTGTCCTTCTCATCCAGCATCATTTTAGGCCTAAAAGTGATACAACCCACTTACGATATAATCACTTGCACGAGGTTATTATCTTCCTTTTAAAATAAACACCTTTTTTTACTTCATCCTTCTCATCCAGCATCACTCCCCAAATACCGATAAAAATCACTTAATGTTTGTTCATCATTTTTTAGACCTATTATCGGTTGGTCCGCCATTTAACGAATAGGTTCACAGTGAGTTATGTTAATAATTTCTTCCTGGTATATATATGAAATTTAAGTATGACAGCTACACCAAATACTCTAACCTTTTATGTATCACATTTTTTCCCATATGGAGTTTTTATGTAACCAAAAAATTTTTTTATACATTTTTTAACCTCTTTTTTTAATTTTTTTAATCTGTCTTTTAATTTTTATCAACCTCTATTTTCAATCGAGGTTGACCTTTTTTTGAATAAAATATAATTTTAAAATAAATATTCAATAAAGGATCGCATTACACTCAGTCACATTAATTTGATCGGATATGATGATAGTATGGCCGTTCCCTTGCACATCCTGAATTGAAGCCAGTAGAGGAGCAATATGGCTTCCGGAGTGGGAGTAAAAAGATGGCAGCGCTGACCCATCCCCTCCGTTACCTGGATACGGGCGGCTATAATAAGTCCGGGAGTACGCCTAGTTGACGCCGCTCCAGTTGACGTCCCTCTGACGAAACGCGTAGGGCGGAGTTTTGCTACGTACTACGTCACTTCCGGTTGTCGGCCGTGGAACGCGGAAGCATCCCGGCGCGCACCGACTGCATTCTGATCCCGATCATCGCAAACCTACCAGTGAGTGTACTGCGCTTTCTTTACATATTGTATGGATTTACTATTCATTATGGGGCCTTCTCTTGTTGTGAGCATTTAGGGCACAAGTGCCGGCTCGGAGCTGCTCCTTCATCACGGAGAAGAGACCCCCATCCATATTGCTGCACAGGTTGTATTGCAAAACGCCACCTAGTGGCTTTTTCTACGTATCTTTCTAGCAGCACTCATTTCCTTTTTTATCATATACTGCTGCATGAGCTATTAATGGAAACGCCACCTAGTGGACAAGTATAATTTTACTCAGCAGCAAGTATTTATATCTATTTTTATATCACATAGTTGGCACATATATCAGGGAATTCACACCTGATAAACACATTTGTGGTTAGGGGTTTACTCCCCTTCCCCTTTTTTCTTTCTTTTTTCTTTTTTTCTTTTATGTTCACTATTATTGTATATGGCACACCCATCACCGTATTGGTTGTTTTTATTTTGTACTTCATTAAACACATTGGTTATGTAATATTTATTTTATTTAGGAGTTTATTCACTATACATTGGTGACACTCTGATATTTGTGGTATTCACTTCACACTAATAAGGTAGCGCCGATACCAATTATCACATTTTTTTATTGTTTAACTGGTGTGCCTTAAGCCATCCCAGCCATGCCTACAAATGTATTAGTAGCTGTGATTGGCCATCTGAAGCATGTGACCAAGTCTTTATAAGTTCGAGCCAGCGCCGCTGCGTCATTCTGCTGTGTAGTTCAGAGACAGAGCACACATCATACGTGCTGGCTGCTGATTAGGGACAGACAGGCAAAAATCATTTGTGTCCGGATAGAATTGAGGGACAGGTCGGAGTGTGTTAGGCAGGGCGAGTTGTAGGGCATTTTAGGGCGAGGCTGCTGATTTTTAGGGTCAGTGTTGTACAATCGATTTTGCTGTGTGGGGGGGGGTTTGCAGTGACCGATCTTATCAATCCTTTTAGGGAGAGGCTGGAGATAGGCAGGTGTCAGTGGTCCATATCGATTTTGCTGTGTGTGGGGTGCAATGAACACAATCTTTTTTGCCCACTGAGGAGGAGGAAGAAAAGTCTTTTTCTATCAGTCACTGTGTGCAGCGTTTTTCCTTCAGTGCTGTGCTGTGCTGACTCTGATAATACACTGCTGTGTTCACATGTGCTATTATTGAGAGATTTCAAAAGTGATACACTTTTTTCTATTCCACTATTCAATATACACCCTTGGGTTAAAAAAAATTAAATTGTGGCATAGTCTGTACTAATCTAGTTAAAAATTACAAACTTAAAAGGGGAATTTTTTTTCCCTCCATAGCCTGCAGCAGAGCTGGTCCACATTAATTTTGCTGTGTGCGGGGTGCAGTGAACACAATCTTTTTTGCCCACTGAGGAGGAGGGAGAAAAGTCTTTTTCTATCAGTCACTGTGTGCAGCGTTTTTCCTTCAGTGCTGTGCTGTGCTGACTCTGATAATACACTGCTGTGTTCACATGTGCTATTATTGAGAGATTTCAAAAGTGATACACTTTTTTCTATTCCACTATTCAATATACACCCTTGGGTTAAAAAAAATTAATTGTGGCATAGTCTGTACTAATCTAGTTAAAAATTACAAACTTAAAAGGGGAATTTTTTTTTTCCCTCCATAGCCTGCAGCAGAGCTGAATGATATAAGACACTGCTTATATTCTTAAAAACTACCCCGATATGTCAGAGCTGCTGCAGAAAGTGCGGGCCGTCTGTGCGCACTTTCGGCGTTCTCACCCTGCTGCTGCTCGCCTGGCAGCGCTGCAGCGTAACTTCGGCCTTTCCGCTCACCGCCTCATATGTGACGTGCCCACAAGGTGGAACTCCACCTTGCACATGCTGGAAAGACTGTGCGAGCAGCAGCAGGCCATAGTGGAGTTTCAGCTGCAGCACGCACGCGTGAGTCGCTCTGCGGAACAGCACCACTTCACCACCAATAACTGGGCCTCCATGCGAGACCTGTGTGCCTTGTTGCGCTGTTTTGAGTACTCCACCAACATGGCCAGTGCCGATGACGCCGTTGTCAGCTTAACTATCCCAGTGCCTCCTTGAAAAAACAATTTGGGCGATGATGGAAGAGGATGTGGCACAGGATGAGGAGGAGGAGGAGGAGGATGAAGAGGTAACATTTCCAAGGCTTTCAGGGCAGTCATTCACAAGGGGCTCCGAGGGTGGGTTCCTGCACACACAAACGCCAGGGACACAATTGTCCAGCAGGGGCACAGTTCTGGAGGATGAGGAGGATGAGGAGGAGGAGATGGAACCATGTTCACAGCAGGGTGGCACCCAGGCCAGCTCATGGCCATCACTGATGCGTGGCTGGGGGGATACAGAGGACACAGACGATACACCTCCCACAGAGGACAGCCTTTCGTTGCCTCTGGGCAGCCTGGCACACATGAGCGATTACATGCTGCAGTGTCTCCACAACGACCGCCGAGTTGCCCACATTCTAACTTGTGCTGATTACTGGGTGGCCACGCTGCTGGATCCCAGTTACAAGGACAACGTACCGTCCTTAATTCACTCACTGGAGCGCGATCGCAAGATGCGCGAGTACAAGCGCACGCTGGTAGACGCGATGCTGCTGGCATTCCCACCTGACAGCGGGGCCACAGTGGAAGCACAAGGCAGAAGAGGAGGAGGAGGAGGAAGAGGTCGCCAACGCAACCAGGGCACTGCCAGCACCTCAGAAGGCAGGGTTAGCATGGCCGAAATGTGGAAAAGCTTTGTCAGCACGCCACAACAAACAGCAGCACCAGCAGCTCATATGGAACGTCTTAGCAGGAGACAGCATTTCACCAACATGGTGGAGCAGTATGTGTGCACACGCCTACATGTAGTGAATGACGGGTCTGCCCCCTTCAACTTCTGGGTCTCCAAATTGGGCACATGGCCTGAGCTTGCCCTTTACGCCTTGGAGGTGCTGGTGTGCCCTGCAGCCAGTGTATTATCTGAACGGGTATTTAGCACTGCTGGGGGCGTTATCACAGACAAGCGCAGCCACCTGTCCAGAGACAATGTGGACAAGCTCACGTTCATTAAAATGAACCAGGCATGGATCCCACGGGACTTTTCCATACCTTGTGCAGAAAAGCGATGGATACCGACCTTACCCAGCCATTGTTCTATTTTTCCTCTCACTCTTTTGGGGTGTACCCTCATTTAAAATTTCTGAAAAAAAAGCAGTGTTGGCTACCTCGTCGTCCTCGGGGCCAGATTAATGTAGGGGCTATTGGAGCTGCAGCTCCAGGCCCCTACCTTAATATAGGCCCCGGGTTGGCCATATTCACTGTTACCGCTCTTCTGTCACTTGTAAACACAGAAGTCTGGCTTCTATGCTCGCTTCCCCAGGCAGCTCCCTCAGAACCTCCCCACACAGCACGAAGGCCGGACAAGGAGGGACAGTTGCCGATGCATGGATGTGTTTATGGGCTTCAGAGACAGCATCCCATGTTAGGCATGCATGGCTGCACCCTTCCTCCTCTGGGTGCATGCCAAGGCACGGCCCTTAAGGCCCTTCAAAATCCTCAACACCGAGCCTATGATGCTCTTAATCCAGCCCTGGTCCTCCTCCACCGCCGCTTCCACCTACACCGCCCATAGGTGTGCGCAGCCTATTGCATTAGGGTGTGCACCCCAAAGTTTAAATACACATGCATGTGTTTGCCTACATGTACATGGCCCCGATACATTACTCTCCCTGCTGGCAAAGAGAAATAGAGCAGAGCAGGTCCGAGGGAGATCTTTCCCATCTCCTCACTGGCAAACAGAGCGATAATGCTATGTGCCCTAGGTGATTAGGGTGTGCCCAGGTACACCCGGCACACCCTGTTGTGCACGCCTATGACACCGCCACATCCACCACCACCTCAACCTCCCTCCTACTCCATATGGGCCTCGTCCTTCAGAGATGAAGAACATGGTTTTATTTTTCTGTTTTTTTTTTTTGTTGTTTTAAGTTATTTCCCTATCCACATTTGTTTGCAGAGCACTTGCCATGCTCTTAACTACGTTTTGCTGCCATTTGCAGCAGTCTAGCCCTTTCCATTGGTGTTTTAGAGCCATTTTAGTGCCTGAAAGTTCGGGTCCCCGTTGACTTCAATGGGGTTCGGTGTCCGGGAAAAGTTCGGCAAAAGTCCGGGACACGGACCCGGACTTTTTTTTTAAAGTTCGGCCGAACCCGCCGAACACAGACATCCAGGTGTCCGCTCAACTCTAGTTATATGTGCAACTGTGGAATTGTTGTGGGCTGCCAGTTTTAGAGCCACCAAAGCACACCCCGAGGTTCTTTATATTTAGGCCCCCCTTCTTTCTCCTCTCTTTAGCTTGAGAAATAGGCATATGCCCTGAAACCTGTTGCTATGAAGATGGCATGATGCTCTGTGACACCGAGAAGTGCACCACTTTGTTTGACAGCCTTCAGCATCCAGCACTACTGCTTTACCCCTTAGTTGGCCACAAGATGGGAAGTTGGATTCCATCTGCAACATTGCACACAGTGACACTTATTGTTCAGAGTGGAGATTTCTGTTTGAAGAGAGTGGTTTATTTTTATCATCCTTCTGAGTTTTATCATTCCCTTCTGAGTTATCCACGGTGTGCTCAATGGAAGCGATTACTATTTGCAAATGGGAGCAGTTGGTCCTTCATTGGACTCAGAGGTTATCCATTCATATTTATTCTCATATTGCCAATACCCGTGTCTCTCTCTGGAGCCTGGTTCCTTAACCATATAAGGTTTTTGTTTGCAAGTCTGCATGTTTGTCACCCTACTTGATGGATTACTGTACCTCAGGAATATTGGTGACTGTTTCCACACCTTTTTTAATGAACTTTCCCCTTGGAGACTTACAGTTCATTGCCATTAGACTTATTGTGCTTTTTTTCTTCTGTTTGTTTTAGTTCTAATATTAGATTCTATTGGTTTCAAAGAGCAACGTCAGTTCCAAGTGGACTCATTATACCATTTGTAAAAATAAGAAAATTAAATGTATATACCAATTACAAAATAAAAGAGGGCTGATAAACAAAAACATAGTCCCGAAAAACCCTTTTTTTAAAATAAGAAAATAAAATGTATATACCAAGTACAAAAAAAGGGGCTGACACAAAAAAGTAGTCTGAAAAGGTCAGTTGGGTTACTGTAAAATATCAATGACAATATACAGCACTAAAATTGTACTGTAGAGCTGTAGTAGCACACAAATTTCCAATTCTTGTGCAGTTTTGGCAGCTAGGGTTGATTTTTTTCCCATAGGATTATGGACAGTATTTTTAAGAGCACTGGTGGTTCTTTCTGGTGGTTGAGGTGATTAAGGGTAATCTGAGGTGCCTTCTCTTCAACATCGTATTTATTATCAACTGTGGCTAGTGCCGGTTGCAATTTGCTGTGACAAATCCACATAGGAATCTTTTCAAACATTTTTCAGTCATTTATATTTTGCAAAGGCAAACTTAATTTTAAATCAATTCAGAACATCAAATTATGTATGAAAGAATTTGGCCTGTAGCATTGTACCCATATGAAGACATTAAACTCCTTGGTAATATTTAACATGCTTACATTTCATATTCAATGGCCCACATAGCCTTCAATCTCCTTCTCTGTACATCTAGTATAATGAATTACACCACCCCCTTCCAGGCATAAAGGTCCATATAGATTTCATCAACATGAAAATCATGAAGCCACATCCAGCACTATATATATATTTTTATTTTACAAGAATATGCTATTTTTTGCTTTCAGCAATGTTTAACAGCAACACTACAAGCGTGAATTTCACTGCAAGTCTTAAGGGTAGAGATAAATAACATGCATTTCACAAAACCCCATAGATGTCATCCAGGAAATACTAAACTAGCAGTCAATATAAGGTCAGTGATACATTATTTACTGAACAAGCTTTACCCATTATGTACAGGGGAGGAAGCCTATGCAATTTTAAAATATTAAAATATCTATATATATTTATTAATATATGTTTAAAATTAAGTCTGCTTATGCTTTAGTGATTATTTGTACATAGTTTCCATCATAAGAGATAAAGAGTGGTGGGTGGTAATTCATTTTAAAGTAATTGCAGTTCCTATCCTGGAAAGTTTCATGTAAAATGCACTTTAGAGAAATATTCATATTGAAAATGCCAGAAACCGAATGACTTACTTAACATATAGATGGCACATTACACAAAATGTTACATTTGCTAACATAGAAATCATATGTAAGAAAACATGAAGGCTCATGGCATATACTGTACATCCCATGGATTTATTGATTGATTAAAATAGCAATAATATTACTTTGAAAGATGGACAAGTGAAGACATCAAAACCATACTCCTGCTTCTCGTTCTTGTTTTGGTTTTCCAAATTTTCTGCAGGATAGTTCTAATAAACTTGCTTCTAAAAGGCCTGATATCTTGATTCAGGTTTAAATGATCTAGAACAAATATGCAGTCAGTGATGTCTTGAATGCCTAAACTCTTCCCCTGTAAACTTACTATGACTCACCAGGTATTAAAAAATAAAATCTATAAAAAGAAAGTCAGCAATGGTGGCTATAATATTTCTATTTTCAAAAGTTCCTTTTAAAGAGGTGCTGAATGCAATCTTCTTTTTCAGTCTTTATTCAATCACCATAAACTTCCAATAAATGTATCACCAACAATTTATGGCAGTTCCAAGTGGTTACTTTATGGTTTATTCTGCTATAAAATGTCACAAATGAGTCCCATTATAAATGATAAAGCTGTAAATACAAGGAAATAACTTTGTAACTTAAGTTTAAGGGGCCTGTTCACATTGCACAGCATGTGAACACGCTTTATTACTATGTGCAATCACAATATCAGAACCCGTTCTACTATAACATATACAGTCCTAAAAAATGCTCAATAGTTCACAAGTAATATTCTTCCATAAAGTGCTTGATTGTGTGAATAAAGTGCTCCGTGCCTTAAATAGGTTCTCAGTGCTCCAGAAAAGTGATCTGTGCCATGGTACCGTAGTCAGAACAGCTATCCTAACAAAACATTAGATATTTACAGTATATTTACAATAAAGAGATCGGACAAGAGACCTGTGGGTATAATAGGCCGCAGCCTTTTATTAAATTAAATAATTAATAAAGTATATTGTAAAACCATTAAACAATTAAACCTGTAGTTTAGCCATGCAGCTCAAATTACGACCAATTAAAACACACCCACAAGCCATGCACATAACTTAAAAGCATGGCACCACCACCTAGCCCACAGCCAATTCTATACAGGTCTTCAAATCTAAATTAAAAATGTAGTTTCCTATATTGGACAAATGAACCAAATCAGACCGATATAAACCATCCAAGCTACCTTCCAAATTGCAGTGCCGAAAAGAAAAGGCATTTAAAGATGGCATGAATTTCGAAATAGCTCTATTAACACGTTTACGATTCTTCTCCAGATGCTTAGCAGCATCTGAAAGCCAAATTAAATGTGGGACAATTTCCGAAAAAACAAAAATACAATGTGGAAGATAAGAACTAAACACTCTTAAATCCGATTTAATGTGTAAAATAATATCCACATTTTTTACGACGGTTAACATCGTTACCACCAAGATGAAAAATAAAAACATCAGGATTTGGCCACCTATCAAGAAAATAATAAATACATGAGAAAATCGTCCCAAGCCATACCTCTAATACCACACCAAAATATTTTGAAATTTTAAGGATGGAATACCCAATTTCAGGCCGTAATTCCTCTTTTCTGCTCTCCTACGTGCCCAAAAAATATAGGAATGCCCAACGATCCATATCACTTTCCTCTGACCTGTAAATCAAATAAAGTTATTAGGTCTAACATACAATTTATAGGAATCGGAATTCCATCTACCTATGTTCTTAATAAACTCCTCAGAAAAAACCCATGTTTGCTGCGGTGGTAGCAGCTCCAATTCTAAACTAATGTGAGGTTATGGGAAGAGGACTTAAATGCAGATATGACAAACATATCTTTAGAACAGCATTAAATTGGAAAATTGTCAAAGGTCTGCCATCTTGATGTACAAAAAATTGGCCACTCATAATAGGCCGAAGACATAAAAAGCTCTCGGCCAAGGAAACAACGCATAAAGATTGATCATTACTACGCAAGAGACCTATCCATCTGCCCAAACCCAATTGATCCAGTTTGCTTTTAGCAAAAAAAATATTAAGAGTATCACCAGACACAAACATTACTAAAAGCCAAACCATTATTGGCCTTAAAATTACTAGCTAGCAATTCCGATATCCAAAAGGCCCCAAAAAAACAGAAGCAAAAAGCACATTTAAATAATAATGCTTCAAAAGATGAAAAAGAAAGAGAATCAGCAGCCAAACACAATTCTCTCAGAAGAGAAATTGATATAGGAAATCTCTTGTCTTTCACTGTATGAGCTTTTCAATATCCTTTCATAGCTGTCTTAACAGAGAAAAAGCTCAAACAGGACGGGGCTCCGGTCATGCGAACAAAAAAGGAAATGCCAGCTAAAATTTTCAAATATAAGAGTAAGATAAATTAGATCCCATTAAATTGTTAAAAAAAAACAAAATAAGTTGTTCATTGAAAAAATATTGGGGTAGTCCATGTTGTGACAAAAAAGAACACCACAAATTCCACGCAGTGTGGTAATTATGCCAAGTAGATGGAGCCAGAGAATTAGTCATTGAAGTTGAAACATGGGTCAAATCAATAACCATAGATGTGGGGGGGCAAGAAAGGCCTACAGGATCCGCTTCCAGAACCAGATTTCTGAACTTCTCTAGCTGAAACCAAGATAAAGAGTCAGCAATAACATTAGTGGATCCCGAAATGAACTTTGCTTTAAGCCAGATGTTTTGGCGTAAACATTGAAACCCCAAGTGCCTCAACAATGCAATAACTGGCAATGAACGTGAAGACAAACAAATCACAGCAAACACCACCCCTTTATTATCTGAATTAGGAAGGATTCTTCTATCACTAAATTGAGACCCCCATAACTATAAGGCTACCAAAACCAGAAACAATTCAAGCAAAACAATATTGCTAGTTAGCCCCTTAGAAACCCAGGACGGATGCCAAACAGTGGCGGACCAATGCCCGTTCCAAAACACTCCATAGCCATGGGCGACAGAAGCATCTGTGTACAAAGGCAGCGCAGAGGCAGTACAAAAGGGGGCTTGCCATAAAGAAGATCCATTAAAAAACTCCAAAAATGTAAACCATACTATAAGGTCCTCACAAATATCTTGTGAAATCCAAAAAAATGGGAGGGGGATGAAACACCAGAAATAGCTCTATAGAGACGTTTTGAGATGACTCATCCCATAGGCATCACCCTTGAAGCAAAATTCAGCAAACCCAACAAAGACTGTATAGTTCTCAACTGCACTTTCTTCTTAGACAAAATGAAATCCAGCAAAAATTTAATCTTAATAATTTTATCTATAGGGAGCCGAAACTCCATAGATACAGTGCCAATTTGAATGCCTAAAAATTCCAGGCAAATTCGTCTTCTCTTCTGCTAAAGGTATTCCAAATGTTCTACAAACCAACCCGAATTCCGTAAAAAGATATAGGCAGTCTAAAGAATCTGCTTTCCCAATAAATAAAAAATCATCCAGATAATGTAAAAGATTGGAAGATTCGGTCCTAAACTAAACAACCCATTCCAAGAAAGTCGAAAAAGCTCAAAATAGTTGCAGGAAAGTGAACATCCCATTGGGAGGCACTTGTCAAAGAAAAATTGGTTGTTAGAAAAGAAACCTAGAGAATTAAAAGCTTCAGGATGAAGCTGATTTGATATCAGTTTTTGCAAGAAGCGCAGAATTACCAACCTGTCGAATTTTCTGTAAAGCATCTTCAAAAGTTGAATAAGAAACCGAACACAATGAAGGATCGATTTCATCATTCAACGATAGACCTTTTGGATACGATAAATGGTGAATTAATCTAAATTCACCAGGTTCTTTTTTAGCAACCACACCTAATGGTGAAATTCTAAAATGTAAAAAAGGTGGGGAATAAAAAGGGCCAGCGACCCTACCTTTAGAAATGTCTTTAAAACATTTTTCATGAACAACATCAGGAAAATTTAAAACTGATGGCAAATTTGCTGGAATCACACAACCATTGCCATCAAAAGTTGGTAAATGAAAACCAAATTTAAAACCTAAGAATATTTTAATAGCATCATTACGGTCTGGGTAAATTTGAAGCCACTGTAGCATTTTTTCGAATTTCACCTGAGTTTCCACTTTTAAGAAAAAGCGGATCCCTAGTTGGCTGAGAATTAATTGCAGCCAGTCTGTTGAGAACCTGCACAATGAGAACACTCATGTTTGAACTTGTAATTGTTAGGCCATTTGCATTGCCCTTCATTGAAGCTAAAGCAAATTCCTTTGCGAAATGGGCCAGAAGTAGCAGATTTCTGCAAAGAAATTTGCTTTTGGGGTAAGAGTAAATTCAACCAAAGACCAATGGCTTTAGTTCACCACTTTAAAGAATTATGTACAGACAATTTTTGGCGGAATGACTCATCATAGTGAAACCAAGACAATCCCTGAAAATTTTTATAAGACTCAAGTATGACTTCTAGGTGCTTAAAAAGGCTACTACACAAATAAGGCTTTTTTTCACCCAAAACACTCGCAAATATACAATAAGCTTGAAGCCAGTTATTAAAATTACGTGGAATAAATTTAGATTTGTCATCACTAGACCTGTCACTATCTCTATTATCAAGTTTATGAGGCCTATTATGGGGCAATAAAGACAACAAATCAATAAAATTGCCTCTCCAAATTTTTTCTTTTATTGTATTGCTTAAATTGAATCCTAAGGGAGACAGCTCGCAAGACAACACTTCCCGAAAACATGTCTCAGGAACAAGTGTAGTATTAGCTGGTGGATCACTAACAGATGGCACAGTAGGAACAGGCACAGTAAAATTATTTAAATTTGAGCTACCAGAAAATGAAGGCAAATCGTTACCCCAAATAGAAGTAGCCGGAGTGACTGAATGAGGAAAGTTAGCAACAGCATTAGGAACACCCAAATTATCAACAGTAGCATTGTGAGCAGGCAATAACTTAGAACAAAAGTCAGACAATAAGTGTGCAAAATTTCTCAAAACAGTGCAGTCACCAAGCTCACCTCCAGCAGCTGTGCCATCAGAGAAAGTAGAAGTAGTTGGGGTCTGAAGACTCGTAGCAGGAACAGTTGGTACCAAAACAGGAACCGGTTGAGGAGTCTGTTGAATCGCAGGAAAGACTGAAGGAAACCCCCGGAAGAGGAAGTGCGTCATCTGACCCACAGAGAGAGGAAGATGGAGGCGGAATTACCGGAGGCTGAATCAGTGGCTCAGGAATTACAGGTGGAAGAGAGAGGCAACGCAAACATCCAGGCCTCGCCATCATCACCGCCGGCCCGCTCCATTAGCTTCCTGAGCAAAGACTCCATGACAGACAAGCAAAGCTGAGTGTAACGTGAATGAATGTGACTTCTTCCTCTGTTCCCTGCTGACCGACTGTGAGTAATGGTTCTTTCTTTCCTTTTCCCTTTAAATAGGCAGTGACTCATGCCAACTGGCCAGTTTGCTTGGGAATTGTCCAATTGCAGGTATTTTTTTATTAATATATATATATATATTTTTTTTTGACAGCTTTAACCGCTGTCTTGCCACGGCCCCATATATGGAGGGCGAGTACATTTCATGACCCGCCCTGCATTATCAATCCCTGTGCTTCCACACCCTCACCAGATGTAATTGACTTTATTCTTGTCAACAAAAAGTCACAGCACGCAAATGGAAGTCACAGATTATCAAATCGTTTTTGTTTATACAATAATAGGGATCCTACACTGCTCACCTTCTGCAGTATTGACAGAGTATAAAAACATTGGAGGGGTTCTAATTTAAAACAGGCAATATCAAGAAACAAAACAAGATGGATATATGAGCTACTGCTCACAACAAAAGGGTTAAATGTGGAGATAGATCTGAATTGTTTTATTACTAATGATTGAGTGGATACTAATTATAATAGATTGAGGAATAATTATATATACACACACACACACACATTTTAATAAAACATGCTGTGTTAATATAAGGATGATAGTATTAGGGATTTATAAAAGGTAATTTTTGCAAACAGAAGTATGTATTAATATAAGGGTAATCGTAACAGGGATTTTTAAAAGGTAATTTTTTAAATCATAGATATGTTAAAACACTAGATGGCGCTAAATGCGGATACATGGAGGAGCTAGCATGAGAGTGTAGGTAATGTGGAGGTAATGTTAAATGATACATTTTAATTTACTGTATATAATACAATGTATATGCAGGTTTTATCCATACATTTTCATTCATGATGCTGTATACAAAGATTGCTATGAAGGGGGTGGATATGCCATGAATGGGCTAAGTAGTGAAGCCACTACACCCAAAAGGAAATTAGGTTAAAGGAAGAGGCTGACAACAAGAAACAGAATGGCTGACTTGGGTGTAGTAGGTGGAGCACGGACCATATAAGGATGGGTGTACACCTGGACTTCCTGCTTCTGAAGCAGTGGCGTAGTGTGGGGGGTGCTGGGGGGGCCAGCCGCACCGGGCGCAAAATCTGGGGGGGGCGCAGTGTCATGCTGCCATTCAGGAGCCTGCTTAGCCATCCTGAACAAGCCCCTGCATTGACGGCAGGACTCGGGAGGCAGGAGGTTGATATTAATGCCAGTACAGCTCCGGATGGAAGGCGGGACTTCAAGTTAACTCGCAGGTGATTGGTTGCTAGCAACCAATCACAAGCTGATTGGAAAAGTTGTACAGATCCCGCCCTCCTTCCAGAGCTGTCCTGCTTCTGATGTCAGCTTCATGCTTGCTGCCATCCATGCAGAGCTGTCCACTCAACTGCTGTCTCCTCTGTGAGTAATTTGGATTGTGGAGGAAGCTGAGGGTGCTGTGAAGGTGGAGCTGAGGACAGGGAGCTGAGGACAGGAATCTGAAGATGGGGGATGGGAGGTAGGGCTGAGGACAAGAATCTTAAAATGGGGGATGGGGGGGCTGAGGACAGGAATCTGAAGATGGGGTAAAGCTGAGGACAGGAATGTAAAGGGGTAGTGGGGGACAGGAATGTAAAGGGATAGTGGGGGACAGGAATGTAAAGGGGTAGTGGGGGTCAGGAATGTAAAGGGGTAGTGGGGGTCAGGAATGTAAAGGAGTAGTGGGGGTCAGGAATGTAAAGGGGTAGTGGTGGACAGGAATGTAGAGGGGTAGTGGGGGACAGGAATGTAAAGGGGTAGTGGGGATGAGGACAGGAATGTAAAGGGGTACTGGGGATGAGGACAGGAGTGTAAAGGGGTGGCAAAGTGAAAACAGGAATGTAAAGGGGTACTGGGGATGAGGACAGGAGTGTAAAGGGATGGGGGGGGGGACAAGACCAGGAATGTGAAGGGGTGGGGGGTGAGGAAAGGAATGTAAAGGCGGGAGGGAGGTGATATAAAGGGGGCTAAGGACAGGAATGCAGAGGGGGGCTGAGGACAGAAATGTGGAGGAGGAGGGGCATGATATAAAGGGGCATTAGGATAGGAATGTAAGGGGGGGTGATGACAAGGATCTGAGGAGAGGGGGGATATGAAGGTGGGCTGAGGAGAGTAATGTGAAGGGGGGTTGTGATGTGCAGGGGGCTGAGAACACTGATGTAATGACAGGATTGTGATGTAAAGGATATGAGGCTAGCTTTATAACATTGCTACCTGTGTTCTGTATCTAGGCAGCCCATTAATTTCATTTTGTGTAATTGTCAGTATAGTAATCAGGTAGGTCTGTGTATTAGTCAGTATAGTAATCAGGTAGGTCAGTGTAGGAATCAGGTAGGTCTCTGTAGTGGTCAGTGTAATTGTCAGGTAGGTCTGTGTAGTGGTCAGGTAGGTCAGTGTAGGTGTCAGTATAGAAATTTGGTAGGTCAGTGTAGTGATCAGGTTGGTTAGTGCAGGAATAAGGTAGGTCAGTGTAGGTGTCAGTATAGTAATCAGGTAGGTCAGTGTAGGAATAAGGTAGGTCAGCGTAGGTGTCAGTATAGTAATCAGGTAGGTCATTGTAGGAATAAGGTAGGTCTGTTTAGTGATTAGCTAGGTCAGTGTAGTGGCCTGTATAATGGTCTAGTAGATTTGTGTAGGGGGCGCAAATTACTTACCTTGCCCCGGGCGCTGACAACCCACGCTACGCCACTGTTCTGAAGGCGCCTGATTGACTGGGTGAAACATACGTCGGGTGGGACATCCGGTGATGTCATTTGCTGGCCTGTTTCATTGGATTTTTTGACATCTATTCACTGAGAGTGTGTAATGTGTTTTAACGAATTATTTAAAAAAAAATAATACTGCACTGTGTGGGTTCCCCCCTCTTTGTCCTCTTAAATAATAATGGAGACACACAAGGAAACAGGAGGCATATAAGGATACTGGGAGAGGAGAACCAAGGAGGTGGAAAGTCTGAATTTCACTGTTTAAAAACCCAGAAGGGTTTCTATATGCATGCTGTTACTTTTTTGCTGAAAAGCATAAAGTCAATTACATCTGGTGAGTGTGTGGACGCACAGTGGTTATCACAGAGCATTTTTCTGGAGCACTGAGAAGCTATTTTAGGCATGGGGCACTTTATTCACACAATGGAGCACTTTATGGAAGAATATTACTTATAATGAATGATTGAGCATTTTTCGGGACTGAAATTTTATAGTGGCACAGGTTCTGGTGTTATATTGTGATATTTCAATCACACATAGTAATATTTGATTTGTTCATTAAACAGCACTGTGGTAAAGGTTGTTTATTCATATGAATGGGCTGCCAAAACTGGACCACACGGGAATGTGCATATTTCAGTGTGAACCTGCCCTAATAATGTTCTTTGTTCTCAGAGGTAGGCTGGTGTGTTAGGTCTGTTTTGAGATGAAAGGGTTTAGTACTCGAAAGGCTATAGTAGGGGCATAAAAGAGTTTAGTGTTCTTTTTACATGTTTTTATATAAACTCTATTGCAATAAACAGGTAGACTTACTAATATACACACTACACACAGAGTAGCACATAACTAGCTATCTCGCACTGTTCATGTGAGAAAACAACAATGGATCAGATGTACTTCTGTCACAATTCAGTTACACACTCAAGAAGTTATGGAAAGCTGCAGTTAAACTGTTAGAATATAGGAATACTTGACTAATAGCCTCTGCTTCTGGTCTGAGTGAAATACAGTAGCAACTGTGTGTGAAATAATGTGGGTCAGTACTGTGTCTACTTCTACTTCTAGAAACTCCCCTTTATACATATAAATGCTCCAATCAGGATTTCTGACCCGGCTAGCAGGGAAAGGAAGTACCTGTCTATAGCCAGATAACTCTGTGGTGAATAACAAAGAACAGCTGTTATCTGTTACTGCCCATAACAGATACAGACAGTTGAGAGCAGCAGATCCCAACAATTATAAGGTGTGGTTTGTCCTGGTATGGTCGTTATTTCAATTTACAATCCTCTACATTTTCTGTGGTTCCAAGATATGAAATGAGGTGAATTTTCTATTACATTTAATAAACTGCATTAGAGTATGAGAACACATGAAAGTTCTCATAACGATGCAGATTTGTTTATTGGCTCATTAAGCCAGGTAAAATAAAGCCGGCCATAAATGGTTCTAAACTCGACTTGTTCAGCAGTGACCATGCAAATTTTGACCTATGTGTGGGCACCCTGGTTGTACACAAGTCAGTCTATCAATTGACTTGTGTACAACTAGCCTGTCAGATTTTTCCTGAATGATTAGTGCTGCCAGCTATAGCCATAGGGGTTCCCCATTAACACTGACATCATATCAAAGACATGATGGGACATAGCCAACAAGGTCTCCACTAGAGATGGGCAGTGTGTTTGAGTCAAACGTAAGTGGCCCATAATGCACTGGGCTGTTGCATTGCATTAATTGCTGATGATTGGTCAAAGCATGCACCTGACATGTATGATTTGGCCAATCATAGCACAATGTACTGTGAGAGCTGTGATTGGCCAAAGGCATCGTTGCCTTCAGGTAATCATGGCTCAGGGGCTAAGTCCACACTCCACACTATTTAATGCTGCTGCTTACAGTGTGTGACAATGGAGATTAGGCAGGTAGTTAGTGAATAAAATGTGCGTGGAGGCTGGTACAGGTGATACCTATAAAAGGTGACTCAAATTCTAAGAGTCATCAAACAAAAGTGATGTAAAGTGCCAAGTGCCAGTAATAAATAATACATTGGGTAAATATCTCACGGTAACACCCAGTGTGTGTGGGTTCAATATAGTAATCCCATGAAAGTGCAATGATCAATGAAAAAAGTGCTCAGATATAAATAAATGTATTTACAGAAATAAAAGTGCAAAGTGACAATCTATTGGTAAGTGCACATAAACATAAACAAAGGGCAATTTTCCCAAAGAAGTATGAATTACGCTCCAGTAGACGTCCTATGACGAAACGCGTAGGGGGGAGTCTGTACGTCATACGTCACTTCTGGTTACGGAGTTGAGGGCCGTGGAACGCAGGAGCTTCCCGTCGCAAGCTATACTGATCCAGATCAGTGAGTCTACACATTTTTATTGTACTACTGCCTTGGAATTTCATAGACCGTGGGGTTATATAATATTTCTGTTGGAGCATATAGATCACCAGGATCGCTACTCCTTTGCCCAGCACAAGTGGAGAAAACCCCAAGCGCTGTATCAGCCTGTCTGCCAACACACAGGTCGTATTACAAGTCATCTAGTGGTGAACACAGATCTTCCTTCTTTTTTGCTTTCACATTTTTTTTGCTTTCATTTAATTTCACATTTTTTGCCTAAAATTAAGGATTCATTTTCTTGATGGTATCTTGGACACCTATTTAAGGTGTTGATACAAGAAGTTCACTATTCTAGCATCACCAAGTGATTTTTTTTTTTTTACACACTTACTGTATCTTGAGGAATTAATTTATACTTCTTTGGGAAATTGCCCTTTGTTTATGTTTATGTGCACTTACCATTAGATTGTCACTTTGCACTTTAATTTCTGTAAATAAATGTATTTATATCTGAGCACTTTTTTCATTGACCATTGCACTTTCATGGGATTACTATATTGAACCCACACACACTGGGTGTTACCGTGAGATATTTACCCAATTTATTATTTATTACTGGCACTTGGCACTTTGCATCACTTTTGTTTGATGACTCTTAGAATTTGAGTCACCTTTTATAGGTAGTGCCTGTACCAGCCTCCACGCACATTTTATTCACTAACTACCTGCCTAATCTCCATTGTCACACACTGTAAGCAGTGTATTTCTCTGAATTGCTTCGGCACAGGAATATGGGTTCTCACCAGCCAAGCATTTTTCATGCTGCAGGGGCTGCCACTGCCAGTGCTTTTTTGAGGACATGTTTGATGTCAGACATGACATCTGAACATGTGTATAGGGGGTATATATACACATATATGTCTATATATATACCCCTAGACATATATAGGTGTGATAGTAGCAGAAATAAATGCTTGAGCTAATGAAATCATTTCCAGTAATATATTTCTGCTACTATCACACCTATATATGGCTAGGTGTCTATATACATATAATTATGTGTGTATATATACCACTATACACAAGTTCAGATGTTTTGCCTGCCTCAAAAGAACCCCAGAAAATGCCAAAAAAAAACGCTAACGTCCAAAAAAAAATGCCCAGGTGTGTTTTTGCTGGCATTTTTGGGGGGTTTTTGGAGGCATGCAAAACATCAGAACTTGTGCACAGTACCACTATACACAAGTTCAGATGTTTTTCCTGACTGCAAAGAACCCAAAAAAATGCCTTCTATTAAACCGGCAAGGTGTTACAGCAGCGAAGCCAACCCCCTGAGCTGAAAGTTTTCTAATACAAACGATCTTTTTTGTATGGTTCTGGACATGCTACAGAGCTGAAACTTCACATGTACACTTTTTAGACCCCCCAGATCTGAAATCCAAAGTAAAAATCAAAAAATCTATTTTGTTTTTTATTTTTTCAATAATTGGCTTTTTTTTATCAAAAATGACAATTTTTAAGAACTTTTTTTGTGTGATTTTGTGTCTGGGGGGGGGGGGGGGGTCTAAAAGGTGTACCTGTGAAGTTTCAGCTCTGTAGCATGTCCAGAACCAGAAAAAAAGATCATATAGGTGTTAAAGGAGGGTCCCACATCCCTGTTCTACTGAAAAATTATCTTTTTTTTTTCATGGTTCTGGACATGCTACAGAGCTGAAACTTCACACGTACGCTTTTTAGACCCCCCAGATACTAAATTCAAAGTCAAAATCAAAAAATCTCTCTTTTTTTTCAATAATTGGCTTTTTTTATCAAAAATGACAATTGAGAACTTTTTTTTGTGTGATTAATAGTTAATGGGGCATGACCCAGAACCCTAGGCACTTTTTAGGGGCATTTATTGGGTTTTAGGGCATAAAAATTGTGTTTTTTGATTACCGAAGTTCGGGTCCCATTGATTTCAATGGGGTTCTGAAATCCGGGCCGAACTTTCGGGAAGTTCGGATGTTCTGGCCGAACCGAACTTTTCAAAAGTTCGATCATCCCTACTTATTATATGAGTTATTATCTTTTGCTAACAGGATCTCTTTAGTATACATCTAATAACTCAGGAGGTTTAGTACTTTTCCATAGTTTGGTGATGTTGTGTCTAGCAGCTAGTAGAACGTGTGTTATTATTTTCCTATGCCTTTTTGGTAGGGTATCGATGTTTAAGTTTAGTAGAGCTAATTCAGGTGAAGGTACTATGTTTACCTCTGTGAATTTGTGAAAGGAGGGAGAAAATGATTTGCCACTAGTGTGTTAGCTTTCGGTATTCCCATAGGATATGGACTAAAGTGCCCAGTATAGCACATCCTCTCCAGCAATGCAGTGAAGTGTGGTTGTCGAGTTTTGCCAAACTGTTTTGTGGTTAGGTACCTATTTTGTATTCTGTTTTGTGTGAGTTCCCCTAGGGCAGTGCATTTGGTTGCCTCATATGTGGACTGAAGGGCGTTTTACCATTGTTTATCTGTGAATTTTTTATCTAGGTCCCATTCCCAGTGGTTGATATCTGGGAAGTAAAAAAAGTGCATCTTTTCTTGTAAGATATTATACAGTAGAGAAATCCCTTTTACCCCCGGTAAAGAGCAGGAAGAGGAAGTTTGATGGGGGAGGTTGGAGTGTTAACCCACGATGAGGAAATAATTTGTGCCAGGCTTTAACGGCCGCCAGAATGGTAAGAGGTAAGTGTTGAGAGAGTTTTGCTTTTGGGTGTAAGCTGTATAGCCAATTTTTTTTTATTTTTTGCCCTAGATATGTCTTTCTAGTTCCCCCCGAAGGGAGGAAGCCTTGGGGCGAAACCATTCTTTCAATTGAGCTAGTATGCTTGTGGTGTGGTAGACAGCCATATCTACTAAGCCAGATCTCCCTGCTGACCTATGTTTAATAAGTCTAGTTTTCGATACTCTTGTTTTTTTTCCTGCCCAAATAAACTTTAGGAGGAGTGTTTGGAGGGAGTTAAGGTAACTTTTGGGAACAGAGATGGGTAGAGTGCGGAATAGGTATATAAGCTGTGGCATTACAGTCATCTTAAACACCTCCAGGCGGCCTGCCCACTAGAGTTCGTGTTTTGCCAATTGTTGAAGGGATCAAGAGAAATTATGTTTATAATGAATATGGTTTTCTTTAGAGAGATTTTTCAAGTTTCTCATTAAGGGGATTCCTAAATAAGCTTTGCCTGTGTCTGCCTAGTGGATTGCAAATTTCAAGGAAAGGTGGTTGCTGGTAGTACCATTAACCCTGAGGTCTAGTATATGTGATTTTATAGCATTGACTATATAGTAGGAGATAACCCCAGTTAAATAGAATGTCTTGTACAGTTGGTAAGGACGAATGTGGGTTGGTCAGCATTAATATATTGTCATCGGCAAAAAGGTTTATCCTGTGATTGTGATCTCCAACTTGGAATCCGGAAATTAGATTGGAGCTGGGGATACATTCCTCCAGTGGGTCAATGATTAAGTTAAAGACTAAGGGTAAAAGGGGGCACCCTTGGCAGGTTCCCATTTGAAATATGAAAGGAGGTGGAGAGCATCTCAGCTACATATACTTTAGCAGAGGGAGCAGAATATAGTGCCATAATGGTGGATAAAATGAAATATCTAAATCCAAATTTTATGAGTACCTCTTTCATATACGTCAGACACCTTCTCTGCATCAAGGGATTAGGTTAAGAAGTCTTCTCGTGGCGTCAGAAGTTTGCCTACCTTGAATAAAGGCTGTTTGCTGTGTAGTAATAAGAAGTGGGAGCAGTTTGGACAATCTGGAGGCCAGCAACTTAACATACAATTTAAGATCCATGTTGAGCAGGGAGATGGGTCTAAAGTTTTGAAGGGTGTCTGGACCTTTTCCTGGTTTAGGAAGGGCAACAATAATTAAAAATAACATCTGGGAACATGGAGGAGGAGGCAGCGTCATTGAAGAGGTTTTGAAGGTGGGGGGATGGTGAGAATTGTGCTATATTGTTTATAGTACTCTTCCGGTAAAACATCTGGACCAGGGAATTTACCAGATGGGAGGGATTGGATGGCTTGGGCAATTTCTTAGTGAGAGAATGGGGAGTTCAGATCTTTAAGATGGGCATCAGAGTTGGAAGTTGAATTTTAGATAGAAATTGTTAAATTAACTCCTGGTTAGTTTCGGGGGGGGGGGTTGATTTGTCATCTTTAAGGTTATATAGGGATTCAAAATATGAGCTAAAGGCATTTGCTAGGTTTTGGGGATTTATCAGTTTTTCTTTGGTAAAGGGGTGATATATAAAAAAGATTGAGGTTTTATTACTCTGGTCTCGCAGGCGTAAAGCCATGGCCTTACCCACCTTGTTGGAAGTAGAATAGAATGTGGCCCTAGGTCTACGATGTGCTTTCTCATATGAGTCTAGGAGAAGCGCTCTCAACTCTTGGCGGAGAGCTAGTAATTTCGTTTTAAGGTTATGAGTTGGGTGAGCTTTATTTTGCACATCGATATTAGTAATCTCAGTGGTAAGCTCATCGAGACACTGTGTCCTCCTTTTTTTTAGGGAAGGAATTCATCTGGATCATTATTCCTGATGAAAGCCTTGTGTGCTAACCAGAGGGTAGTTGAATAGGGGACTGAACAAGAATTGTGGAAGAAGAATTCCGTAAGGTGTTGGTGGATTTGTTCACCATACGGTGGAGCTTGTAGAATGTGGGTATTGGCTCTCCAAATTTTAGCAAGATTTACTGCGGAGGAGGAGATTATGATGATGCTCACTGGTGCGTGGTCTGACCAAGTGATAGTATTGATGGTAGAGTTGGAAATGCATTGCAGTAGCCATTGACTAGAAAATAGTCGAGGGGGGCGTGTCCGGAAGTGAGGTGAGCCTGTTTGTGTCTCTTGTGAGCTCCGCAAGAAGATCCCGATTATCTGGATCCATCTGAGCCACCCAACCTGCTACCAGCCCACAAACAACATAGCTGGCTAGACCTCATTGCCCTCTATGTCTGGGTGCCCGTAGTTTGTGTGTAAGGCTCCATTTGCAGGCCGCACGAGTTGCTGCCTACTCGCGGCCTGCCACTACCGAGACCGCGGGCTGTAGTACAGCGGGCCCAAGCGGCAGACGCGAACCTCCCGCAGCTGGATCGGAACCTTCCCAAGCCGTAGGGACAAAACCTACACACCAGACAACACCGCTGCAGAACCTGACGGCTCCATATAAGTGCCCAGGACCGGATCTACTCAAGGCAGGACCTTCAGCCTACTCCGGGTGAGCTCCATGAGAGACCGGCTGCGGCGGGCTGGGTAAGATAATTCTCCCCCACCTGACCTATCTCACCCATCCTAGGTCCTTATTACATCCCCGCACCACTGGGAGAAGAATAGCTCTCATATCTCTGCATCCCCTGCCTAGGCCCACCGCAGCCGACCGCCATATTAGACCAGGCCTCAAGACCCAGAAGACAGCCCACCCCCCCCCCTCCCCCAAAGACTTTTCATTTCTGTCATTCTTCTGTGACAGGTCTATCTAACCTACTATTGTTTATAGACTGTCATTCCACAATAACAGAGCATCATTAAATCTCTATTCTGATTAAAACACCAGGGGGCGTGGCTTAGAGCCAAACAGTGATGGATGCCTAAACACTCTGCTATCACCCATCTGAGCCAAGCAATAAGACTAACAGGAGATAAATACAATCCCAACATGGGGAAAACTTCAGGGAATAACTCACAGTCCTGATCCCGCTCTCCAAGGGATCAGGGATCCATTTCCAGCCACAGTATACCAGAGCTTTTCCACGCCCAAGAAAGAGAGGCCCCCGCAGCACCATCTGCTCAGCCGCAGGGTACTCGCTCTCCAGCCAACAGTCAGCCAGCGGTGGAGAGAATACCAATTGTTGACTCGGGTCCTCCCAACGATCACCCGGTTAATATGGGGGCACTTCGATCGGTAGCTCTAGATATCAAAGAGACACTAGCTGCAGCAATCGCTGACCTCAAGCTACACATACAATGTGTGTGAGGATGGACGACATGGAAGAAATATCTGCCCGACATGAGACGCAGATTCATCAGACAATCAGTACAACCTCTGAACATACTATACAACTAAGAGACATGCAGAGACATTTAGAGGACTTAGACAATCGGGGACGTAGACATAACCTGCGTGTGAGGGGTATCCCCGAAACAGTTGAACCCGCTCAACTCACACAAGTCACAAGTGCTATCTTTAACAATCTCCTCGGCAGGCCCCCTGACATCAACATAGATCTGGAGAGAATACATAGAGCACTGAGGCCTAAAGGCAGGGACACAGATCCTCCTCACGATGTTGTATGCTGCCTGGTCAGCTTTAGAATTAAAGAGGACATTCTGAGAAAGGCAAGAGAGAAAAGAGAAATTCTATTTCAAGGAAATAAAATCAAAATATTCCAGGATCTTTCGCCCATTACGCTGCAAAAGAGAAGAGATCTTAGACCTCTTCTAGACATGTTACGCTCGAGAAACATCATGTACAGGTGGAAATTTCCGTTCTGCCTCTCGGCTTTTGCACAGGGCCGCCACGCCGTCTTGAGATTCCCAGAGGATTTACGCCAATTCTGTGAATCACTTAATCTTCCTTTGATTGATCTCCCAGACTGGGTCGCGCCATACAACTCCTCCTCTCTCCGGAGGGTAACATCAATGGATACTATTCCAGAGAGGGATGAATTTCATCTCAGAAGACGCAGATCATACTCACCAAGAGATTAGCACTCATCCGCAACATGTATGGGTAGAGGAAACAGTCTCACCGCTTCACCTGTGCACTGCAGGGCAAGACAGGACAATTCCAGATGAATATCCTGCTGCAAACCATCTCCACACCATCTTGTTGCCTCCTGATTTTCTCCCCCACTTGCTCTCTATCTGACTCTCTCCGGATAAACCTGACCATCCACCCCCCACCTATTTGTCTAAATGCGCGTGTGATTTCTCACACAGCTCCCAACATCAACTTGGACAATCTATGTCTTCACCTTGACCTACGCCTAGGGATTTCAAGGCACTAGATGTTCATTTCTATTTTTGTTTTCTTTTAATGATTACTTTTCAGGATCAAGCCAATTGTTCAAGAAGAGATTAATACAAGGCAACTTTGTCCCTCGAGATGTTCCCATACACACTCAATCGCAAATATATGTCTCCTACTGTCTACCAAACTGAGGCTCGGGAAGAAGCTTGATAAGTATTCGAACTATATGCTTTGGCAAATACTTTGCATTCTTTTTGATACTTATTTACACTTTTTAAATGTGTTAGATATAAATGGACGGTTACGACCGAGCATGGTCAATACATGACCACATTAAGATGGTGGAAGTAGATACAAAGGATGGGGGAACTCCATTAAGTCATGACTCACAAACGTAAACCCGTCATAGTATCAACCTTAGATAACGCCCATTTTCCTTTCTATACACCCAGTACCCAAGAAAGCTGGGTCAATTTGAATATTTACTAAGTAGATAAACTCAGAGAATTTAGGCTTGATTGCTAAAATTTACAGATAGTTACGACTTAACAATAACGACAAATGGCTCTTATATCTTTCCTCCATCTTCTTTTTTCTTCTCCCAAGATATATAAAACTGCTGATGCATCAATCTCACGATTGTTCCCACACAAAATGTTTTGAATTACCTACAAATGCTACATATTATACCCTAGTACTTGTCCTTACATATAGACACCCACAAAGCTGAGTATTTATATCTCTGCCTCCTCACTAGTCATTGATCCACAACTGATTGACTGGGAGGACCCAGAGATCTTATATCACCTTATCTTTATTAGGTCAACAAAAAAACAGCAGACTCTTCACGTTTAATCTTCACTACTTGTGAGAATTTAGAATCACATTCAAGACACATAGGATCCCTTTAAATTCAGTCTCAACTCACTTTTCCCCCAATTTGAACACAATGTTTACTGTTTAGACTCTGTACCTCCTACTATTGAGCTGTTACAGAAAGGCTCCATGGGTTTTAGAGTTTTATTCTCGCAGTTCACAGTTGACGCCTGCTCACAACGAGTATTTCTTATTTTGAATACTTGTTGACTAACTCCGGACTCAAGCATTAGGGAAGGTTTGTTTTTTGTTTAAACCATTCCCTCCGGTTTCACACAGGTTCTTTTTCTCTTTTTATTTTTCTTCTTTTTGTCTTTTTCTTGACTATGGGAAAGACACAGATATAATAGTACACCTATTTAACAATTTGATCCTACTCGAATATACCTCACAAATAAAAAAAAAAAAATACTCATCACCGATCCCTTATATATAATTACCCCTGCCACCACTATAGAAATGGGGGCGGCTAGCTTCACTTAACATATCCACAAACCACTTTAACTTATTCATCGGACCCTTTACACCCACTCCCAGCAACATGACCACACTCAAAATCCTCTCTCTTAATACAAAAGGGCTCAACATACCTGAAAAGAGATCCCACCTTTTAACGATGGCCCATAAACAGGAAACGCACTTTCGGACAGATAATATCCCCAAACTAGCTGACAATTTCTACCCAACAGCTTTCCATGCCATGAATCCACAAGCTAAAACCAAGGGGGTTTCGATACTCCTATCTAAACACACACATTGGCAACCCATTGACTCTTCTATAGATAGTGATGGAAGGTTCATCATGATCAAAGGACAGATTAAGGGACATATGTTAACTTTGGCTAACATTTATAGCCCCAACAAATACCAAGTTGGATTCTTCAATGAAATTTCAGAGCGCCTCGCAGAATTTCAACAAGGCACTACAATCCTGGGGGGAGACTTTAATGTGCCTCTCAATCCTCTTTTGGAAACATCCAATGGAACCTCCATGATTACCTATAGAGCCCTTACGAAAATAAAAAAATCCATGCAATCCCTTTTGCTTCATGACTCTTGGAGAATGATACATCCAACAGACAGAGACTATACCTTTTTTTCACATACACACAATAAATATTCCAGAATAGACTACATATTCTTGTCACAGAAAGACTTGCCACTTATTTCAAATTCATCCATTGAACCTATGTGGTTGTCAGACCACCATCCAATTTCTCTGATGCTAAAATTACCTGGAGCAACCCCTTTCACAAAAATTTGGCGATTCGATTCTTCACTATTGACAAATGAGCACGATATACAACGCATAAATTCTAACATACAATCTTTCTTTGACATAAATGATACCCCGGACACTACACCCATATCGCAATGGGAAGCACACAAGTGTTCTATTAGGGGCATATTAATGGCAATAAAAGCTGCCAAAATAAGGTCAAACAAGCGGAGATGTCGGCGATTATCAATAAAATTCAATCTCTAGAGGCCCTTCACAAACTATCTAGAGCAGCACAAACACTAGAGGAACTTACCAAAGCTAGATCATCCCTGACAGACCTATTAGCTATAAAACACAGACGTAGAGTGACGCTCTCTCACAAACTATTTTATGAACAAAGCAACAAATGCGGTAGGTTCCTTGCCAGATGCACTCAAACGAAAAAAGCTAACTTGACAATCCACTGTATTAAAAACACTGCAGGAACCCCCTTCGAATCCACACAAGATATTGCTTTACAGTTTGAACAGTACTACTCAAATCTCTATAATCTGAGTAAAACTCCAATAAGCCCAGACGAACTCACTAACAGAGCCCAGATTATTAAAGAATTTTTAAATCTTCATTGCCCCAACACAATCTCACAAGAAGACTCAGCACTGCTTGACAGACCACTTTCTGAAACTAAGACAGGCCATCAAACAACTAAAAACGGGTAAGAGCCCAGGCCCGGACGGCTTCACAGCTGCTTATTACAAGACCTCTACTGATACTATATGCTCTCCTCTGCTAAAAGCCTTTAACACATTATCATCGCAAAGTTCCCAACCACATAGATTACTATAAGCCCACATTACCTTCATCCCTAAGGAAGGAAAAGATAGTACTGAAGTTACAAATTATCGACCCATTTTCCTAGTTAATGTGGACATTAAGCTCTTCGCCAAGATTATAGCAAATCGATTACAACCATTACTGCCTGCCCTCATCTCCAAAGACCAAGTAGGTTTTATCCCTGGAAGAGAGGCCAGGGATAATACAATCAAAGCAATTAACCTACACCACTGGTTGACGTCGAACAAAAAACACGGCTTCTTTCTATCCCTAGATACGGAGAAGGCGTTCGACAGGCTGGCCTGGGACTATTTATCAGCTGTTCTTGCCCATATGGTCATCCGCTCCTAAATGCTCTCTTTTATAATGTCCCTTCACAACTCGCCCTTGGCAAGGGTGAGGGTCAATGGCCACCTGTCGAACGCCTTCTCCATTCACAACGGCACTAGGCAGGGATGCCCACTATCCCCAATACTTTTTGTACTCACACTAGAACCACTCCTACAAAGTATAAGATCCAATCAAAATATAAAAGGACTTAGGATCACTAACAGGGCATACAAACTAGCAGCTTTTGCGGACGATATTTTGTTATTCCTGCAAGATCCACTCACCTCCATTCCCAATCTCTTAAAAGACTGACATTTTCTGTGAAATCTCAAACCTTAAAATCAATTTTAACAAGTCTCAAGCCCTTAACATTTCACTACCTGCTTCAGTACTTAAACAATGTAAAGCAAATTTCCCCTTTAAATGGGAATCTTCGGCTATCAAATATTTAGGAATATACCTCCCCACTAATCTTTTGGATTTATTCAAAACAAATTTTCTCCCCATCTTGAAATCTATTTCTGAGGACCTGTCCAAATGGAATAAATCCTTCTTTTCCTGGTTTGGCAAAGCTGCCCTGATCAAAATGAATATCCTTCCATGTATCCTTTACATCCTTCAGACTATTCCCATCCAAATACCTCCCTCCTTCTTCCAAAACTTTAGAGCAAAGTGTACCCAATTCCAATGGAAACACAAAAGTCCTAGATTTAGCCACAATCAATTGACCAAACCCAAACAGAAAGGTGGAATAATCCTTCCAGATATACAAAATTACTATAAGGCATGTCATCTATCCAAGATTATTGACTGGAATGTGCATAAAGATGTAAAGGATTGGATCTCCATCGAAACTTCTTTTAGCTCACTAGACCTGGAAACCACACCTTGGCTTCCACTAAACCTCATACCCAATTCACTAAAGGAACATCCATTAATAGGTCCAACCCTCAAAAACTTCAAACCGACATGCTCAAAATTTCACATTTCATCTATACTGGGCCCCCTCACACCCATATCTCAAAACCCCGCTTTTATTGCAGGAATGAATGTTTCTACAATACAGCGAAACTGGCCACATGCCTGCATGCTAGCATTACACTTCTATGATGGTGGATCATTCCGTCAAATCGCCGACGTCTTCACTTTGACATTAGATAAAAAATTCCCATGGTGGCTTTACCTACAGATCAGACACTTTTTACAAGATCTGAATAAGAACGATCAACTTAATAGACCCTTAACCCAATTTGAAATACTTTGCCAACAAACAGAACCACAAAGACATGCAATCTCGACGATACATAACCTACTTTTTGAAAAAGTGGGTAGGGCATGCTCCTCTTGGGAAAGGGAACTGCAAATAAAACTATCAGAAGCAGAATGGGAACGCATTTTCACGATCACGCATAAAGGCTCAGTAAATGTTCTTACTCAAGAGAACAATTATAAATTAGCAACCAGATGGTATAGAACACCTGACCGCCTCCACCGCTTTAATTCAAACATTTCTGACGTATGCTGGCGTTGCTCTCAAACTAAGGGTACACTCTTACACATATGGTGGGATTGTCCACACATCAAACCGTTCTGGTCGCAAGTTCACCAGATTACAACTCAGGTATCCACATATTTCCTTGATTTTAACCCTGCACAATTTTTGCTTCACCACTCAAACACCCCAATTTCTGCTTATCTAAAAACATTGCCTATACATCTTATAAATGTGGCAAAACTCTGCATACCTATACACTGGGGATCTACACAAGTTCCCTCAGTAATGGAATGGTTTACTAGGATAAACTAAATCGCAGAAATTGAGGAACTTATAAACATAGCAAAAGATACACCAAAAAAATTCTCCAAAACCTGGGCATGCTGGTTCCACTACAAGACGACGCCCCAGTATCAGGCCTTTATGAATAATAATGATGACCAGACACTCCAATAAATAGGAAACTAGAGATTTGTCTCTTTTTAGACCCCAAAGGACTATACACAAGGTTTCTCCCCCCTAAACAAGGGTTGTGAGGAGATTCCCTCAACATGGTTCATACAATCTCTGCCTTTCTTTTATGCATTGATTCAATTATGCAAATATGTCAATTTGATGTATATTGGTACTCCCATTTTTTATCCCATAAGAATTAAAGAGTTACAGACCATCCTCTATACCTATGTCTTTCTTTCTAATCAGCTCCCCCTTCTGATATACTAGGATCTTTGTTAATAACTTGCATAGGTGATGAGAGTTTATTCTTACATCTGAAGATCAATCCTATGTTATTTTATTGCTCATTGATAACTTTCTTAAAGATTATTAATTGTACATCTCTTTCTTGTTTGTGTTATTCATATCTGTAAAATTCACTGGTTATTTTATTTTTCTATTCAATAAAAACGTTTATGGAAAAAAAAAAGAATAGTCTACTCGGGAATATGAGTTGTGAGGGGCAGAGAAGAAGATGTAGTCTTTTTCTGTCATGTGGTGGCACCTCCAAACGTCGTATAGATTGTGGGTGTGGAGGAAGTTCAATATAGGTCAGGAGTGCATGGGGGATGGGTTGGAAGTATCCAGAGATTGGTCAGGTGCTAAATTAAAGTGTCCACAAATAATCAGAGATGATTGCTTATGTTTGTCAATTTTCTTTATCATTTTGTTAAGAAAGTGGATTTGGTGTGAATTTGGGGTGTAGAGGCAGACCAGTGTATATTTGGATCCACTGATGGATCATATTAGGATTATTTATCTGCCATTGGGGTCATGAAGTTTCTCATGTAATGTGAAGTCAGTTGACTTAATAGCCACCAAAACTCCTCTTTTTTTTTTTTTTCTTGGCTAGAGGCTAGGAAAACATGTTGGAAGTGTTTGTGGTGGTAGGGAGGGGTGGCAGATTCTTTGAAGTGGTGATTTAAATCTTTCACATTCAAAGATAGGATTTTAATCGTTATTTGAGAAGGTGATGTGCTGAGATGGGTGGTAGTTTATTCACGGATATGATGAGCCAAAAGGTGTTTGTTTCAGCAGTGATGGTGCATAGGTGCTGGATCACATGAGAGGTCCTGCAAAGGTACTGAGGTATTGCTTCCAAGTGTTCATCTAAAAGATTGGTAATGTCCACGCACATGAGGAAGGAAACAGAAATGGGGTTAACAAAGATAACAAACAAAACAGACAGAACTTTGCAGCCTTAATGTTACCAAGTAGACTGTATCTGGCCAGGATGGGGGGGGGGATAACAGTTTAAGTAGAACTAGTAGAACTAGCATAATGACTGAAAAACCACTGAGCGAAACTATGCGTGGCTAAGTAAATTTGAACTACCAGAGAAGGTGAAATGGTTTCTAGTGCGAGGACCTAATGATTTTTAAGCCAGGGAGGCTGGATCTTGTTGGGAAAGTTGAGTGCATTGGAGTTTGGGACCTGGGTGGGGATGATGCCCCATTCCTTGAGTAGTGAGAGGCCCTTGTCCAGTGAGGGGATACTGAAGGATGTTCAGTTGCGGTCCATAATTAATTTGGTGGGGTGCTTCCATTTGTAGCCTATGCTGTTGTTGCAAAGTGTTTTAGTCAGAATAAATTTGTATGTTTGCGTAAGGATCCGGCAGTTGCCCTAGAGAATGCAACTTTTTTAGTAGTTATTCCTTACTGGAGAAGTTGTGCACTCTCATGAATACATCCCATGGGACTTCATCAGGCAGGAAGGAGGGTTTGGGTATTCGATCTATTGTTAGCTCCAGAGTAGGTAATTCAGAATATGTTTTAGTCCTTGGTCCCCTCTCGGTGCTTCCCAAGATTGGTGTCCTGTCACTTATGGTTCGGGAGCAGTGCCATAGCAAGCTGACCAAGATTTCCCATAGACATCAATTTTAAAAACCAGGAGCAATGCCATGTCAAGCTGACCAAGATTTCCCATAGATGCCAAAGAGCATTGAAAGCTGAAAATTGGTCTGGTCAGGAAGGGGTTGAAAATGCCCTGTATTTAGTATTTAGGTGGTTAAGGAGAACCCTATAACAGAATTAAAAAAATAAAATGGCGTGGGGTCCCCCCAAATCTATACTAGGCCATTTGGGTCTGGTGTAGGTTATAAGGAGAACTCCACGCCAAAAAAAAAAGAAAAATGTCGTCGGGACCCCTGAAAAATTCATACCAGACCCTTATGCGAGCATGCAGCCTGGCAGGCCAGGAAAGGGGGGGGCTTAAAATCCATACCAGACCCAAAGGGCCAGGTATGGACTGGGGACTTTTTTTTATCTGTATTGCAAGGAGCTGACAATACATTACAGCCACGAGCAAGTTTAAATGACATTTTTTTCTTTAGAAATGTCAGTAATGCTGTAGCATACTCCATATATCGTACAGATGCACCAATTTACAGGCACCCTTTACTAGCGAGTTCATTTTTATTGTCTTATTATTTTTACTAAATTACTGCAACTAGATGGGGATGCCCTATTGTGTTTTTTTTTTTTTTTTAATGTATCTGCATTAGGATCTCAAGATCCACTTTACCTGTTGTTCCCTACCATTGTCCTGGCTTTGTTACGTGCCCCATTAAATGACAGTTGGGGCCAGACTTGTCATAAGCCAAGTCCTCCTATCCATTCCTAGCTACCTCTCAATGCCACTGATGTACAGTATGTAAAGAACAGTGATCCATGATTGTCACAATATTGGGGTCTGCAGGCAGTGATTGACAAGTCTGTATTCTCTGTTTCTGTGCAGCAAAAAAGGCAAGAAGGTATCGCCTAATTGCCCCCCGAAACAATGCCAGACTAGGTCAGAAGCACAGAGGTTAAGAAATGATAAGCTCAGAGTCCTGTCTACAAATGCTCGCAGTTTAGGTAAAAAAATCAATGAACTTGGGTCAATAATGGCATCTGAGAATGTAGATTTAGTGGCTGTTACGGAGACATGGTTTAATGAAAGAAATGACTGGGACATAACCATACCAGGATACTCTTTATACAGAAGAGACAGAGAAGGCAAGAAAGGAGGAGGAGTGGCCCTGTATGTGAAAGATAGCATTAAATCTAACCTAATACAAGTTGGTGAGGCCAACATAGAGTCAGTTTGGGTTACGTTGCAGTTTGCTAATCATGCAGTAACTCGTGTAGCTGTGATATATAGACCACCTGGTCAAGTTAAAGAACTAGATGATCTACTAGTTGAAGAAATAGCTAAAATGACAATGAAAGGAGAAGTTATCATTATGGGAGATTTCAATCTTCCAGATATAAACTGGAAAACCAAAATAGCAAGTTCTACCAGGAGTACAGATATTCTAAATTCCCTACTGGGGTTGTCTCTGCAACAAGTGGTTGAGGAGCCAACCCGGAGGGAGGCCATTTTGGATTTGGTATTCACAAATGGGGATTCGGTATATGATGTCATTGTAGGCGAAACCTTGGGATCTAGTGATCACCAGTCAGTGTGGTTTAATATAAGAACTGTGAAAGAATCACACCACACAAAAACAAAAGTTTTAGATTTTAGAAAAACAGACTTTTCAAAAATGAAATTAGTCATAAATGAGTCCTTATCAGACTGGAACGGATTACATGGAGTCCAGGAGAAATGGGACTACTTAAAAGGTGCACTATTGAAGGCAACAGAAAATTGCATTAGACTTGTCAGTAAAAGCAAAAAAAGGAAGAGACCACTGTGGTACTCAGCAGAAGTTGCCCAAATCATTAAAAATAAAAAGCTAGCATTTTGTAATTATAAAAAAACCCAGAGCAATGAAGATAAGGAAATCTACAAGATTAGGCAGAAAAAGGCCAAGCAAGTTATAAGAACTTCTAAAGCGCAGGCAGAAGAAAAACTAGCTCAGTCTATGAAAAAGGGGGATAAGACATTCTTCAGATATATAAATGAAAAAAGGAAATTAAAACAAGGAATAACTAAATTAAAAACAAAGGACGGAAGGTATGTAGAAGAGAATAAAGGGCTAGCCGACTGCCTTAATGAATACTTCTGTTCAGTTTTTACAAAAGAAAAAGAAGAAGGACCTCCACTTGAAAGGATGACTAATGAATCATTTGATGCATGTGTCTTTACAGAGGAAGATGTTCTAAGACTGCTGTCTAAAGTGAAGACAAATAAGTCACAGGGTCCTGATGAGATACACCCAAAATTATTAAAAGAGCTTAGTGGTGAGCTGGCAAAACCATTAACAGATTTATTTAACCAATCATTAGTAACAGGAGTCGTCCCGGAAGATTGGAAATTGGCAAATGTCGTGCCCATTCACAAAAAAGGTAGTAGGGAGGAATCGAGCAACTATAGACCAGTGAGTCTGACATCAATAGTAGGCAAATTAATGGAAACCCTATTAAAGGATAGAATTGTGGAACATCTTAAATCCCATGGATTGCAAGATGAAAAACAACATGGGTTTACTTCAGGGAGATCATGTCAAACAAATCTTATAGATTTTTTTGACTGGGTGACTAAAATAATAGACGGTGGAGGTGCAGTAGACATTGCATATCTAGATTTTAGTAAGGCTTTTGACACTGTCCCACATAGAAGACTTATCAATAAACTACAGTCATTGAGCATGGACTCCCATATTGTTGAGTGGATTAGGCAGTGGCTGAGTGACAGACAACAGAGGGTTGTAGTCAATGGAGAACATTCAGAGCAAGGTCATGTTACCAGTGGGGTACCTCAGGGATCTGTACTGGGACCAATTTTAATATCTTCATAAGTGATATTGCAAAAGGCCTCGATGGTAAGGTTTGTCTTTTTGCTGATGACACAAAGATATGTAACAGGGTTGATGTTCCAGGAGGGAAACGCCAAATGGAAAAGGATTTAGGAAAACTAGAAGAATGGTCAGAACTCTGGCAAATTAAATTTAATGTGGATAAGTGCAAGATAATGCACCTGGGGCGTAAAAACCCAAGGGCAGAATATAGAATATTTGACACAGTCCTGACCTCAGTATCTGAGGAAAGGGATTTAGGAGTAATTATTTCAGAAGACTTAAAGGTGGGAGGACAATGTAATAGAGCAGCACGAAATGCCAGCAGAATGCTTGGATGTATAGGGAGAGGTATAAGCAGTAGAAAGAGAGAAGTGCTTATGCCGCTGTACAGAACACTGGTGAGACCTCACTTGGAGTATTGTGCGCAGTACTGGAGGCCATATCTCCAGAAGGATATAGATACTATAGAGAGAGTTCAGAGAAGAGCTACTAAACTAGTACATGGATTGCAGGAAAAAACTTACCAGGAAAGGTTAAAGGACCTTAACATGTATAGCTTGGAAGAAAGAAGAGACAGAGGGGATATGACAGAAACTTTTAATTACATAAAGGGAATCAACTCGGTAAAGGAGGAGAGCATATTTAAAAGAAGAAAAACCACAAGAGGACACAGTTTTAAATTAGAGGGGCAAAGGTTTAAAAGTAATATGAGGAAGTATTACTTTACTGAGAGAATAGTGGATGCATGGAATAACCTTCCTGCAGAAGTGGTAGCTGCAAATACAGTGAAGGAGTTTAAGCATGCAGGGGATAGGCATAAGGCTATCCTTCATACAAGATAGGGCCAGGGACTATTCATAGGATTCAGATATATTGGGCAGACTAGATGGGCCAAATGGTTCTTATCTGCCGACACATTCTATGTTTCTATGTATAATTGGGTCTAAACATAATACTTGGGTTTCAATGGAAAGACTGTAAAAGAGTTTACGATATTGCAGTTATGTGGTGTTTATAAGAAGTAAATTTTTTATATTTGGCAGTTATTTTTTTTATTAACCACTTGCCGACCGCCGCACGACTATTTACTGCGGCAGTCAGCCCCCTATAGGCAAAGCGACGTAGACCTACGTCGCTCGCCCACGAGCCAGAAGGAGGCGAGTGCGCGCCGCCACCGGCGCGTTTCCGCCCCCACTCATTCCCTGCTGAGGCAGCGGCCACCGGCCACTCGTGATCACCCGCAGGAGAGGGAGAAAGACAGACAGCTGATGTAAACACAGCTGTCTGTCATTCTCACTAGAGTAGGCACAGAGGCTATGCGATCCTGCTATATAGGATCGCAAGTCTCTGTGGTTACTTCACTAGCCATGCCCCCTAACAGTTAGAATCACGCCCCTAGGGACACACTTAACCTCACCAATAAAGTTAGCCCCTTCCCTGCCAGTATCATTTTTACAGTAACAGTGCACATTTATAGCACTGATTACTGTAGTAATGTCACTGGTACCCCCAAAAGTGTCAAAAATGTCAGTCAGGGGTTCGAACTGTCTGCCGCAAAGTCGGAGTCCCGCAAAAAAAAAAATCGCAGATCGCCGCCATTACTAGTTAAGAAAAAATAATAAAAATGACATAAATCTTTCCCGTAGTTAGTAAAACGCAATAACTTTTGTGCAAACCAATCAAAATACGTTTATTGTGATTTTTTTTTTACCAAAAATATGTAGCAGAAAACAAATTGGTCTAAAATATTAAAAAAAATTGATTTTTTAATTTTTTCTTGAGTTTTCATATAAAAAAAATGTGAAAAATATTGTTAATTTTTTCAAAATTGTCACTCTTTTTTTGTTTATAGCGCAAAAAATAAAAAAAATCGCACAGGTGACCAAATGCCACCAAAAGAAAGCTCTGTTTGTGGGAAAAAAGGACGTCAATTTCATTTGGGTACAGCATTGCATGAACGCGCAATTGTCTGTTAAAGTCATGCAGTGCCAAATTGCAAAATAGGGCCTGGTCATTGAGCAGCCAAATCCTCCGGGGCTTAAGTGGTTAACACTGACAAATAAAATGGTTGCTCCACAGTCTAAACCCCTGCCACTCAGGCCAATTCCACATCACTAGGATGATTTTCTAGAGAAGCAGAACATCTTTACTTTAAAAAATGAACTTTACCATAGATTAGGAAATGACAAGTAAAAATTCACTTTAGAGAGAACACCCAATCCTGCTCAATAACAATAAAAAAAGGTAGTGACTGAAGTTAGTATAGCTTCACCTCATGTAAACTCAGAAGCCAAAAGACCGATGTGTGCCAGTAAGCTAGTCAACAAGTCATGCCCATGCCACCTGGCTGTCAAATTCTCTCAAAGAAAAAAACACAACAAATATTCCCCACAGGTGAAAAGTGGAAAGAGTCAATTCTATTACTCAGCATTAGTGCCAGTAAACTGCGAGGGAGGGTGCTTAAAAAAGGAGGCCTAACCCGTGAAATGCATCATATCCACAGCAACCATTACAGCTCTTCAGGGTAGAAGCTGCGCCACTAGAGCGGCCACCTGTCCCTGTGTGGACCTCCGGCGAATGCCACATACACGTCACAGGAGCGGTCGGCTCCCCACATTCCTCCTTTACAATTTTACCAGCACTAAATCCAAGTGACACAAATTAGTGTGTTCTTAATAGGCGACAATTGGAGGTAGAGGTTTACAACGCCTCACTCAAGATTTTGTTTGATGGGCATGATGTTACATCTGGAGCATTTCAGTGCATATTTGTATATTTAGTTTAATTGATGTAATAAATTTGTTTATTGTGCTAGGGTATAAGCTTCCCTGGTTTTCTCCTTTTTTGGTTTCAGGACTGTTAAAAGTCCTTGCTAAGACAAATAAGGGATGACTGCAAAGATCCTGGCACAGTGAAGGTTTCATTATTGTTTTTGGCTGGAAACATCTGAGTCTGAGAGTGGAATTATTGGTATAAAGGGGATGTTGGGGGTAGAGGAACAGGTGGGAATCCTCAGCCTAAAGACATCACAGCCAGTACAGTGCTTTACCCTAAATTAATCCCCTGCATCCTCTGTCAGAAAAAAAGGATAAATATGAAAACTGGAGGTCATTGGAAGTACGGTGCATTTCTCTTGCAGTACAGGCTTCCCAAAAAGGTGCTAAAAATGAAATGATTTAGAGCCCAGAAACCCAATTTATCAATTTTAGATTAGATGGGATTTCAAAAGGGAAACAGCAGTGACAACAAACATTTGGTCTTTCTGGTTTATACCCCATGTAGGGCAAACAAATCTTCTCATGTTTACTAGTAAGCTTAGAAGTAGAACTACAGTATGTCACTAACAACAGCACACATTTCATTATTTTGGTAATGGAGCATCCAGCTGCAACCTCATCAGTTCCGTCGAAACATACTGTATGCAGTATAATTTAGCAAATCTCGTTACTGTCATTTCATATGCAATTTCTTCTGGCAGGCAGGCATTTGCCTTTTCTGTAACATCACCATGGTGGGAAAATATGTAATGATCCAAAGTCCATGGCTGCAATTTATGTGATTTGTTACTTTTACGAGCAGCATCTGTTTATCTTTACTCCAGACCCCATGCCATTATACAGCCCCACATTTCACTGTAATACTTTCAAGTAAGTGTCTATCATCGAAACCTCTTCATTACTCCTGCAACGTAAAGCTGTAATCTCTGCAGTTGTTTTCTTTGAACTTAGTTACCTTTGCAGTAAATTGCCAATGCAGAAAATGATTTGTGAATGCTTGTAACTATGGTATTTGCAGTTATCATTCACTAACATAACAATGTTTTGTTCATGTTTCGATTGGAATGTGAACATGCACAAAAATATGTGTAATATGTATTTTATAAAACAAACCTGATACAATTGATAACACCTAATTGTATCTATGTTCTATAGCAAAAATAGAAACAAAATCAAAATGTTCTTTTTTTTTTTTTTATTACTCCACTTGAATGTTGATCACACTCAATGCATAATTTTCCTTGAGATACAAAAGTCCTGCGCCTATAGGTGGCATAAGCGAGAAGATGGGGCTACACTGGTTATCAGCAGCAAAAACCTTCCCATTATAAGCAAAAATAAAGTCTTTTATGAGCTTATTGATACATTGTTCCAATATTCTAAGCCTAGTATTGGTAAAATAAGAAACGGTTTGTTAATGAGGTGACACTTTAGGAGGGGTGTTGTTTGAGTATCCTTTGCATGCCTACAGGTCATTCTTTCTGATTCACTGACATAGAGCAATTGTACAGCCAACTCCTGATCTGCATTCTTGCTCCTGATGAAGTGTTAAAACTATTTAAGCCATTGGACCAGCATGGCTGATAAACAACTAGTATTTCCAGAAGGAGAAGTCAGCAATAGCAGATAACAGACTTCTCTCAACACTGGTTTCATTCACAGTGGCTTATTGCTTGATAGAGGAAAGCAGGCTAATGTAAGTAATGGCCATCAACTTTTGACTGGATAACGAATAATCTCTGCTTGAACTGATACGCTGTGAGTGAAGAATATTTTTAAATATTAGTACAATTGCGGTTATAAAAAAATTGGAAAAAAAAAAAAAGTATAGTGTACTATGCATGGGAAAAAGATGAAGAATGTAAACACTATACATGGCCATGACTGTGATACTTTGGGAGGTAAACAGCTACAGAGGGGAAGAGCTGTGGGTTGCTTAATTTATTTCAGAAAGAGGAAGTGGGGGGTCTAATGGGGGAGTCTTTCTTCTGAAAATGCACTAACCTTTTAAGGAGAAAATTTTAATAGCAATTGTTGGTTGTTAAGGGTAACATTTAAGGCTTAAATTAAGGCCCCATCATATACATTATATATAAAATACAAGATCCTAGAGACTCCCTGTACTCATTTATGAAACCTTATATGCAGTCCTCTTTTGCCCTGATGAAGAAGAAGCTTCTGAAAGTCTGTTGGCGGATTTTACCATTATATGAATAAAATTGATTCTGAAATGTTATACATCATGGTGTTTGGTGCTTTCCTCCATGAACCTAAAGTGGTTCTAAAACTTAAACAATTTACCTTAATGCATTCCCTGCATTAAGGTAAAAAAAATGTTCAGGTATCAGTAGTGCTTCCTCCCAATACTTAACTAAGTTCTCACTCGATCCAGCACTGTGCCCATCTGCAGTGGTTCTGTCTTCTCGCCCCCACTCTCACAGGTTTTGCTGAAGCAACAGAAGCCGTTTCCTGAGATGAGAGAGCAAGTCTGTTTCTATGGATGCAGGCAGCGTGGCTAGAGATCGTTGTAAATAAAAGTATGATGACTAATAATTGATATAATTATTAGTGTTACTATGGAATTGTATATGATGCAAACTCCTCCAATCCAAATGAATTTCCGCAGGAACTTAGTTCTCCAAAGATAAGCCTTTATTAAATCCCACAGCAGATAATAAGTCCACAGAGTATTTTCAAATAATACAATGATTATAAGCTTTCAGAGGCTTGATTCTCTCCATCTCTAGGCTTAGGAGTTTATCCTCAAAGCTGAATTGCTAAGTTTCAGCAACTTTCATCACAAGTTCAAATTTAAACTTCTGGCAGCAGTGATTAGCTTTTGTGAAAGAAAATAGGTGCGCGGTCCTGAAGTGATGAGAAGTGAAGTGAAAGCAGCACTGAAATTTGAATTAAACGTGAGAGGATGGCAATATAGAAAACATTACCAAAGTGCGCTAAACAAATAATGAACCAAGTGTTCAAAAGTACATGGATGGTATCCGGATTTATACCAAAATCATATGCATTCAGTCCAAAACAAAAGTGCAAAAACTGTGAGAAAGTCTTTCTTTTCAAATTGGAGTGAAGGTGAGGGAGTGTTGGGAGGTGGGTGGGGCCTCGTCCCAAAAAAAGATCCAAAGTGATTCTCAGTGACCTGATATACACATGTGGACACCCAGTGTTAGGAGTGGACTCTTACCACAATGTGGAGAGATGTGAGCATGTACTTAGATGTGTCTAGAAGTCCCCAACTGATCAAGCTGGCAGGGATGGCTCTCGGAATGGACCGGAACAATCAGCTGCTTCTGAAGTGGGGAGGGATCTGTAGGCTTCCAAGCAGGGGGAGATGCCAAGACAGAGCAACCCAGAGAAAAGAAGAGGACTATAGTGCATTACCTTCAACTTTAATGATAAAACGAATGAGGGTACACTTACACATTCCAGACGAACAAACAGCAAATACAGGGCGGTCGCGGGTGTCTGCAGTACAAACCGGGACCTATGACAGCACGGCTGGCTCCCCCCGACGCGTTTCCACTAACAAGTCGGCTTCTGGGATTGGAGCTACAGCCGCGCTGTCCACATCTCTCATTTAAGTGTTGGCAAGTGGAGACTTCCGGTGCGGACTCGGCGGGGACTCGGAAGTGCAATGACGCACTTCCGGTTGCGGAGTTGGCCAATCATAGCGTATTCCTCCGAAGACCTAACAATGCATGGACTAGTGATGCAATGTAAGAAGGCAAGCAATGTGGCCATGTTTTACCTTTCTTAACGGCTAAGAAGAGAATAATTTGATTAAAAGGCAAAAAATATGGTTAAAAAATGCTAATCTTCACGGTGAAAAAAATTATCTATTGGTGAGAGTAAGCAATTTTGGAGGATAAATCATAAATGGCCACAATTTGGACTAAAAACTAAAAATCCAATAGGTGGACGTATTTTAATCAATGTTAAAAAACATATAATGGATTTATTTTAAAATTATTAAAAACTTTTATGTATAAAATAAAATTGTTGGTTAAGGTGGATCGCAATGGAAATCTCCATCCGCCAACTGGTATATTTAATAACAATGCATGTATAAAATACCAAATTTTCCATATATAAAAATATAAAAATGATCTAAAAAATTTTTAAAAAAATTTTAATAAAAATTATTAAACCCCAGATTTAAAGAAGGAGAATAGTAATGAAGGAGGAAAAGATTGGCTGAAAGAGAACAGACTATGAAAGAAAGTGTGTATCAATTGTAGGAAGGACTAGTCATTGTTTATATGGGCATTAATGTCCCACTCTACATTCATGCCCCAGGGCTGGTAACACTTTAATTCATGAATCCAAAACGTTTCGCGCCTGGAGATAGTCCTTTTCATATCACTCCCTCTCCAATGGGGGGAGTAGCCTTCAATCACGACGGCTTTCAGTTGTACATAGCTTTGATTATGACATCTGTCGTGATGGGCTGAAAGGCTGTGTCCAGGGAATCCGATTTGTATGTTGGTAAGATGCTCCCCAATTCTTATACTAGGGGTTCTAATCGTTCTTCCAACATACTGCAACCCACATCCACAAGTAAGGAGATATATAGCTCCCCTACTTTTTTTACAATTTTTCCTTGTAAAAAATGCCGGGTATGTAAAGAGTTAAAAACACAGAGAACTAAAACTTTCAACTCTACAGTAACCAAGAAAAAGTACGATATCCAAAACTTTGTTACATGCCAAAGTAGGGGAGCTATATATCTCCTTACTTGTGGATGTGGGTTGCAGTATGTTGGAAGAACGATTAGAACCCCTAGTATAAGAATTGGGGAGCATCTTACCAACATACAAATCGGATTCCCTGGACACAGCCTTTCAGCCCATCACGACAGATGTCATAATCAAAGCTATGTACAACTGAAAGCCGTCGTGATTGAAGGCTACTCCCCCCATTGGAGAGGGAGTGATATGAAAAGGACTATCTCCAGGCGCGAAACGTTTTGGATTCATGAATTAAAGTGTTACCAGCCCTGGGGCATGAATGTAGAGTGGGACATTAATGCCCATATAAACAATGACTAGTCCTTCCTACAATTGATACACACTTTCTTTCATAGTCTGTTCTCTTTCAGCCAATCTTTTCCTCCTTCATTACTATTCTCCTTCTTTAAATCTGGGGTTTAATAATTTTTATTAAAATTTTTTTAAAAATTTTTTAGATCATTTTTATATTTTTATATATGGAAAATTTGGTATTTTATACATGCATTGTTATTAAATATACCAGTTGGCGGATGGAGATTTCCATTGCGATCCACCTTAACCAACAATTTTATTTTATACATAAAAGTTTTTAATAATTTTAAAATAAATCCATTATATGTTTTTTAACATTGATTAAAATACGTCCACCTATTGGATTTTTAGTTTTTAGTCCAAATTGTGGCCATTTATGATTTATCCTCCAAAATTGCTTACTCTCACCAATAGATAATTTTTTTCACCGTGAAGATTAGCATTTTTTAACCATATTTTTTGCCTTTTAATCAAATTATTCTCTTCTTAGCCGTTAAGAAAGGTAAAACATGGCCACATTGCTTGCCTTCTTACATTGCATCACTAGTCCATGCATTGTTAGGTAAAGTGCGTTTCCTTTTCTGGACACTTTAGTACCACCTATCAATTGCTTTGTTGACATCCGCTGTAATTGGCCCAGCAAGAATCCGGAAAGATACCGTAATATTTCCGGGTCTTTGAAGTATTACGATCATGATAGGTCGACTCCGGAACCGGAAGTGCGTCATTGCACGTCCGGGTCTTCGGAGGAATACGCTATGATTGGCCAACTCCGCAACCGGAAGTGCGTCATTGCACTTCCGAGTCCCCGCCGAGTCCGCACCGGAAGTCTCCACTTGCCAACACTTAAATGAGAGATGTGGACAGCGCGGCTGTAGCTCCAATCCCAGAAGCCGACTTGTTAGTGGAAACGCGTCGGGGGGGAGCCAGCCGTGCTGTCATAGGTCCCGGTTTGTACTGCAGACACCCGCGACCGCCCTGTATTTGCTGTTTGTTCGTCTGGAATGTGTAAGTGTACCCTCATTCGTTTTATCATTAAAGTTGAAGGTAATGCACTATAGTCCTCTTCTTTTCTCTGGGTTGCTCTGTCTTGGCATCTCCCCCTGCTTGGAAGCCTACAGATCCCTCCCCACTTCGGAAGCAGCTGATTGTTCCGGTCCATTCCGAGAGCCATCCCTGCCAGCTTGATCAGTTGGGGACTTCTAGACACATCTAAGTACATGCTCACATCTCTCCACATTGTGGTAAGAGTCCACTCCTAACACTGGGTGTCCACATGTGTATATCAGGTCACTGAGAATCACTTTGGATCTTTTTTTGGGACGAGGCCCCACCCACCTCCCAACACTCCCTCACCTTCACTCCAATTTGAAAAGAAAGACTTTCTCACAGTTTTTGCACTTTTTTTTTGGACTGAATGCATATGATTTTGGTATAAATCCGGATACCATCCATGTACTTTTGAACACTTGGTTCATTATTTGTTTAGCGCACTTTGGTAATGTTTTCTATATTGCCATCCTCTCACAGTGATTAGCTTTTGCCATTTTCTGTAGGCCCTTTTCACCCAATTTTGCTTTCAATAGAACAGTCACTCAGATCATTCAGTCCAAAATCCCACTAAAGGGGGCCATAACATGGTTTAAAATATGAATATATTAATCAGTGCATCCTCCATCTACCCAATAATTCTAAAAATGGGATTTTTGGACTTGCCGTAAAATCCATTTCTCTGACCGACACAGCGATCCATAAATCATAATTATTGGGTTATATTGCCTCTTTCAGGAGTAGGACTAGGTAAAACAAAAAACTTGGCTACGCCCATGGACCTTCCTCAGCTGGTATATAACCCCCTCTCTGCTATAGGTATTCAGTTTAGTAGCAAGCGTTATTAGAAGTATCAAAAACTCCTTGGAGGGGTGGGTGCTGTTTCCATCGATAAAATCAGAGAAATGGATTTTATGGTGAGTACAAAAATCCCATTTTCTCTTTCATTCATGGACAGACACAGCACTCCATGACTCATAACTATAGGGAAATACAAAAGCAGTGCCAAAAGTAAGATGAGGGGTGGGAAAATAACCCAAGGCTCAACACAAGAGCCCTAAATCGGTCACAAGAGCCCCGTCTGAAAAAAAAAATGTAAAGAAAAACAGCCCTCAAGAGGGAACAACTCCTCTTAAACAGCATCCTGCAAAACCTTATGGCCAAAAGAAGCATCCTCTGATGTTCAAAATCTCCACTTTGTAGAATTTGGTGAAAGTATGCACAGACCACCAAGTGATCGCCTTGCAAACCTGAAATTTTGACATTGGTAACGGAAGGCCCAAGAAGTACTAAAGGCCTGAGAAGAATGCACAGTGACAGGGAAAGGAGGAACCTGACCTTTAATAGAATAGGCCTGAGTCACCATCTGTCTAATCCATCTAGAGATGGTAGCCCAAGAAGCAGCAAGCCCTTTCCTTGGTCCTTGTGCAACCACAAAAAGTGAGTCTGACCTCCGAAAGGACTCCATAGCTGCCAGATAAACCCAAACCACACCCAAGGTATGCAAGACAAATTCCTTGGGATGAGCCAAGAAGTTGGGACATAAGGAAGGACACACAATGTCCACAATCTAATGGAAGTCAGAGACAGCTTTAGGCAGTGATCTCTGTAGACCATTAAATGGAAAGTAGGTGGGGTCTCCAGCGCCTTTTTGGTCGAGCATGTCTGTACTCAACAAATCACCTTTCTCAGGATACCCATTTCTACGCTTAAGCTGCAGTTTGTTTTTACCTCTACCTCAAGTCAACCGCTGTTTGTTCCTGACTCCACCCTCTTCTGCAATTCTTGGATGACCAACACCTTCTCTTCAAAGTGCTTTCATTCGTGCTCCCTGCTACCTACTTCACTCCTGCGTTCCCAGACCAATCTCTACGGAACTCTGACACTTCTTTTCCTCCGATGCCATGGGTATAAAAGTTGTTTCGATTAACGCCAGGGGTCTCAACCACCCGGCCAAACGGAGATCCCTATGGCAGGAGGCACTCCACCTGAAAGCGGATATTCTTACGGCCCAGGAGACCCACTTTGACATCCAAGCGACACCGAACTGTTCCCACCCCTCATTCCCTCATGTCTTCCTTGCCTCTGCAAGCGAAAAGAAAAGAGGAGTCCTGATCGCAGTTCGAGATACTGTCACCTTTACCCTTATGGACTCCACGATCGATCCGGACGGTCGGTATATTATCTTGAAGTGCATTATTAATAGCTTACCTCTTACCATTGTGTCTGCCTATGCTCCCAATGTGAGACAGAAACGCTTTCTAGTTAAACTGTTGAAAAAAGTGTCTAATCCTAGGTATGGTAATCTCATTGTTTGTGGTGACCTTAATGCACCTGTGAATCCCAGCCTCGATACATCCTCCCCTCGAGGCAGAGGCTCCCCTTCTCTAGCGGGCCTCCTCGAGTCGGAGGATCTTTATGACGCTTGGCGATGCTTGAACTCTAATGACAGATCTTACACATACTATTCCCCGTGTCACAACTCCTACTCGCGCCTTGATTTTTTCTTGGTTGATAAAATCTTGTTGCAGAGAGTTTCCGAAGCTACCATTCACGACATTTTATGGTCGGATCACGCCCCGATTTCTTTGTTCCTTGAAGATGGAAACTCCTTTGCCACGGCGAGGGTATGGAGGTGCAACACGTCCCTTTTCCAGGACCCTGCCACTAAACAAATAATTTCTCAACACCTACACCACTTCTTTTCCCTTAATTCAGCCTCTGATACCACTGCCTTTAATAACTGGTGTGCCCACAAGGCCTTTATCAGAGGTATCCTCCTTCAACTAAATGCCCGCTCCCGTAAAGCCTTTCGCTCCAAGCTTGACACTCTCCTTGCGGACATCCGCACTCTGGACGGCCAAAATCAAATCTCCCCTACACAAGCCTTAGCGGACAAGATAGCCACCCTTCGCCAATCCCTCAGGGAACATTTGTCTTCCCAACATGACCACTACATGCGTAAACTAAAGCTAGACTACTACGCTAACAATAATAGAGCTGGTAAGCTTTTGGCTAATCGCCTAAAGTCCAGGCGATCTAAATCGAAGATCTCTTCCCTCACCCATCCCCACACCCAAACTCCCCTAACAAATCCCCAAGCCATTGCTGACGCGTTCTCGGACTATTATGGCTCCCTCTACAATCTTTCCTCCTGTCCCTCTACCCCCCAACCCACTGAGACAAAAATTGCTGATTTCCTCTCTAACCTACACCTCCCCTCCCTCTCTCCATCCCAATTAGATTCCCTGAACCAACCTTTTACTGCGGAGGAAGTCGCTAAAGTGATATGCTCCCTGCCCAATGGTAAGTCCCCGGGCCCAGACGGCCTTCCTTCAGAGTACTTTAAAACATATCTCCCCGTTCTGTCCCCCCAACTCCTTGCTGTTTTCCAATCTGCGGCTGCCAAGGGTTCCTTTCCAGAGGAGATGCTGCTGGCCCATGTGGTGACCATCCCGAAACCGGGGAAAACACCAGATACCCCCTCAAATTTCCGCCCAATATCCCTTCTTAATGTGGATGTAAAGATCTACGCCAAACTCCTGGCAAATAGACTCCATCAGGTCCTCCCCTCCCTCATTGCCCTAGATCAGTCCGGCTTTATGTTAGGACGCCAACCCTCGGATGCCACACGTCGGATGATCAATCTTATCCACCACGCCAAGTCCTGTCGGACGCCTTCTCTCCTTCTCTCTATTGATGCGGAGAAGGCGTTCGACAGGGTTCACTGGGGCTATCTAACAGCAACCCTTCACAAATTTGGTTTCCGGGGCCTCATCCTCTCCTCTATATTAGCGTTGTACTCGTGCCCCTCGGCCAAAGTACTTACTAATGGTATGCTCTCCAAATTGTTCAGGATTACAAACGGTACCCGTCAGGGCTGCCCCCTATCCCCTTCTATATTCAATTTGGCCATAGAACCACTTGCCGAAGCTGTTCGGTCGCATCCACACATCACAGGTTTTAAATTAAACCAACGTTCCCACACCATAAACCTCTTTGCGGATGATATCATCCTCTCCCTCACTCGCCCAACGGTGTCCCTCCCCTTCGCCCATGACCTTCTCCAACAGTTCAGTGCTGTGTCCTTTTACAAGGTGAACTTTTCTAAATCGATCATTCTGAATTTGGGTGTCAACCCTCATGCCAAGTCACACCTCTCCTCCTCCCTCCCCTACATTTGGACTGATCACAGCATATCATATTTAGGAATCTCCCTAGCCCCTTCCATCCCCAAAATGTCCTCCTTAAATTTGGATCGCCTGCTGCTCCAGCTCAACAAGGATCTGGCGGCCCTGGCCAAACATGAACTTTCGTGGGTGGGCAGGGTCGCCACCTTTAAAATGCTCCTATTACCCAAAGTCCTGTACCTGTTCAGGACCCTTCCCATCCCTATTTCCGCTCACCGACTCAACAAATTGACTGCTTGCATGAAACGCTTCTTGTGGCAGAGTAAAAAGGCCAGATGTGCCCTTAAATATCTCACACTACATAGACGTGCAGGAGGTCTCGGCCTGCCTGACATTGGGGACTACTACACAGCCTCGATCCTAGCACAACTGCCCCACTGGTTTGCAGACCCAGACCTCTCATGCTGGACCTCCCTGGAAGCGTCCTGTTCCTACACGTCCGACCTCTCACTGTTGCTCCTAGCGGATGCTTGGAAGCCACTTAACCTCGCTAATCTTTCTCCCCCTACACATGCCTCCATCCTGGCATGGCGTTCCCTGCTCTTCCACTCGACTCCCAATACTAACAGCACCAAAGTTAGGCTTCCTCTACGGACGTTAGAGATCCTTATCCCTCATTTGTCCCTTACCCTCTTTAGGTCAGCAGACATCTTGTGGATCGACCAGCTTTATGCTGGCAGAGATCTAATACCCTACAAAACTCTCTCCCTGAATCATCACCTTCCAGCTAAGGCCCTCTTCTCCTACACCCAAATCTCGTCCTTCCTGCTCAAATACCCTCCCCCTGACATAAAACTAGACTCTCAGGCTTGGAAACACTTGACCAACCCAAACTCACGTAATAAAGGCATTACCCTCTTCTACTCTCTCCTACACCAAAAAACCCAGTTGTCCAAGACCCCCCTGATGACTGCTTGGGAGTCGGACCTCGCCAAGGAATTCTCTTTACACCAGTGGGCCTGTGCACTTAAGTCGGCATACGCCTCATCCCACTGTATTAACCACTGGGAAACCTACCAGAAACTACTGACCAGATGGTACAGGACCCCCCAATTACTGGCCCGGTTCTATTCGTCTCTGTCGCCCTGCTGCTGGAGGGACTGTGGACAACTGGGTTCTATTTTCCACATCTTTTGGACTTGTAAGTCACTCACCAGTTACTGGCACAAAATTTTTTCCATTGTATCACAAATCACGGGTACTAACACAAACCCGGACTCTGCTCTTGCCCTGCTGCTCTTGGGGATTGACGCTTTTCCACCAACACACCGCACGTTAGTCTCCCACATTCTACTAGCCTCCACGCTGGCCATTGCTAGACACTGGCGCACCTCCTCACCCCCCAACCCGTCCGAAGTGATCTCACAGGTACAGCTCAACTACCAATATGAAAGGCTCCTGGCTCTGAGAACTCCATCCTACGAAATCTTTGAAGGGAGTTGGGACCCATGGCGTAGGTGGTACGAGGGCCGCGGCCCTCTTGTTGCCTCCGCCGCGGGCCTCCCTACTCTATCTCACTCCCTCCCCTCCCTACCCATGCCCCCTCCCCCTTCCCAGAGCGGATAATTCCTGTCTTGACTCCTGTTGATAGTTGTTCATACTTCACTACTGTTTGTATGGAAATGTTGCTTAAGTCACAATGCACAGTAAAGCTTTATGGATATGCTCTTCTACGTGTTATGTATCTTCCAATATCGGCTCGGCGGCTGCGCCCGCGAGCGTGTTTTTTGTTTCTTTGTTTTGTTGTTTGAAAATCTCAATAAAAACTATTTGAAATAAATGGAAAGTAGGACAGGATAGTGCCACCAACTGTGATACCCTGCGGGCAGAGGTAATAGCTACCAAGAGTGCCACCTTCTGGGACAACGTAGGCAATGGAATCTCCTGAATATTCTCAAATGGAGGTTTCTGGAGAACTGAAAGCACCAAGTTTAAATCCTACGGTGGCAAAAGAGACCGCACAGGTGTAGTCCCATGTTGAACCTCCTGAATGAAGGTACGAACTAAAAAGTGTGTGGCTAGGGGTCACTGATACTCAAGGCCAACTTCTGCTCATCGCCCTGTTAAAGAAAGGCCAAGATCTGAGCCACAGAAAAGGAGAGAGGATGACGACTCACACCCAGAAATGTATACTTTACACATACGATGGTATATCTTGCTAGGAGTCAACTTCCTTTCCTTCGACATAGTATGGATCACTAATACAAATCTCTATAGCTCAGTAACTGGCTTTTAATAGCTAAGCCATTAAACCAGTGACTGTAAAGCAGGTTGGGAGATCAGCCCTTGGGACAACTGGTCCTCTCTGAGAGGCAGACCCTAAGGGATGTTTACGGCCACCCGAATGACTGGAAGACCCTTGCCCTTGATTCACAGGAACCACGGAAGAATCTTGAACCGAGCATGATATTGGGCTTACAGTGCCCCTAGGACGTCTGCGGCGTCTACCAGAGAAAAACGTGACCTCGCCACAAATCTTGGTATCCTCCTGTGGAGCTGAACCTGCTGAAGGAGCTGCATACAGGACTGTGCAAACAGAACTGTCTTGAAGGTGGACACCACCAGAACCTGGAAGCAAGTCGGGAGAGAAGACTATCTGTGTGACAACAGCAGGCGAATCATGGCCTGTGGTTCCCCAAGTTTGAACAGAAGAAGGAACACCATGGTCAATATTAAATCCAGAGTCACACCCAAGTGATTCATATTCCTGGATGGGGACAGGGGGGACAGGGGGGACCTTGGGTAGTTTGGACATCACCCGAACCTTTGCGTGAATTATATCTCCACAAGAAAACTCAGGGCCTAAAAACCCCAAAACAGACAAACTCTGCCCCCCCTAATTTGGTATCCCCAAAAGGATCATTTTGTGGATCTTCTTGATGCTCCCGAAGGCGGTCCACGGGGCTGTAAACTAGCGAAGGTGTCTCCCCCCACCCCAGCCATGGGTGAGGATAGATCTTCATGCTGAAAGGGTCTTGTCTGCAGGTCTGAAGAAGCCAGCTCTAGGCTTACTAGACCAAGGTTGCTGTGAACTTCCCAGGGGAGGACTTGAAAGATCTATTTCCCTTGTCTGCAGTGCTGGGAGCAAGAAATATTTTATGAGCTGAGAAGGAGGGCCCACATTTGTGAGAGGCTCCTTTCCTAGATTGTGGCAGGAAGGTGCTCTTCCCACCCATAAGACCCTTAATGATGTCATCCAGAGTAGCCTCAAACAGGCGATCATCGTGAAAGGGCAGATCAATGAGAGCTTTCTTGGAGACATGGTCCGCAGACCAATTATTAAGCCACATAATGCACCTAACCCCCACCGCTGAAACAGAGAGCTTGGACAGTACTGGAGCCGCATCCAAAGATGAATCACATAAGAACTGCAGCCCCTGGACCAACTAGTCCATCAGTTCAAAGTAAGCTGAGGGAACCTGCTCATTACCCAGACCCTGGATGCAAAAGCTTGGCCCATTCAGTTAGGGCCTAAGACACCAGGGCCGAGGCCAAGGCTGGTTGCAATGCTGAACCAGCCATAGTAAACATGCTGTGTGCCACAGCCTCCGCTTTCCTGTAAGCCGGGTCATTAAAGGATGTGGATTCCTATAGTTGTATCATGTTTGCTTTTTTTCAACCTGGAAACTGGAGGATCCACCACTGGTGAACCAGTCCACTTTTTTAAAAGTGATTCCTGAAAGAGATAATGTTCTAAAACGTTTGGAGGCCACAAAGGGTTTCTTTGGTTGTCCCCCACTCCGTTTAGATAAATCTGTCAAAATATGGAAGATAAGGAAACACCTTAGCTGAATGAGGTGACTTGTGTGTACCAAAAGAGACAGACATATATCACATACCTGGTGATGACTGGAATGTTGTGGAGGCCTCTCTTGCACCTCCTTCCCAACACTCCTGAAGATGGAGGCAGAGAGTGTGAGGGCACGGAGAGGCACGAGTGCCGGAGTAGCTGGCTGGTGAAGTCCGCACTTAGGTGGATGAAGCTGGGGGTTGCAGTCCTAGGAACAGGATTCTGAAGCAGCTTGGCACCAGAGCAGGGGATGGTAGCCGAGCCAATATGCAGGCAGTGACCTTACTTTATCTCAATGGACACATTTATCAAAAACATGTTTCCCTGGTTAGGGAGATACCAGAACCACATGCACGTTAACCATGCTAACATAAAGAGGAAAAACATGACACAATACAACATGAATAAACAGAACCGCCCGGACGCCAGGTGATCGTGACACACAGGAAAATTACCACTGCAAGTCGCCATACCAGATTACTAAATTGTATATATAAGGTAATATTCCTGGGTGTGAGCCACTGGGAGCTCGAGCTCTGGTATAGGACAGGGATGTCTGTAGGAGTACTATTGAACCAGGTGGTGCTGTTGTCTGAAGGTGAAGGTGTATGACCCTATGGTGACTGCAAAGTACAATGGATGAGCCTATGTCTATACATAAAGTGACATAGGTGTTGTGATGGTATTCAACATCACTGGAAGTGAAAAACCGATACTTAATGGTTTAATTGCTTCAGATGAGACAGTAATATTTGTCAGCAACATCTTCATATAGAAATATGAAGATTTAATCCTACTTTACACTAGGAGACTTAGACTGTGATAGACCATTGCCATTAAGTCTGACTCCTATATAATGTGTATTCCGTGTGCTTGTCTGTGAGAGAGACACACAGACTGTCATTGAGAGGCTTCCCTATTGTTTGTGTATCGGAATGGAATGTGGATTGTGTCTGTCCCATTGTTAAATGTTAATGACCTCACATTGTTCTGTCCAGATGGCTAGATAATTAGTTTAGGTTAATTCTGTTCCTGTATACACTTTCATCTGCATATGATACTTTAATCAGCCAGAGGGGAGGGATTGTGTACACTGTATGGGAATGACTGAGTGTAAAACCCTGTTTCTATTGCATTGTGAATGTCATGTCCTGTCCCCAACAAGGTCCACCTGGGCGGTAAACTTGTGGGGGAAAACTGTATAAAAGAGCAGCTGTACCATTAACGTTTTGAGTTCTAGTTCACCCTCAGTCTAGAGTCCGGTCTCTCATTGGGGGAACCTGCTATGCTCTTCATACTCCTTTGGATAATAACTAAGCTCTTGTAAGAACTTGTGTAAGAGCTTGTTCTTGTGCCTGCTGCGCACTCTGGGGAAAGAGAGGTTCACCCACTGGAACCTGGAGCCTTGTCGTAGGCCCAGGGTGGGTAGGGGACGGCAAGACCCCAACCAAGCTGTGGCGGTTCGTGGGGTCTGAGGTGGTTATGGTGTCTGGTGGAGTGCTTGGAGCCCTCAGGAAGCACTAGGAGCATCCATCAACTGAGGTACCCAGTCGGGGTGCCGGTTGATCCGTTACATTGGTGGCAGCAGTGGGATGGCGTCCTAGTGTGAGGAGAAGCAGCTCTCTGAGACACCGGTAACGTTATCGAGCGAGCTAACACCTGTGTAGTGTCCCCATAAGAGGAGAGGTAAAGATATCAGCTGCCATGGAAGAGGAATTCATAAGGAGGTTGCAAGAGATGCAGACACAGCACAGGGGACCAGTGTCATACCAGGCCCTGCTAGGATGGCATGATTCTGTGCACTTGGATCTCTGGAAGGAAACGTTAGCCCGTGAGCAGCCACCAGGGAAAAATCCTCCCCTCCATCCAGAAAAGGTACTGGTCGCAGTATGGATTGCGGGAGCTGTTTTTGGGAGATACACCGCACAAGGAGCAGACAGCTGAGTTAAGCAGGCTGGTCTGGGCAGAGATGCGGTTGGAAGAGAGCTTTAGAGCCTTCCAGTGGCATGTATCCCAAACATGCCCTTGGATAGCGGATTACAGCCCAATGGAAGGCTTTGGCTATGGCGGCCGGGGGCTGTTGTACAAGAAGCTGTCAGGGGACCCTAATTTTGGGAGAGATTTGGAGTGGCGGTTAGAGGAAATTATGGATTACAGAGAAAGGAATCTGAACATCTCGGAAATGCTCTGGGCACTGGAAGATATGGAGTTTCTGGCCGTTCAGGAATGGGAGCTGGAGAACGCCTACAGACGGGTGCTAGATTCTGCTCAGAGCCAGGGCTGGGCTCCCCTTGCCTGGGAATATCCAGAAGAACCAGCTGACAGTCCAGAAATCCTGACGGAAGAATCAACAATATGGCACAGTAATAGTGTGCTTTGCTCACATGCCCCCATGGTTTTGGATGCGAATGTCTTATGGCGAATGCAGCAAGTGCTGACTCAACTTGACAAACCTGTTTCTGCGCAGGACGAGCTTGGATGGAGGAATGCGTCTGTCCAGCCACTGGATAAAGGTATGGGAGAAGAGGAAGCCATCTTCATTGCCCAACCACGGTTTTACAGATGTAATTGACTTTTCATCGCAGGATGTTATGGATGATAAGTCCCCTGACAAAGTTTTGGCACTGGGCTCAAGTGTCACCCGCCCATGCCCTGGACTTTCAGCAATTCCAGAGACTGAGGATTTAATAGATTTTTTTGCTGAGGAGGAACATCCCCTACAGCAGAAGAGTAGGTATCCAGGCCTATTGCTGCTGACCTCTGCCTGCAACAATTGGTGACCCAGGAAGATGTGTGCAAGGCCACTGACTTTACCGTTTACTTTCCAGCAGGCAACAGGGCAGAGTGCTAACAACCTCTGCCCAGCACCCGCAACAGCTACAGAGTTCCAGGAAGCAGGGGAAATTGGGCCCTCACCCCAGCGACAAACTGATGAAGTGAAGCTTCTACACCCAACTGAAGTGCTGGCAGCCGGACAGAGAGTCAATAATCTCTGCCCCACACCTGTGGCAGTTCCGGAGGCCCAGGGTGAGAAGGGAGAGGAGGTTGCTGCCCTCCCTCCCCAACAGTCAGTCAGAGCGGAGTAAACTGTCTTCCCTCCTAAGCCAGGATCTGTGCATCTGGGAGACAATACCAGAGAAAGGTTGTCCCAACCACCAGATGAGAGTAAGGAAGATGGAGCAGCTGACTCCCCTTCCCAGCAGCAGTCGGTGTCCCAGAATGATGACACCAACCCAGCAGAAGAGCTGTCAACATAGCAGAGTGCGGCTGGCCTCTGTCCTCAATGTACAAAAGATGGAGTTCCTGTGGTAGTAGATGGGACTACAGTCTTCACTTGTATACCCCAGGGATGCTGGACAGTCGGCCCAGATCCCCAACAGCCTGATGAAGTGAACCCCGCCACCCTTTCTTCTCTCCAGCGGCTGAAAGGATTCCCAGGAGAAGAGCCAGTCCACGCTTATCCCCAGCTGCAGGAATGGTCTACGAGAGAGGCAGAGGTTGGCTGGGCGAGTAACCCTGTTTTCTGGACAGTTTGTTTGGGGTACTGCATGGATGCCGACTTTCGGAGGGCCCGGGGAACACAGCCTACCTTAGAGAGGTTAGAAAACCGCTCTCTCAGCCCACTAGGCCCATCTTATGTCTAAGTCACCCTGTGTCTATTAGGGACACAGGGTGCCACAGAAGCCCAGTCTGGCCTGCCCAAACCAGACTTCCACAGACTGATCGGCTATGAGAGCTCCATGCGCCTTGTCAAGACAAGTTTGCAAACTATGTGGAACTTTGTCAAGGAAGCTGCCATAATGGATTGACTCTTTGGGACTTGTTACCCGACTAACTCAGGCATAGACCAGTTGGAGGTCTGGTACCTGGTTAATCTACCTTTTGGGGGGAATATATGTGACAGTATTCACCGTCACTGGAAGTGAAAAACAGATACTTAATGGTTTGAATTGCTTCAGATGGGACAGTAATATTTGTCAGCAATATCTTCATATAGAAATATGAAGATTTAATCCTACTTTACACTGGGAGACTTAGACTTAGAATTTGATTGTTATAAACCATTGCCATGAAGTCTGACTCCTATATAATGTGTATTCCGTGTGCTTTTTGTTTGTGTATTAAAATGGAATGTGGATTGTGTCTGTCCCATTGTTAAATGTTAATGACCTCACATCGTTCTGTCCAGATGGCTAGATAATTAGTTTAGGTTAATTCTGTTCCTGTATACACTTTCATCTGCATATGATACTGTAATCAGCCAGAGAGGAGGGATTATGTACACTGTATGGGAATGACTGAGTGTAAAACCCTGTTTCTATTGGATTGTGAATGTCATGTCCTGTCCCCAACAAGGTCCACCTGAGCGGTAAACTCGTGGGGGAAAACTATATAAAAGAGCAGCTGGACCATTAAAGTTTTGAGTTCTAGTTCATCCTCAATCTAGAGTCCTGTCTCTCATTGGGGGAACCTGCTACAAGGGATTGCTATGCTTTTCATACTCCCTTGGATAATCACTAAGCTCTTGTAAAAGCTTGTGTAAGAGCTTGTTCCTGTGCCCGCTGCACTCTCTGGGGAAAAAGAGGTTCATCCACTGGAACCTGGAGTCTTGTCATAGGCCCAGGGTGGGTAAGGGACTGCAAAACCCCAAGCAAGTTGCGGCGGTTCGTGGGGTCTGAGGTCATTATGGTGTCTGGTGGAGTGCTTGGAGCCCTCGGGAGACACTAGGAGCATCCGTCAACTGAGGTACCCAGTCATGGGTGCCGGTTGATCCGTTACAGGTGTATTAAGAAATTATAGTAGAAAACAAACAAGAAGCCGCACTTCTGGTTGGAGTTATAGAGTATAAAATCCAGGTTTATTAAGTCCAAAAGATAAAAGCATATCAAAACATAACCACGACAGCCAGAGACATAAAGAAAAAAGCAAGGCGGTTAACGCGTTTCACGGAAACGTCCGCTTAGTCGTAACCATGCTAAAACATAACAAAACACTGCTTTAAATAAAGATGTCTATTTCCTGTGTTCCTTCTGGATTGCAGCCAATTAAGCACTCAGCTGAAGGTAACCATCCTTAATTGAAAAACGCAAAAAGACCCAGCAGGAATTGTTATTATATAGATAGGCTTCACCACAACCCAAGAAAATATATATATATGTATGTGTGATATAGCACATCAACCTAATTTCAGTGTATATAGAAAAATGGCGAATGGTGAAGCCTAATAAGAAGGAAAGAAAGGAAAAGAAAAAAAGAAAAGAAAAAAGAGAAGAAAAAGAAAAGAGAGAAGAAAAAATGCATACATGAAAATACAAAAAATAATGAAATAGATAATGAAAAGAATAAAAAGTAAAAAACGAAGAAGAGGGGGGGGGGAAGAGAGGGGGGGGGGGGGAAGGGAAATAAGGAGAAAAGTAAAAGAAGGAAAGAAAAAAAGTTATTTAATAGAACAGAAAAGAAAAAGAAAAAGAAAAACTGGATAATTTGGTAAAATAATGCATTAGTAAGGATATATGAAAATGGAAATAAAAAAGAAAATAGGAATAAAAAATAAATAAAAGATAAAAATGAAAATGAACAATATGAAAAAGTAGAAAGAGGAATATATATATATCCCCCAAAAATATATAAACAAAATCAAGTCACAAGATATCCCCACAGCAGTGTGCTGAAATCGGTAGCAATCCATGTAACACTTAAAATCGTTGATCAAGCAACCTTCAAAAGGTAAGCACATGCATATACATGATCCCAATGCATAGAATATAACAAGCAAATAGATATGTATAAATATAAATAACATTCTTTCATGGATGTATATATAATACACAATATATAAAGATATATGCATGAACAAAAACATGAATGGTAACATCAGAGAAATAAATAGATTATGTAGCCCCATATCACATAAAACGCATAACTAAATAGAATACAATACAGATGAGGGACACATATATAGATATCTCTGCATACTAAAGTATATAACAGGCATAGGATATATTGTATAGAATATCCAACCCTGTGGGTAGAATAGGTGCGGCAATCTGTGTATCGTAAGAAACACCCAAAACGCCGCATAGTATCCATACATGTTACGATTGAATGAAAAAAACATTATGCACACAATCGTGAAAACACGGACATCCCGTTAAGAAAGAAAAAGGCATAAGGAAAGAAACAAACAAATAAGAAGCGGAGACAAGAAAAGAAAGAAGAAAGAAAGGAAACAATAATGAATGAACAGACAGAAAAACTAAAAAACTAAAAAAAAAAATGATAAAAAGAATAATCAGCAGAGAGAAAAAAAGAGAAGAAGAGAAGACAGAAAGATCAAATGAGACACTCATAGACCGATCAAAAAGAGAAAACTATATGGAGAGAAAGCATATGTAGAAACTATATATATACACTTATAGTATTGGGAAACAAGCAATTATAGGGACATAGATATATATAATGTAATATAGTATAATATATTGCATTGTTCAAGAAAACTCCCCATTTAGTATGTGTATATATATGTATATATTGTTGTCTAAATCGTATATATTTTAGATCAGTCACAATGTTAACACTGTGTGTGCCGACCCAACAGTGAATAAATTTGCAACAACACAAGGACCAAAAAATCGGCTAAGACCGATTAAGACAACACTACAGTTTAGAAATATAAAACAAACTACAAGGGTAAGAATATTCAATCCAAAAACAAGGAGCAGAATAACCCATTGACATATTCTAGTGGCAATACCCATATATATCAAACAACTAGCAGGAACACTATATGTAAATATATTGATACAAAAATATTGATACAAAAACTTTTGGTACAAAAACATTTTTGGGGGAGAACGTAGGAAAACTCTCACCCAGCCGCTGCATGTGAAAAATCCGCTGTCATAGGAAGGGACCCATAGAGAAATATGTAGAAAAAACAGGTGGAAACAAATAAAGAAAGAAAAGAAAAAAGAAGAACAGAAGACAAAAAGACAAAAAACATAGCCTGCAAGTGGCCATGTACACACAGAAACAAGAGGACAATATGGAACCCAGAGGATAATGTTGCATGACCGCAGGGGGGGAAAAATAATAATAAAAAAAGTATATAAAGATATATATTATGGAAAAATACATACTGTGAAAAAACCCCTGTGATCATAATTATGACAGCGCATATGTCCAAATCAAACACAAACTATCCCTAGTGTATACAAAGATACATAGAGACATGTTGGTTTAAAGATGTATATCCCAGAGGACAGATAACTCATATCCAAAAAGGATATATGGGTACATATCTCAAAAATGCATACATATATTACCAAGGATAGTGTATAGATCTCATAGAAACATATAGTATGTATCAAAAAATATATATATCAAAAATATCAATGCTACAAAAAAATATATATATATATATTTTTGATATATATATTTTTTGATACATACTATATGTTTCTATGAGATCTATACACTATCCTTGGTAATATATGTATGCATTTTTGAGATATGTACCCATATATCCTTTTTGGATATGAGTTATCTGTCCTCTGGGATATACATCTTTAAACCAACATGTCTCTATGTATCTTCGTATACACTAGGGATAGTTTGTGTTTGATTTGGACATATGCGCTGTCATAATTATGATCACAGGGGTTTTTTCACAGTATGTATTTTTCCATAATATATATCTTTATATACTTTTTTTATTATTATTTTTCCCCCCCTGCGGTCATGCAACATTATCCTCTGGGTTCCATATTGTCCTCTTGTTTCTGTGTGTACATGGCCACTTGCAGGCTATGTTTTTTGTCTTTTTGTCTTCTGTTCTTCTTTTTTCTTTTCTTTCTTTATTTGTTTCCACCTGTTTTTTCTACATATTTCTCTATGGGTCCCTTCCTATGACAGCGGATTTTTCACATGCAGCGGCTGGGTGAGAGTTTTCCTACGTTCTCCCCCAAAAAAGTTTTTGTACCAAAAGTTTTTGTATCAATATTTTTGTATCAATATATTTACATATAGTGTTCCTGCTAGTTGTTTGATATATATGGGTATTGCCACTAGAATATGTCAATGGGTTATTCTGCTCCTTGTTTTTGGATTGAATATTCTTACCCTTGTAGTTTGTTTTATATTTCTAAACTGTAGTGTTGTCTTAATCGGTCTTAGCCGATTTTTTGGTCCTTGTGTTGTTGCAAATTTATTCACTGTTGGGTCGGCACACACAGTGTTAACATTGTGACTGATCTAAAATATATACGATTTAGACAACAATATATACATATATATACACATACTAAATGGGGAGTTTTCTTGAACAATGCAATATATTATACTATATTACATTATATATATCTATGTCCCTATAATTGCTTGTTTCCCAATACTATAAGTGTATATATATAGTTTCTACATATGCTTTCTCTCCATATAGTTTTCTCTTTTTGATCGGTCTATGAGTGTCTCATTTGATCTTTCTGTCTTCTCTTCTTCTCTTTTTTTCTCTCTGCTGATTATTCTTTTTATCATTTTTTTTTTTTTTAGTTTTTTAGTTTTTCTGTCTGTTCATTCATTATTGTTTCCTTTCTTTCTTCTTTCTTTTCTTGTCTCCGCTTCTTATTTGTTTGTTTCTTTCCTTATGCCTTTTTCTTTCTTAACGGGATGTCCGTGTTTTCACGATTGTGTGCATAATGTTTTTTTCATTCAATCGTAACATGTATGGATACTATGCGGCGTTTTGGGTGTTTCTTACGATACACAGATTGCCGCACCTATTCTACCCACAGGGTTGGATATTCTATACAATATATCCTATGCCTGTTATATACTTTAGTATGCAGAGATATCTATATATGTGTCCCTCATCTGTATTGTATTCTATTTAGTTATGCGTTTTATGTGATATGGGGCTACATAATCTATTTATTTCTCTGATGTTACCATTCATGTTTTTGTTCATGCATATATCTTTATATATTGTGTATTATATATACATCCATGAAAGAATGTTATTTATATTTATACATATCTATTTGCTTGTTATATTCTATGCATTGGGATCATGTATATGCATGTGCTTACCTTTTGAAGGTTGCTTGATCAACGATTTTAAGTGTTACATGGATTGCTACCGATTTCAGCACACTGCTGTGGGGATATCTTGTGACTTGATTTTGTTTATATATTTTTGGGGGATATATATATATTCCTCTTTCTACTTTTTCATATTGTTCATTTTCATTTTTATCTTTTATTTATTTTTTATTCCTATTTTCTTTTTTATTTCCATTTTCATATATCCTTACTAATGCATTATTTTACCAAATTATCCAGTTTTTCTTTTTCTTTTTCTTTTCTGTTCTATTAAATAACTTTTTTTCTTTCCTTCTTTTACTTTTCTCCTTATTTCCCTTCCCCCCCCCTCTCTTCCCCCCCCCCTCTTCTTCGTTTTTTACTTTTTATTCTTTTCATTATCTATTTCATTATTTTTTGTATTTTCATGTATGCATTTTTTCTTCTCTCTTTTCTTTTTCTTCTCTTTTTTCTTTTCTTTTTTTCTTTTCCTTTCTTTCCTTCTTATTAGGCTTCACCATTCGCCATTTTTCTATATACACTGAAATTAGGTTGATGTGCTATATCACACATACATATATATATATTTTCTTGGGTTGTGGTGAAGCCTATCTATATAATAACAATTCCTGCTGGGTCTTTTTGCGTTTTTGCGTTTTTCAATTAAGGATGGTTACCTTCAGCTGAGTGCTTAATTGGCTGCAATCCAGAAGGAACACAGGAAATAGACATCTTTATTTAAAGCAGTGTTTTGTTATGTTTTAGCATGGTTACGACTAAGCGGACGTTTCCGTGAAACGCGTTAACCGCCTTGCTTTTTTCTTTATGTCTCTGGCTGTCGTGGTTATGTTTTGATATGCTTTTATCTTTTGGACTTAATAAACCTGGATTTTATACTCTATAACTCCAACCAGAAGTGCGGCTTCTTGTTTGTTTTCTACTATCATTTCCTGGACTGCGGATCCTTGCCTGCACCTGTGTTGGAGTTTTTTGTGGGATTGTCTCCTCACCAGAGCGGTTCTTGCTCTCTTCGATTAATTGTATTAAGAAATTCCCTAGATGGTGTATAATACAATTACTATGTGGATCGGCAGTTCATAATTGCGGGTATCACCATAAACAAACCCTCTGGAGTAGGGACTCAAAAGAAAAATTGTATTTTGAGATTGCTACACATAGATCTAAAAAAGAGATTTGTTTCCTATTAAAAACATAAGTCAGGCAGATATTACGTTCATTGATATTCAAGACATTGATGAATTTATGGAGGGTCTCAACATTTCCCCACATCTCCCCTCCATTCGACTAGTACATCATTGATGTACCTTAGCCACATGTGTACGTGGTCTAGGTACATCTGAGAGACATACACTGTTTCCTCCTCCCACAGTCCTAGATGAAGGCATGCATATGCCAGAGCCCATGACGTTCCCATCAATGTGCCTTCAATCTGTTTGTAATATTTGGACATAAACTGAAAGTAGTTAGTTTCCAGGGCAAAGGATAGTATGTCCTCCAAAAAATCATTCAGGGGGCCACACTCAGGGTAATATTATTCTAAGAACATTCTCACCCCTCTCAATCCCCATGGATGTGGGAACGAGGTGTATAAGAACTCTACGTCTACCCCGACCAACCACACATCACCACCAATTTTGAGGTCAGATTTTTGTTCTAGGACACCCCTTGTGTCCTGAACGTATGATTTTAAGTTTGTTACCATATCTTTTAAGAGGGAATCTAAATCTCTCTCAATATTTTCTTTTGGCCTTTTATTGCTGATTCAATCGGCCTTCCTGGTGGATTTTCCAAAGACTTACGGATATTTGGGATAATATAGAATGTAGGTACATTGAAGTCTTTAATGTATAAATACTCAAACTCACGTTTACCAAGTAGGTTTGCTTTTTTTGTAATTTTTTAATTTTCCATTTAGTTCTGCCACTACTTTCGGGAAGGGGTTCTGATCTAGCTTTTTATAGGTTCTTTGATCTCCCAAGAGTCGTTTGACCTCCTTTTCGTATAGTTTCTTGTCCATTAGGACGACCTTTGATGCTTTGTTTAGTTCTCTTATCGCTTGTCATTCTTCCCGTGAGAGGTTGTCAGGTCCTCTTTTTGTCCTTTCTACCATGTTTAAATTTGTCTGTACCTCTAGAAAGAGGCTAAGCCATTTGTTTAACAAATTGCAGACGGCTTACCGCATATATACTGTGGCAGGGTGACTCTCCTGCGCAAACCGACGTAGGGGTACGTCGGTCACGCACGGGAAGCTAGGGGGCGAGCTCCCGCCCCCACTCAGCAGTGAGGAAGCCGATGCATGTGTCAGGTGGCTCCGATTGCCGCCTGACACCCGCGATCACTCACCACTGAGAGAGAAGGACGGTCGGCTGTTGTAAACACAGCCGACTGTCCTTCTCCCTGAAATGATCACAGAGCTTATGTGATTCTTCTATATAGGAGCACGTCTCTATGTCCATTTCAAAAGTCACGCCCCCCTCCCCCCCACAGTTAGAACCCCTTCCCACGGCTTACATTTAACCCATTGATCACCCATAGGGTTAACCCCTTCCCTGCTAGTGTCATTATTACAGTAAACAGTGCATATTTGTAGCACTGATTACTGTAGTAATGTCACTGGAACACCCAAAATCATCAAAAATGTCAGTTATTGGTCCGATCTATCCATCTCAGATTGCCATTACTAGTACAAAAAATATATAAAAATGACATAATTCTTTCCCATAGTTAGTAGGTGCGATAACTTTTGCACAAACCAATCAAAATACGCTTACTGTGATTTTTTTTTAACAAGAATATGTAGCAGAAAACAAATTGGCCTAAAATGTCAAAAAATTTGATTTTAAAATTTTTTTTTTGAGAATGTCATATAGCAGAATGTGAAAAAAATATATTTTTTTTTTCCAAATTGTCGCTCTTTTTTTGTTTGTAGCGCAAAAAAATAAAATTCGCACAGATGATCAAAATACTACCAAAAGAAAGCTCTATTTGTGGGAAAAAAGGACATTGTCCATTAAAATAATACAGTGCCGAATTGCAAAATAAGGCCTGGTCATTAACCACTTCCATACCGGGCCATAGTCAAATGACGCCGGCAGGAAGCTTTTCCCGGGGGTGCACAGCGCTGCGATCAGGGATGAGGCTCCTCCCTCGGACTGAGCCCATCCCTGATCAAGCTAAACAGCCAATGAAATTGGCTGTTTACCACGTGATCGGCAGTGTCAATCACAGCCAATCACATGAGTGGCTCCAGCACAAGCCGCTCGCTCTCTCCGCAATGCATTCTTTGTCACCCTTAACTAGATAAAAAAATGTACTTTTTGAAAATGCAATTTACAACAAGCAGGGATTTAAACATTTAACTCGCCCCCAGGACCCTTTTTATGTCTTTATCGGGCAACCTGCATTTTAGAATCCCTTGCAGATAATCTTGTAAATAACCTCCTTTGAAATGTTTAAAAAGACAACCAACCAAAAACCGGTTTGGCCCACAACTACCAAAGAAAGGTATTTGCCTCTTGCATAGCCTTTTCATGTGTAAAATGCAGCTTATCTGGTCAATCATGTATGCTAGTCTCACATAACTATATATACATTAAATACAATACAATATATACTTATATCTACAATACAAACCATTTTATACCTACAGGCATCGAGGCAGGAGTGAACATGCAGAAGAGGAGGAGCCAGCAATGCCAACAGGGAACCCCACAAGAAGAGGTTCATAGCCACTCTGCGCAATTTGATTGTGCAGAGCAGGTAACTAGAACATGTTGGCCATTTTTTTTTAAAATCCTTTACAATCACTTATCCTAAAAAAAAAAAAAATGCAGAACAAAGGCATAATGAGCTAGTATGCATCGCATACTTGCTCATTATGAAATACTTACCTTAGAACGAAGCTTACCTTTGAACGAAGCCCGGACGCGGTCGCCCGGACACCGCTGAGGCAGCTGACATCTTCCCTCGGCATCTCTTCTGGGTTCGGTGGCTTCGGCGCTGTGAGTGGCTGGAGCCACCATGACGTCACTCCTGCTCATGCGTGTGGGAGCTCACTTTGCGGCAAGGAGCTCTGAAGGTCCGCCGGACCTTCAGAGCGCATGAGCTGCTGATGTCAGCGGCTGCATGCAGGGTGAATATCTCCTAAACCGTGCAGGTTTAGGAGATATTAATTTTACCTACAGGTAAGCCTTATTATAGGCTTACCTGTAGGTAAAAGTTAAAAAGCGGAGTATACTACCACTTTAAACTATTGTTTACAATCAGACTGAGACTAGTGCATAACAATTGTTAGTGCAGGGACATGACAATAGCCCAAGATGTAATCCATTGATATTTTTTTTGTTATTGGTTTAAATCTCCCTATTGGAAATTTAATACTAGACCCAAGTCTAATTTAGACATGCGCATAACAAAAACATTTGTTTTGTTTTGTTTAGTTTAAATTTGTTAATCTAGTTATTTAGTTTCTGTAAATTCAGTTGATTCGTTCAATTCGTATTCAGGATTCATATTCGGAATTAATTGTATGTCTTTTTCGGTCTTTTCTATAAGTTTACTGATTTTTCCGATTCAAAACTTTTAAAACAATACATTTTGAATTGATTGAATTGAAATGTTAGATTTTTTTTTTTTATTCAAATGTGGCAAAGGGAGCAAAAAAAATAAATAAAAATCTTCATCAGATGATTACAATGACTCTTTAAATCATCTTTGGCTTAACAAAAATAACATTACTTTGAAATGGTATTCTAATAACCCACAGTCTTTGATTTCAGATATAGGTTTACAGTTCGAATTCGAATGTAAAATGTAAAATTGTAAAATTTGATTAGAATTTCAATTTGAATTTCAGAAATTTGGACAAATTTCATTTCATTATTAAGAGCATTCTGTAAACTTCATTTATACTGTAATTTGGATATTTGGATATGTCCGAAATGATATCTATTATTTGTCTGATTATTTATACAGAATGAAATGAACCTCACAAGTCTAGTCTAATTCAAATTACAGCTCCTTTTAAAACAGAGGTATGTTTCTCAAATGGAAACTCTGCTGTCGTAAAGGAAGTTACCAATTTTTCTGAAATGTATATACCAGTTATGGCGAACCTTGGCACCCCAGACTACATTTCCTGAGTGCATGAGCATTATGAAAAATGTAGTTCCAAAACATATGAGGTGCCAAGGTTCCCCATCACTGGTATTTACCATTTATAATTGCTACAAAAGCTTTTTTGTATTTTACTATAATTAACATTTACATATCCACTTCAGTCTGCATAAGATGTATTTTTCTAAATCTGTTAAAAACATTTAAATGTAATTTCATTGTGATACCGAAAACTGGAGGCACTCTGCACACCAATGTAGAGATTTCTGCCAGAAATCTTTTTTTTTTTTTTTTTTAATAAAAAGACTTCTACTTTATCTTCTCTGCTAGCATGCTGTGCATTTGTCTTCATTTGCTTTTATTATTCAGACAATGTATATTAATCACAAGGGCTACTGATGGCAATGTACAACAAGTTGACAGTTAGGAGGGGTAGAAGGGGACAAGTCAAGGAGGCTGATCCTGGGCTGGAGCACCCCAATAGATACGCCCCGTTGTGTGATGTTGGGGAAACCAGTCAGGGACCAGCATTGCTGGAGCAGAGCGACACCCCTAGCTGCCAGGGGAAGAACTCCTCCAGTGAGGCCGGGAGAAAGGGAAAGGAAAGACAGGTGCTGGTGGTAGGGGACTCAATTATTAGAAGGGCAGACAGTGTAATCTGTGACAAAGACCGTGTGCGCCGAACAGTCTGTTGTTTGCCGGGCGCTCGGGTTCGGCACATCGCGGATCGGGTGAACAGATTATTGGGTGGGGCTGGGGAAGACCCAGCTGTCATGGTACACGTGGGTACCAATGACATAGGCAGAGGAAGACGGAGAGTCCTAAACGATTTCAGGGACTTAGGCGCTAAGTTGAGGACTAGGACCTCCAAGGTAGTATTTTCCGAAATACTACCTGTACCTCGAGCCACACCAGAGAGGCAGCGGGAGATTAGGGAAGTTAACGAGTGGCTGAGGAGCTGGTGTAGTAAGGAGGGTTTCGGGTTCCTGGAGAACTGGGCCGTCTTCTCAGTCGGTCACCGGCTCTTTGGTAGGGACGGATTGCACCTAAATGGGGTGGGTGCAGCCGTACTGGGTGCGAGGATGGCCAAAAAGTTAGAGGGGCTTTTAAACTAGGGAATGGGGGGGAGGGTACAGATGTAGAATTAGCCAGTGGAAAGCAAGTTTCAGAGGGCAGAAATGGGGGCATTAGCGGTAGGGTGTTCGGAGCCCCTATACCCAGGGTGGGTACGGGGAAAAATCAAGAGAGCAGCCTAAAAACATCAAAATTACGAGGCTTATATACCAATGCCAGAAGCCTGGCCAACAAGATGGGAGAGCTGGAGCTGCTGATGTTTGAGGAGGACTTAGATTTTGTGGGGATAACTGAGACTTGGTTTGACAGCTCTCATGACTGGATGGCGACCATTCAGGGGTATTCCCTTTATCGCAGAGATAGAGAGGGTAAAAAAGGGGGAGGGGTATGTTTGTATATTAAGAACAGTATACAGGTAAATATGAGGGATGATATTAATAATGGAGCTATGGACGAAGCAGAATCCCTATGGGTAGAGCTTCAAAGGGAAGGCACGGTGGGGAAGGTAATATTGGATGGGAAATGTCATTATAATGGGGGACTTTAATTATCCTGATATAGACTGGGCAGAAGGAACCGCGCATTCAGCCAAGGCTCGGCAGTTCCTAAATGTTTTGCAGGACAATTTCATGGGTCAGATGGTGAATGCACCGACAAGAAACAATGCGGTACTTGACCTACTGATTACCAACATTACAGACCTGCTCACGGATATAGAAATACGGGACAACTTAGGGAACAGCGACCATAGGTCAATTGGTTTCAGTATTAATTACAGTAATAGGAAACACAAGGGTAATATAAGGACACTGAATTTCAAAAGAGCCAATTTCCCTAAACTGCGCTCGCTGCTAGAAAATATCAAATGGGATAGAACCCTGGGAACAAAGAACACGGAGGAAAAATGGGAGTGCTTCAAGAGCATACTTAACAAGGGGGTGGGCCAGTGCATTCCACAGGGAAATAAATTTAAAAGAGCAAAACTAAACCCTGGGTGGCTAAACTCCAACATAAAAATGTATATTAGAGCTAAAGAAAAGGCCTTCAAAAAATACAAGACTGAGGGGTCATTGGCAGCATTTAAGCATTACAAAGAGTGTAATAAGAAATGTAAAGATGAAATCAGGGCGGCTAAAATAGAACACGAGAGACATATAGCGGAGGAGAGTAAAAAGAACCCCAAGAAGTTCTTTAAGTATATAAACAGTAAGAAAGCGAGGCCAGAACACATTGGCCCCATAAAAGATGATAAAGGAAAAATGGCCACTGAGGACAGAGAAAAGGCGGAAGTGTTAAATAATTTCTTTTCTTCAGTCTTCACAAAGGAATCGGGGGGCTACACGAACCCCGCTTGTAAGGCCGAACTAAATAATACACCTCAGGAAGTGCCGCCATGGCTAACAGAGGATAGACTTAGAGCTAAACTAGAGAAACTTAACATAAATAAATCCCCGGGACCGGATGGCTTGCACCCAAGGGTTCTTAATGAGCTCAGCCAGGTGATTGCCAGACCATTATTCTTGATCTTTAAGGATAGTTTACAGACAGGTATGGTGCCAGCTGATTGGAAAAAAGCCAACGTGGTACCAATATTTAAAAAGGGGCCGAGATATATCCCGGGTAACTATAGGCCGGTCAGCCTAACATCAGTAGTCTGCAAAATTTTGGAGGGGATGATAAGGGACCACATACAAGACTTTAGTAATGAAAACGGTATTATAAGTAGTAATCAGCATGGATTCATGAAAAATCGTTCATGCCAAACCAATCTATTAACCTTCTACGATGAAGTGAGCTGCCACTTAGATAAAGGTAAGCCTGTGGATGTGGTGTATATGGACTTTGCAAAGGCCTTTGACACCGTTCCCCACAAACGCTTACTGTACAAACTAAGGAAGGTAGGTATGGACCATAAGGTGAGTACCTGGATAGAGAACTGGCTCCAGGGGAGAGTCCAGAGGGTGATGATTAATGGGGAATACTCGGATTGGGCGGGTGTGGAAAGTGGGGTCCCCCAGGGTTCTGTCCTGGGACCAATCCTGTTTAATTTATTCATAAATGATCTAGAGGAGGGGATATCTAGTACAATCTCAGTATTTGCAGATGATACTAAATTAGGCATGCCAATATCTTCTATGCAGGATGTGGAAATCTTGCAAGCAGACCTGAACAAAATAACGGGGTGGGCAACTACATGGCAGATGAGATTTAATGTAGAAAAATGTAAAGTAATGCACTTGGGGGCCAGTAACCAGAAAGCAAGCTACTCACTAGGGGGGGAACCTCTGGGTGAGTCTAGGATGGAAAGGGACCTGGGGGTACTGGTAGACAACAGGCTTGGAAGTGGCATGCAATGCCAAGCCGCTGCAAGCAAAGCCAACAGAATACTGGGTTGTATAAAAAAGGGGATTCACTCCAGAAATAAAGAGATTATTCTTCCACTCTACAAAACTCTGGTCCGGCCACATCTGGAGTATGCTGTCCAGTTCTGGGCACCGGTCCTCAGGAAGGATGTGCTGGAACTGGAGAAAGTCCAGAGAAGGGCAACAAAAATAATTAGGGGAATGGAGGACATCAGCTATGAGGAAAGACTACAAGCACTGAACTTATTCTCTCTGGAGAAGAGACGATTGAGGGGGGATATGATATCAATGTACAAATACTGTACTGGCGACCCTAGCATAAGGAACAAACTATTCAGAGTAAGGGAATACAATAAGACACGTAGTCACTCACTAAAACTTGAGGAAAGGCGGTTTAACCTTAAAATGCGTAAGGGGTTCTTCACTGTAAGAGCGGTAAGGATGTGGAATTCTCTTCCGCAAGCAGTCGTATCAGCGGGGAGCCTTGATAGTTTCAAAAAACTATTGGATGGACACCTTAAAGACCACAACATACAGGGGTATACAATGTACGGTTAAAAGCAAACACACACACGCATTCATAGGTTGAACTGGATGGACTTGTGTCTTTTTTCAGCCTCACTAACTATGTACTATGTAAGTTAGTTGCCTATCTAGTGATGCTAGGATTCAATTCCTTCCATTTTTCCTTACTTATGTTTAGTACATGTTCAGATCTTTATTCAACACTTTGGCTCACTATCTTCCTATTGCAGTGCTCGGATTGGCTGAGCGTAAGCCACTACTACACTTAATAACCTATAGCAGTGAGGTAAAACAAAAAGAACAGATGAGGTGCAACAGCAATATTTATTGTTGGTATTGGTTTTAACCTAGATTAGTCTCTGAATAATGTGAATTTGCATAGACTTTAAACCTTCGCTGCAGCATTTTACCGGAGACTATCATGAACAGGGTTGACAGCACTTTTGCTGTGGTGTCAGTCAACTACATTAACTCAGCAGTCAGTTAAGTGAAGTTAAAAACAATAAAACAAAGTAGAAAAAAAGGTTATTTATAAAAGGTAAAAGATAATGTTTGGGAATTGGGCTAATAAAGAAAAAGGTTAATATCTTTGGTGCATTACAGAGCCATGTATTTAGAATAACAACGCAATGCAGTTAGAATTGGTTGAAACAGCAGAGCTTCAGCGCACCACAATGTGCATTTCATTTACAGGATAGCAGTTATTTAGGGGGATTGTAACAGTGCTAGTAAACAATAGAAAAAAACTATTTTAAGTTTAAAATGTTGGAGTTTAATCATACATAATAAAAATAGAACCATTAAAATATTTACACATGCCAATTATATGATGAAAGGGTATGCATTACATAGGCACTTATAATGTGGTGTCAGTTTCCGACATGTTGAACTGATTATGGCTTCTTCAGGGAATTAGGAGATCACTACTAATAAAGAAACTATATCAAAAAACAAAATATTCAATCATTGATATAGTAGTTTGTACAGTACAGATTAATACATTCATATACAGATAACAGATTTATTTGTATTTGTATTTTTCTATTCACTCTGTCCAGCTATCCCAAGCTTACCTAATTAACTGCCAATGATAAACATTCTGTGTAGGGTGTAAGCTGGGGAACAGGTAGCGGGTGCAAAACCCCCTGGGATGAGCAGTCTTTAAGGCACAGATACCAAATCCTCTGATGTAGTGATAAACAGTGCGGTGTTTATTGGTGCTATATACAAGTTTATAAACAGGTGCTGTACAGTGCTTTAAGGAAAACAAACAGGAATACTAATAATAAACAAAATCCTAGCCGTGTCCCGGCGCTTACTACACACAATGTAGTCCCTAACTAACCCAGACTGAGCAAGCCTACAGCTTGTCAGCTTCCAAAGACAGACACAGGTAGTTTTACTGACCTTCCGCTCTCATAGACAAAACGTTGTCTTGTGTTCCCAGGCTGAGAGAGCACTGCTGTTTGTCTCAGGTGAGATTAAATTGGCCTGGTGAAGAGGGCCAAGATCCGAACTGGATCATGGCTCAGAGATCCCTAAAGGTATAGGAGAGATGCCTGGGTGATGTATAAACCCCGAACAGGACTTTTCGTGGCTCTCTCTGGGACACTCTGCTACATATCCCCCCCCTTGTTTCAACCCCAGGGTTGGAACACCTGTGGCCAAACAGGAGTGAACACGGGACAGGGCATCTACATTCCCCATCTCAACACCTGGCCTGTGTTTTACAGTGAAGAAGTAATCTTGTAGAGCCAAAAACCACTGGTTCACCCGTCTATTAGTCTCCTTCTTTTGGGCCATCCATTTCAGAGGAGCATGGTCAGTTATCAAATCAAACTGACGACCTAACAGATAGTACCTTAGTGCGTCCAAGGACCACTTTATGGCTAAACATTCCTTTTCAATGACTGCATACTTTCTCTCGTGTTCATTAAGCTTTCTGCTCAGGTACACCACAGGGTGTTCTTCCCCATTGTGTACCTGTGACAATACGGCCCCAATACCTACATCAGACGCATCCCTCTGAACCAAGAAATCCTTGGAGAAATCAGGGGAGTACAACACTGGCTGTGCACAAAGAGCCTTCTTTAAGACTTGGAAAGACTCCTCTGCTATTGGGGACCATTTCACCATTACTGATTCTTTCCCTTTAGTAAGGTCGGTCAGTGGGGCAGCTAGAGTTGCAAAATTCGGGATAAACCTCCTATAGTACCCTGCAATTCCAAGAAAGGCTCTGACCTGCTTCTTGTTTGCAGGACGTGGCCATTCTTGGATGGCTTCTACTTTGTTTAACTGAGGTTTAATGACTCCACGACCAATAGTGTAGCCCAAATACCTGGCTTCCTCTAAACCAATGGCACATTTTTTTGGGTTTGCTGTAAAACCTTCCTTGAAGAGGGAATCCAGAACTGCCTGTACACGGGGCAAGTGAGACTCCCAGTCAGTGCTATGTACCACTATATCGTCCAGATAGACAGCTGCATACTGTCGGTGAGGTCTTAGGGTCCTGTCCATGGCCCTCTGAAATGTCGCAAGGGCATTTTGCAACCCAAAAGGCATTTTTTTATACTGAAACTAACCCTCTGGGTTAACAAACGCAGTCTTTTCTTTGGCGCTACCAGTCAGGGGTATTTGCCAATATCCTTTGGTCAAGTCTAAAGTAGTTAGATAGCGGGCTTTGCCAAGTCTGTCTATAAGTTCGTCCACTATGGGCATTGGGTATGTGTCAAACTTTGTCACTGCATTCAGTTTTCTGAAGTTGTTACAGAATCTCCAAGTACCATTGGGTTTTGGGACTAAAACGATGGGGCTAGACCAGTCACTATTGGATTCCTCAATGACATCTAGCTCCAGCATCCTTTTTACTTCATCACTAATGTCCTTTCTCCTCGCTTCGGGAATTCGGTACGGTTTGAGCTTTACACGGACCCCAGGTTCAGTAACAATATCATGCTGAACTGCTCAAGTTGTACCAGGTAACTCCGAAAATTTCTCTCTATTCCTTATCAGGAACTCTAGCTTCTTTTTGGGAATAAGACAGGGTGTCTGGAACCGTGACCTCAGGGACCAGAGGGGACTCAGTAACCCTAGAGGTCACAGGGACGGACCTCGCAGTTAAGGCCAGCCTATCCTTCCAGGGCTTTAACAGATTAATATGGTAAATCTGCTCTGGCTTCCTTTTTCCTGGTTGATGCACTTTATAATTGACCTCCCCAACTCTTTCCAATACTTCGAAGGGGCCCTGCCACTTAGCTAGGAACTTGCTCTCGACAGTGGGAACTAACACCAGGACCCTGTCACCAGGTGAGAAGACACGGAGTTGGGCTCCCCTGTTGTATATTCTCTGTTGGGCTGCCTGGGCCTGCAGTAAGTGTTCCTTTACCATAGGCATGATCGCTGCAATCCTGTCCTGCATTTGAGCGATGTGCTCAATGACACTTTTGTGGGGTGTCTGCTCCCCCTCCCAGGTTTCCTTGGCTATGTCTAAAAGTCCCCGAGGGTGTCTCCCATAAAGCAATTCAAAAGGAGAGTATCCCGTAGAGGACTGGGTGTAACGCTCCTGCGTTTTATGTATGATGTGGATTTTCAGCTGCAGAAATATTCCACTTCAGTAGTCATGCAGGGAAACGCTGAGACACCAATCCCAACTCCCAATGACTCATCATGTGTGGTTGATCTCAATTCAGCAAGTAAATACACACACTCGATAAGATGTTTCCTAGAGTGACTTATGTATATAGTAACACAGTGATGAAAGGCTGAAGAGATAGGTTGGGTAGAGATGGTAGATGACAGACACTTGAAAGGAAATGTTCTTGAAAGTAAGATAGTAGCAGATGGGATGCAGATAGGTTTAGCAATCATGTATGGTAGCAGATGACAGAGTAGCAGGTGGACATACAGGAGAGATCAACCCAGTGCAAGAACAGGTGGTAGTAGGCTCAAGAGCTAGCAATCTTAGATAATGCAGATGTAGTAATAGTCCTTAGTATGCAGAGCTAGATAGTGTAAGCTTTAGTATGAAGATTATAGAGGTTTCCCCTGTGGGGTACTTATCACTAATAGCAATGTAGCAGAGGAGAGGTTCGGCAAGAGCGGATGATCCGGTAGCGGGATACAGGGATCAGCGCAGCGTGGTTCCGACAGCGAGGTATGCTTGCAAGCACGAGAGCTTCAAGACAGGTTAGCATCAAGGCACAAAGCAGTTTGAACGAACACATGTGAGTGAGAGCCGGCGATCTAAATAGCCATCCAGTCCGGCGCTCAGTGATGACAGCATCAGTCTTAAAGGTGTATGCGCACCTTACCAAAAGAGAATGGTGGGGCGCATACACTTATGAAAGAGTAATTAGGGTACCCAAAGGTACCAGAACATTACACTGGGGTACTTCCCTGATGGCGAACATCAAGTACAGAATCAAGAAGTCCCAGTTTTTTCCATCCTTGTCCACAACTTTTTTTAACATACTCTTTAAGGTTTTATTGAAGCGTTCTACAAGGCCATCAGTTTGAGGGTGGTATACGGAGGTTCGCAACTGGGTCACCTTAAATAACTTGCACAATTCTTTAGTTATTCGTGACATAAATGGGGTGCCCTGGTCCGTAAGGATCTCCTTAGGGACCCCAACGCGACTGAACACCATGAACAACTCTTTAGCAATGTTCTTAGCGGATGCAGTGCGTAAGGGAACTGCCTCGGGGTAACGGGTAGCATAATCCATGATCACAAGAATGTGCTGATGACCCCGGGCAGACTTGGGGAGTGGACCCACGAGGTCCATGGCGTTCCTCTCAAAGGGCACTTCAATAATGGGTAAGGGGACTAAAGGACTGCGGAAGTGGGGTAGTGGGGCTGACATCTGACATACAGGACAAGATTGACAATAATTGTCAATATCTTTCTGTATCCCAGGCCAGTAAAACCTGCGTAACACCCGGTCAGTGGTTTTTTCAACCCCTAAATGACCTCCCAGTAAGTGTCCATGAGCCAATTCCAGCACCACTCGTCTGTAAGGCTTAGGGACCACCAACTGTTCAACAATTTCATCGTTCTTTTTATATACACGATACAATAAATCCTCATTGCTGCTGAAAAAAGGAAAACAGGGCCTGTCCCCTGGTTCGCCAGGTACATCATTAATCATTACTACATTCTCCCAGGCCCTGGCAAGGGTAGGGTCTTTTCTCTGCTCGGTACCAAAGTTTTCCTTGTGTACATTAAGATCAGCAAACTCCAATGTACCCTCAGGGTCAGCAGAAGGTTGTCCACCTTGACTGACTGTGGGGACTTCCTCAGGCTCCTCCAGTTCTCCTTCCATAACAGAGAAAGGAAAATCCGGGGAACCTTGAGAGAGATCCCTTAAACCCACATTGTCGGTGATGGCCAGGGGTTCTGGCTCCACCACTGAGTCAGTTACTGTGACCGAATCGGGACGATCCCACAGTTCCCAAAACTTAGGGAAGTCTCTACCAATGATGGCCTCATGCACTAAGTGGGGCACAAGTCCGACCGGATGGGTCACCGTACCTAAATCAGTTTCAAAGCGAACAGTCGCTATAGGATACTCCCGAATATCACCATGTACACAGATCACAGCAACTTTTTTTGCATTTAAATTCACATTTTCAACCTTTTCTGCTTTAACCAAAGTCACTAGACTTCCCGAGTCCAGCAAGGCTGCAATAGGTTTATCATTAACAGTCATTTGGCATATGTGTTTTCCTACACCTGGCACCGCAGCACATGAAACAGCAGCAAACATAGACTGCCTTCTCAGAGACATATCACACTGCATGGGTTCATCTGTCAATGGACAGTTTGCTGCAACATGTCCCAGTTCCTGGCAACGGAAACACCTGATGTTACCCCAGTTAGGTTTGTTGACAGGCAGTGGCTTCCCTTATTTGGGACGCCAAACTTCAGCTCTGGCACCAAAAATCCTCCCCCCTGTCTCCTTGCCATGCTGACCACCCACTTCCTCTGGAACAGTCTTACCCGTTGTCTGGGGAGACCGTGGCTTTGGGTGGAAAGTCAGCGCGGCTGTAGGGGTGGTGACCAGGTTCTCTGCAGCATAGTACCTCTCAACAAGCTCCACCAGGTTGTCTGCCGAATTGGGGTCTCCTTGACTCACCCACTTCTGCAAAGGTGTTGGTAATGACCTCAGGAACCGATCCATGACTACACGCTCCACTATTTGTGGCCCAGACAAGGACTCCGGCTGTAGCCATTTTCGCGCCAGGTGGATTAGGTCAAACATCTGTGATCTTGGGGGCCTCTCATCTCGGAAGGACCAGCTGTTGACCCGCTGGGCTCGAACGGCCAAGTTGACACAGAGACGTGCCAGGATTTCCTGCTTGACCTTTTCATACTCTCCTGCATCCACGGACTCCAAATCGTAATAGGCCTTCTGCGATTCCCAAGTAAGGGAGCGATCAATCCTGCCCACTGGGTTTTGGGCCAGCCTTCTCAGCGGTACTCTCAAATGTAACCAGAAAGGCCTCCATGTCATCATCAGCAGTCATCTTGGACAGGAAGCGACCAACATGGATGACTGAGGAGTGGTCTCTAACTGTTTCTGATTTCACAGCAGGCTCCTGTGTGAGTGTCTGCACCACCTCAACCAGCACCTTTCTGTCTGCTTCTGCAGCACTTGCCAGTTTTTCAAACATCAACTGCGTTTGATTTTGTACAGCAGTAATCTGTTGTTGAATCAAAGAGTTTGCTTGCTGTTGTGCAGCGTTCGCTTGCTGCGTTTGTTCTTGTACAACACCAATCTGTTGTTGAAGAAAAGAGTTCACTTGCTGTGTTTTTTCCTGTATAACACCAATCTGTTGTTGAAGCAAAGAGTTTGCTTGCTGTTGTGCAGCGTTTGCTCGTTGCTGTGCAGCGTTGGATTGCTGCTGTGCAGCGTTGGAGACCACCAACTGTTTGAGGATTTCCTCCATGTTTAGTCACTCCAGGTACTGGCCCTTTAAGTAGTAACTTACTACCAGTGCCCGCAGGCCTCCACCATATGTAAGCTGGGGAACAGGTAGGGGGTGCAAAACCCCCTGGGATGAGCAGTCTTTAAGGCACAGATACCAAATCCTCTGATGTAGTGACAAACAGTGCGGTGTTTATTGGTGCTATATACAAGTTTATAAACAGGTGCTGTACAGTGCTTTAAGGAAAACAAACAGGAATACTAATAATAAACAAAATCCTAGCAGTGTCCCCGCGCTTACTACACACAATGTAGTCCCTAACTAACCCAGACTGAGCAAGCCTACAGCTTGTCAGCTTCCAAAGACAGACACAGGTAGTTTTACTGACCTTCCGCTCTCATAGACAAAACGTTGTCTTGTGTTCCCAGGCTGAGAGAGCACTGCTGTTTGTCTCAGGTGAGATTAAATTGGCCTGGTGAAGAGGGCCAAGATCTGAACTGGATCATGGCTCAGAGATCCCTAAAGGTATAGGAGAGATGCCTGGGTGATGTATAAACCCCGAACAGGACTTTTCCTGGCTCTCTCTGGGACACTCTGCTACAAGGGGTATATATACACACACACATGTATGTATATATACACATACACATATATAGGTGTGAAAGTAGCAGAACCCTATGCCTGCGCTAATGAAATAATTTGCAGGCTTAGGGCTACGCTCTGTGTATATATACCCCTATACAGAAGTTCAGATGTTATGCCTGCCTCCAAAGACGCCCAAAAAATGCCCAAAAAAACTCCTGCAAAAACACACCTAGGCGTTTTTGTTGCAGGCGTTTTTTTGGGCATTTTTTGGGCGTCTTTGGAGGCAGGCATGACATCTGAACTTCTGTGTAGGGGTATATATACACACACACATGTATGTATATATACACATACATATATATATAGGTGTGAAAGTAGCAGAACCCTATGCCTGCGCTAATGAAATAACTTGCAGGCATAGGGCTACGCTCCTATCACACCTATATGTGTGTATGTGTATAAATACATATAAGTGTGTGTGTATATATACCCCTATACAGAAGTTCAGATGTTATGCCTGCCTCCAAAGACGCCCAAAAAATGCCCAAAAAAACGCCTGCAACAAAAACGCCTAGGTGTGTTGTTGCAGGAGTTTTTTTGGGCATTTTTTGGGCGTCTTTGGAGGCAGGCATAACATCTGAACTTCTGTATAGGGGTATATATACACACACACATATATGTATTTATACACATACACATATATAGGTGTGAAAGTAGCAGAACCCTATGCCTGCGCTAATGAAATAATTTGCAAGCATAGGGCTATGCTCCTAAAAAATGCCCAAAAAAACGCTTGCAACAACACACCTGGGCGTTTTTGTTGCAGGCATTTTTGTTGCAGGCGTTTTGTTGCAGGTGTGTTGTTGCAGGCGGTTTTTTTGGGCATTTTTTGGGCGTCTGTGGAGGCAGGCATAACATCTGAACTTCTGTGTAGGGGTATATATACACACACACATATATGTATTTATACACATACACATATATAGGTGTGAAAGTAGCAGAACCCTATGCCTGCGCTAATGAAATAATTTGCAAGCATAGGGCTATGCTCCTAAAAAATGCCCAAAAAAACGCTTGCAACAACACACCTGGGCGTTTTTGTTGCAGGCGTTTTTTTGGGCATTTTTTGGGCGTCTTTGGAGGCAGGCATAACATCTGAACTTCTGTATAGGGGTATAAATACACACACACTTATATGTATTTAGATACATACACACATATAGGTGTGATAGGAGCGAAGCCCTATGCCTACAAATAATTTCATTAACGCAGGCATAGGGTTCTGCTACTTTCACACCTATGTATGTGTATAAATACATATATGTGTGTGTGTGTATATATACCCCTACACAGAAGTTTAGATGTTATGCCTGCCTCCAAAGACGCCAAAAAAATGCCCAAAAAATGCCTGCAACATAAACGCCAAGGTGTGTTGTTGCAGGTGTTTTTTTGGGCATTTTTTGGGCGTCTTTGGAGGCAGGCATAACATTTGAACTTCTGTATAGGGGTATATATACACACACACATATGTATTTATACACATACACACATATAGGTGTGATAGGAGCGTAGGCATAGGGTTCTGCTACTTTCACACCTATATATGTGTATGTGTATAAATACATATATGTGTGTGTGTATATATACACCTACACAGAAGTTCAGATGTTATGCCTGCCTCCAAAGACACCCAAAAAATGCCCAAAAAAACGCCTGCAACAAAAACGCCCAGGTGTGTAGTTGCAGGCCATTTTTTGCGCATTTTTTGGGCGTCTTTGGAGGCAGGCATAACATCTGAACTTCTGTATAGGGGTATATATACACACACACTTGTATGTATTTATACACATACACACATATAGGTGTGATAGGAGCGTAGCCCTATGCCTGCAAATTATTTCATTAGCACAGGCATAGGGTTCTGCTACTTTCACACCTATATATGTGTATGTGTATGTATACATATATGTGTGTGTGTATATATACCCCTACACAGAAGTTCAGATGTTATTCCTGCCTCTACAGACGCCCAAAAAAACGCCTGCAACAAAAACGCCCAGGTGTGTTGTTGCAGGCGCTTTTTTGGGCATTTTTTGGGCATCTTTGGAGGCAGGCATAACATCTGAACTTCTGTATAGGGATATATATATACACACACACTTATATGTATTTATACACATACACACATATAGGTGTGATAGGAGCGTAGCCCTATGCCTGCAAATTTTTTTTATTAGCGCAGGCATAGGGTTCTGCTACTTTCACACCTATATATGTGTATGTGTATATATACATACATGTGTGTGTGTGTATATATACCCCTACACAGAAGTTCAGATGTCATGCCCGCCTCCAAACACGTCCACAAAAAATCCCTATAAACGCCTGCAACAAAAACGCCGGGTGGGAAAATAGGGGAGCCACTATTCTGCTCTAATGCAATTCTAATACAAACAAACTTTTTTTTCTGGTTCTGGACATGCTACAGAGCTGAAACTTCACAGGTACACTTTTTAGACCCTAAATCCAAAGAAATCTCATTTTTTTTTTCAATAATTTTTTCAATAATTGGCTCTCTATCAAAAATGACACTGGCAGTTGATTGGGTAAGTTTGAGATTGCTGGACAGAGTGAATTGAAAAACACTCTATATATGAATGTAAAAATCTTTACTGTACAAACCATTATACCAATGATTGAATATTTTGTTTCTTGATATAGTTTCTTTATCAGTAATGATCTCCAAATCCCCTGAAGAAACCATAAATCAGCGAAACATGTCGGGAACTGACAACACTTTATTACTTCATATGTAACGCATACCTTTTGATCATATAACTGTCATGTGTGAATATTTTAATGGTTCTATTTTTATTATATATTCATAAATTGTTATGTTTTATACTAAAAATTGTTTACCTATTGTTTAATGGCACTGTTAAAATCCCACTAAATACCTGCTATCCTGTAAATATTAATTCAGGGATGTGGTGTTTGATATAGCCTTGTCACCCACCACAATATCATGGAAATGTGCATTTCCTGTTATGATACTCTGTGTTAAAGTGTTTGTACAAAATGCAGACCATTGCAATGCTTTGGTAGCCTATTGGTAATTATTAGGTTTTCCTAAGGCAACCCATCTTATTGCGCATTCCTAATGCATGTATGTTAATGCACCACAAAAGAGATATCTAAAGGGGACCTTAAGATACACATATGTTAAGTATATTGATCCATTATTTTTTTTTTAATCTTTTTTCTTCCCTTGTTCCCTAGGATGAGCCGGTACTAGGAACTCTTTCCTCCCCATTACCATTACATACACATGCAGTACTTGTACAGTTCTTGGTGGTCACATTCATGAAAAAAACCCAGCCACATTTATATAGATTTCTTTAATATATTTTCATTATATTTTCATGACAGATAATAAAGAAATGCTCAGGATGTCCCTCCTGCAGACTGCAGTTCCTTCACCAGATCAAAAACAGATTTCTTTACTGAATATAAGCAATTTGAATAGTTACATTAGAAGTATTACTTTTCATGAGTTCATTAGAGATAAAAGCCTAACTAGAATATTTTGACAAAACTGATGTACTGTATATAAAGAGATAATCTTGACACCCAAATTTAAACACTCTCACGAGGCAAAGGCATGTGAACAGATATAGGGAAAGTTGAGTCTTAACATCTCACTGCAAATGATATGAATTATAGAAGACTGACTCAGCCAATAAATAGCTGGTAGTTGTTGGAAATGTAACACTTCTGAAGCTTAACATGTATTAGGAAAAATAAGAATCAGCCTACTTTGTGCTTAGTTCTCCAGCTGTGTTGGAACTAGGGAGCATAATAAATGGCAGCTCGGTTTAACTTTGTTAACTTTTGCCTTACAGATTTTTGGAATGCAGTCCATACAAAAGCCTGGATAACCTCCAGTTCTGTATAGCCTCCACAGAGCTCAATTGTATACATGCAGCCACTTAACATGTTGACATTCTCCATCTGCAGAATAAAACTGAAGTGACAAATTAGTGCTCTCCTCTATGAACCATAGTAGATTTTTTTCATGTGTGCAGCTTATTAAATGGTGTTTCAATGAATAGAAACTAGATATATAATAAAACCAATGAAAAAGTAACATTCACCACTTATTTAGATGTGCTAGTAAACAGTCTAACATTATGTGTTTTTATTCTTCATCTTATACTTCAGTAAACGTTAACCTCTATTCAAACACAGTAAACCATTTTAATATTTTTTGATATAATCTAAGTCAAATATTTTGTTATTGTTCTCATTTGCTGATTATTGACACAATTCACCACATTCATAAAATTGAACATGCATTTAAAAAATTGTGACACAATATGAGTTATTGAATATATACTAAATAGTCATTAAAGTAAATTTAAACCCAATAACTTTAACTTGTTTCAGTTTAGACACTGTTTATGTCATTTCAAAAATAGTTTTAAATTGTTTTTAATCTGCAGCATTAAAAGATTTTTTGGTAATGCTGACTTGAAGGACCTTGTTCATGCATTTTGTGCTATGGGGTAACAACCATCTTCCTGCATTGTCCCCTGGTCACATGAGCTACTGATCGAAACTACAAGTGGCTGTGCTGACACGTATTGCATAGACATCTATACAAAAATACCGTGTAGTATAGGCCCTTACCCCTGTGAGAGATTAACAAAACAATAGGGATAGAAAAAGATTGGGCTTTGCGGGCCAGTGGGAGTAGAAGGATCAGACAAAGAACCGGTTTTAAAACCAAAATTACATTTTATTTGTATAAAGAACAATAAAACCAAGCATGGACTGCCATGCATGTGTGATAACAAAGGACTGACATGACATACAATAATAAAATCAAACAATTAACGTCACTCGTAGTATAGAAACATGTCCCCTAAAGGGATTATAACCAAAAAGCAAAGCCTGTATAAGGTGGAAGATGGGTCTCAAGCTGGATTCGGTCACGGTAGGTCCCCAGCAAGCCGGCGCGTTTCGCTCAAGGCTTCCTCAGGGCCTGAGAGACCATAACAGACCGATGTTTCTATAAACAACATAAAAGCATAACCAAATCAATGCCAGTCAGTCAAAAAGTCCATGGTATATCATACATAGTGTCCTTATATTTCAATTATTTTATAAGTACATTTGGTTTTAATTTTTGTACTGACCCTTCTTGGTAGTGACTTGTACTAGGCGACAAGGCTGTAGCGATACTGATGCTGCTTGGAACAATATTGCTTCCGTATTCACCATATAAAATCTATACAGACATCAGAAATATATTTCTTGCATAGGATCCAATGTATTAAGTCCCCACTGTGTCACCAGGGGCAGGGCTGTGAACCAAAGTGCCAATAGGTATATATATGTGTCTACAATGTAGTTTTAATTTTAGTATATTAATGATATCATAACCAACCTTCTATGGCTATCCCCACTGTAGGCTTTTGGGGTGGGTCCCGACCCCAAAGGGTAGAGGTCCTCTCCCTGATATCTTCGCCCTTATATGTATATTCGCTCCTAGATGTAATGTTCTTGACAAAGCTACCTATGTAGCGAAACATGTCGTTGTGGCAATCGGGTAGCTCTGCAGAAGCAAGTGAACTCCGTCCTCCACCTCCCCCGGCCTCCAGCTGATCCCTTTGCCGGTTTCGTACGGGTATCCGGCTGACAGCGGTGACGTCATCAGCGTGCGACCTTTCGGCACTCACAGCGAGCACTGGGGAAGCACAGCGTGGGCTCCGGTCCAGATAGCGGCCGCACATCGGACCGTTTGAGCCCCCATCCCTGCTGGGATCCGCTCCTCTTGTCTATCCACCCACGCTGCTTTTTTCTCTCCAGCTACCAGCCTCCTCCCTCCTTTGGGACTGACATCAAGGATTCTTGCTGAGGCAGCGGTGACACCCAGAGGCTTTATGGATTGGTAGGAGGATTTATATTATTTGATTTTAACACATACACTGCGTCTTCATTGTGGATTTATACAATAAACTTTTATTGGACAGTATACCTATGTCTCTTTTGGGGTTAATTGTCAGCAATTAATACACTTGAGCGCCATCCTTCAATTTTTTCTTCACACAAATGTGTTACTATCTATTTATTTTACTATCTATTTTACCAGCTGGGTCATGCCTCTCATTTAAAGTCCCAGCCTCTTCCTTTTATTCATTGAACAGGGATGGAGGCACATGATAATCTGATCATAGCTTATTTCAAAGTCCCACACTCCCCTTCCCATTGAAGCCACAAGTAGTGGTAGACTACAACAACACCATGGGAGATGTCGACAGAGCCGACATTCTACCCAGCTATTAGGAAGCAGCAAAAATACTATAAGATCTACAGACATCTTCTTGAGCAATGCTTGTGGAATGCGTACATTCTGCTAAAAAAAAAGTGTGACAAGCCTGTGATTCATGTGGACTTTATTTGGAAAGTTTCCGAACAAACCTTTGAGTCACCAAACACCATCAATGGCTGTGAACAGTTTTGAACGTCATAGTTACATAGTTAGTGAGGTTGAAAAAAGACACCAGTCCATCCAGTTCAACCTATGATGTGTGTGTGTGTTTGCTTTTAACCGTACATTGTATACCCCTGTATGTTGTGGTCTCTAAGGTGCCCATCTAACAGTTTTTTGAAACTGTCAATGCTCCCTGCGGATACGACTGCTTGTGGAAGAGAATTCCACATCCTTACTGCTCTTACAGTGAAGAACCCCTTAGGCATTTTAAGGTTAAACCGCCTTTCCTCTAGTTTTAGTGAGTGGCCACGTGTCTTATTGCTGTTGACAATGCTGTTGGCGTTGTCAACCTGAAACGCCTGACTGGTCGTCACTTCATGGACTACATCCCACCAACTGAGAAAAAGTCAGCACCTACAAGGATGTGCATGGTTTGTTGCTTGAAGAGAGATGACAGTGGAAGGAAAATTAGAAAGGAAACCTATTGTAATAGAATTCTATTCTATTCTCCCGATGGTGACATCGGACTTTGTGCAGTCCCATGTTTCAAAATATTTCATACCCGAGATGTTTACTAAACCTTTATTAGAGGGACTAGTAATATTGTACCCCTTGTTTATACATATTTCAGTGTTTTTGGCTTGATTATGTTATTGAATAAAATGTATTCTTGTTATATTATAATTTATGATTTTGTGTTTCAAACTTTATCATACCCGGAATGTCTACTAGACTCTTGTTTAGACAGATTTAAGTGGGTTATTCCCAAGAATTACAGGCCTAAAATATAAAACAACATATTTCAATGCAAAACAATGTACTGCTTTTAGCACAAAAATTCTGACATAATCAGTTTTAAAAAAAAAGTTTTATTTTTTTTGGTTATAAAATTTCGCAAATAGGTAATTTTTCTCCTTCACTGAGGAGGCTGGACTGATTATTAGTGTAAATGTCCACTATCACAGGAAAGTAGGTTATCGGCTTTCCTTTCCTCACACACTGACAGCATTCAGAAAAGGAAATGCCGATAACCGGCATTGTTTACATGTGATCAGCTGTGCTTGGACACATCTGATCCCATGGTAAACAGCGAATGTCATTGGCTCTTTACCCTGATCAGTGATGCACTATGTCCGAGGAATACAGCTCACCACCCTGTCGCTGCACTGCATCTGGGAGGATCCTGCCCGGCCGTCAATCTGCTATAGGCCGGGTGGGAACTGAATTGCATATTAATCTTGATAAAGGCAAAAAAAAACAAGATTTGGCTTCCAAAGACTTCAATGGGGCTTGTGGATTTTTAATTTTCTATTTGTTCTGGGGAAGCTCTAGCAAATCCAACTTAGCTTTATTCGAGCATCACTAGTGATCACCCCTGCTTATTTATACCTGACAGAAGTGTTACTTTCTTACTTTCATACAGCTTAGAATAAAATCATCAAAAGTAAACAGAAGAAGGTATTAACAATTCCCAGGATGCTTCAGGTTCCATACAGTTTCTGGAGAAGGATAGACCTAGTGGGCTCTGCAGTTGTTGTCACTGCCTTTCTTCTACACTGAAGCCAGCACTGGAAGTCAGTCATGTGACCGGACGGGAGCAGTTTCAGAGTTGGTAAAGACATCTTTTCTTTTACAGTATATATAAAATATTCTTAGAATGGAGGTAGGAGTAGTGTTAGGCATAGTTATATTTTGAATGGAATTCCACTTTATTAGTGTAAACATTTTTTTAAAGAGTAACTCTAGTTGAGAAAAAAACATTCTCCCTGGGTGATCTATGTACATTGCAAGGGTTTAACAAACTTTGTTGCTGATTCCTACCTTTTGTTATTCTGAAGAAATCCCTGTGTGTTTGTATGTGCCTGTTGGAAGGCAACAAGGTTTTAATATCATATTTCTGGAGTTTCCCTGCCTGATTGATACAGCCATTTGGCCTATGTTGAAAATTGCCGTCTTGGAATGCCAATACAGCAAGTTTATCCAGCAGGGTGTTCAAAACAAGGAGTCATAAATGGGAATTCATATCCTAACAGGATGTTCTCGCATAGGCCTCCTGATGTGATGTATGGGGGTAGAGGAGCATCAGATAAGACCTCCTAGAAGTGAATTAAAATGACTGATTTTCTGAGTTACAGCAACATCCAAGGCCAGCTGTTACTGGAAGATGACCTGGATCAAAAGCAGTAATTCAAAGACTAATGCTGCCTGGAAGATGGCAAGGAGAAGAATATACATCCTGGTGATGAGGAAGGACTCCCTCTTATGGACAGAGGACTAGACAGGTGACCTGGCAGAGGGTGTTTGTGTAGGTAGTGTCTGAGTGCGATTTAAAAGGTAAAGGCCAGCTAGAGTTCTTCCTTTTTTTTCCCATTGAGCAGAGCTGAGAAAAATCGAATCAAGAGGACGACCTTATGGAAAGTATCATCTAGGTATTTGTGTTTTATATGCTCTGTATTATTCTTTTAGTGTTTAATGTTAGCAGTTCTGTCTTATGTCCTAATAAATAAATTATATCTTTGATTATTTAAGCATTGTGCTTACTTATATAGCTAACATTATCACCATCAACCTTATCAGAAGTCTTGATAGCCTAGTTAATTATAGGAATAAACAAGAGAATACATATTTATAATGGGGGAAATTTAAAACCAGCCCATGTTTAATTCATGTTCAGAGTGTTTTCATAATTATCAACTAGCTGCTGCACCTGCAGGGCTCTAAGAAAGAAAATTGCAGGTCTGAATCCCTTAAGCCGTGATTTCCTGTTGGGAGTATCTCACCAAAAATAACATTTTTGTTGCAGGGGATGCCTGAAATCTGACTTGCATCTTGCAGAGCAGACTTCTGGGAAAATGAGTGAGCCAGTCACACGAGCAGAAAAAATGTGTTTCTGGTGGGGGGAGGGTTCTGTACATATTCTGTGTACAGAACACCTCCAGGTAGCCATATTGCATTTACAGAACATTACAGAGCTGCAGATTGAAAAGGAAAGGTACATTTTAATAACATTCAATTACAATATGACTTGTGTCACAATTACATATGCTATATCATTTTATTTGCAATTTTTTTTCCTACGAAAGTGGAGTTACCCTTTAAGTAGGCAAGATAACGGAAGTATACAGAGAATGCTTACAATCAAACTAAACTCTTCAGTTAAAAACGTTGCTGGCAGAAAGGATTTTATTGCAAGATAGAATTTGTGGGATTGATTTACCACAGGAAAATAGACTGTTCACTTTTGACTTTGCGAGGCGATTTACCCCAGAGCTAATGAATGAGGTGAAGTTCTGCTAATTCCACCATCCAGTCATGGGCAAGAAAAACTACTGTTGCAAAGTAATTTTTTTTTTACCGTATTTACTAAGCAAATGCAAATTCCCTTGGAGAGTGGACAGCATAGCTACTTTTAGTAAATCAACAGCAGTATGTCTCTCTTCCACAAAAACAGAGCATTTACCTGCCCACCAGCAATGCTTTGACTAAATGTACATTGAGCCACACGTGCAGTTTATTCTACAATTTTGCCATCTGCTGGGTTCCAGAATAAATAAACTCCCGTGGGCATGTACAGGAGTTATATAATTCCAGGCAGGCCAACTCAGAATAATACTAGGGCAAATGAAAATGGACATTATTGTGATGTCACTGTTGGAGGAGAACCTTTGCCAGGTAAGTTTACCATGAAGAGCTGTGTATACATAATAGAAAAAGACTTGAGCAGCAACAGCGGACTTTGGATCTGCTTTAGTTTGGCCTGATAATCTAAGCAACAAAAGAGTTAAATAATTTCACATAATTATGCTCAGTTGTCACAGCTTTAACCACTTTAAGACTGCCCACAGGCACTTTTACTGTGGGCAAGCAGCACGGGCAGGCTGGATCATGTGCATATAAATGATCTAGCCTGTTCCAGGTTAGGGGCATGTAGCACGATGCTCCCATGATCTCTGTGTCCAGTGGACACAGTGGATTGCAGACCCGCTATGCGATCATATAATCACAATGTCAACAAAGCTGTAATGAATACATTTTATTCATAACAGCTGTATTTCCTATAGAGTGATGCTGTGATTCAACAACAGCTATCACATGGAACCTGGGCCAATCACAAGACCCTGTATTATGAGAACAGCTTTAGCCAATCACAGATCACTAGTAATCACAGCTCTTATGACTATAACCCATTCATGACAGTTCAAAACAATGTTACAGTAATCATCACTGTAACTGCAATCAAAAGTGTAAAAAAAAAAAATAAAAAAAAAATACCTGATTAACCCCCCAGAGTAGTGTCATATATAGGGACATTTAATTATTCTGATGCGAGAATGCAAAAAAAAAAGTAAAAATGTTTAAAAATGTTAAAGTTTAAAAAAATTGAGTATAAAAGTAATTATTTTTTAATGTACTGTCACCAGTCAATATCCCTGATTACCACAATACAAGTCATATGATGACGCTATTAATATACACTTATTGGATTTTTTTTTTTTTTGTACGTGTACTTTTTGGCCTGAATTTATGAAGAAATTTGTTTTTTTTTTTGGATATGTTCTATCTATAATATAAATTTAATTTGCATACAGTGTTGTAGGACGATATAATTATCTGTTTAAGTGAATGGCTTGTTTTTTTGTCAGCATGTTTGGCTCACAATTAGTACTTTCTTGGCCTCTGGTGTTCAGTATTATAGTCCACTATTTATTGGACACCAGTGACAGGATATAGCATAATGTGCATGTTTTATATGTGGGAGTCTACTTGCATATGGCTGACTTTTTTTGTCTTTGTTTGACCTCTGGCGTGTCCATAACAAAATGGCCACAGTTATTAAAATATAGATAAAACAATGGGCAGGTATACTGTAGTTTAGGCATGTAGGAGCATTATGGCCACTATATCCTTTGAGGAATGATAAAACATGTCAGGAAGCAGGCCATCTTTGCATATGCTTATACTGGTGTCTTTTCTTAAGGGGACAATGTATTTTATATCTTAAAAAGGTGATACTATCCTGTGCACTGGATTTGAAAGTGGACTTTATTTGTAAGTAGTTTTTCTTTTTTTCTTCCTTTTTTTTAATAAAAGCCATTTTTTTTTTTAATACTACACCATGAAAGATATTTTTCTTTTTTTTGGTGAATGGGCTGGAGTCTGGACAGAGTGACAAAGTGGTATGCAGGGGGAATTATGGATGCATTGGAGGATTTCTGGAGGAATGTGACCAAGATCACTGGGAAAGCACTGTTTGATCTTCCCCTTGTGGAGGTCAGATTAGGAGGTAAGAGGCTCTTTTGAGAGGTGGTAGAACACACTTTATTTTTTTGGCATATGCATGGACAGCACGCATGTAAATGGATGCATGTGATATCACAATAAGAGCATACCATTTATAAAGATGATTGTGGACTGTGCTGATTTTGAGGTATTGCTTTTTTGATTATGTATAAAGTAGCACAGTGCTGAATAGAAAAAAAATGACCTGGTCATGAAGTGGGTAAAACTTTCCGGTGGTTAATAGCTGAAGCCCACCTGTAGATAATATTTTTTCTACCACAGCTATTGCATACGATTGTATACAGGAATAATGAATAAAGGTAGGAGCCCAGAAAAATTTAACATTTTTGCTGCTTATTTTGACTATATTCCAAAACATATAAAGTATTTCTGTACAATCCTTGAAAACTAGGACTTTATTAAGGGCTCTGTGTGAAAATGTTTTTAGAAAGCCCTAAGGATTTACTAGAGAGGAATGTCAGTCAATCTAATTTTAAACAAATATTTCACAATTCCCGGGGTGAAATCCATTTTCTGCCGTTATGAATTTAAAAGTGATTTATTGCTATCACTTGTATTATATTTTTCTGAGAATTAAGGGTAAATACTATATGTGCTAGTGCATCCACTCTAAAATATAATAGCAAACACTTGTTGCGGTTTCTCTGTAAAGACAAAACATTGCTATTCTACTTTAAGGATAAGTTCACCTTTTGCCAAAAAATAATAAATGCACATTTTTTACTGCAGGTAAAAAAAATGTGCATTTATTATTTTTATTTTGGGAGCCTGGAAAGCATTGCTCGGTTTGCTCCTACCTCGTATGAGGAAGCCGATATATTCTAACAAGATGACTCCATGATCTACAACAGCACCGTGGTAGTTAATTGAAAACTTTAAGCTGACAGCTGCAAAGGCTGCTGGTTCGTGTAGTTTTCCATTTACAGAAGAATGGGAATGAGTGACGCAGCCGGGTGGAGCCCCACATGGCCACGTGTTTTTTGGATAGTGGCAGCAGACACGGGAAGAAGATCCTCAGTCTACTGTCACAGTGGGGGGGGGGGGGGGGGGGCTAGTGCTTTCACAACATGTTACACCCTGAATATAGATTTAGCATGTGACATGTTATGAAAGGTGAACTTATCCTTTAAAAGGTACATACCACAAAATAAATAAATAAAGCTTCAGGATAAATTGAGGACAGTGGGAAATGCACTTCTCTAGTGCATCAGTCCAACCCACCTTTTTCTATTGGTAAGCTGGTATTTTGAGAACTTTTGCTTGTGGTGAAGTAGAGCAGTTTTCAAACAATAACACTGTTTCACAATATTGGTTGAGTTTTTTTTTCCGGAGAGGGAATTACATTGCATTGAATCCTAGTGAGTTTGAAGTTCTCTAGAGATTGGCTACAGTGTATTACAAGGACCTCTTAATTAAGTATACCCTGGACAGTGAAGTGTGATTTCCTAAATCATAAATTAATTCTATTCAGGAACTTTTTTTTTTTTTTTTCTTTGCAAATTCCTACATATTGTGCAATTTAAAAATAATAAAATACCGTATTTTCCGGCGTATAAGACGACTTTTTAACACAGGAAAATCTTCTAAAAAGTCAGGGGTCGTCTTATACGCCAGGTATCGTCTTAAATGGCGGATGCTGGAGCCAAACTGGAGAATAAGCGGTGGGGGAGTGAGAGCACTAAAGCTATGGTGCCACACGGACTGCCTAAGCTGACAGAGAACTCCCATCCAGGCTCCCCCGCCCCTACCTCCACCGCTGTCTAAGTTAAAAAGCCTGTGATTTGTTGCTGCTAGGGGCGGTCCTAGCAACCAATCTGCCTGTTGAATGGAAAGTTGGACACTTCCTGCCTTATGCTCGGACATGCTGCATCCTCTATCTGCTGTGTAAGGTGGGGGGGGGGGGGCTGTAAAGGGGACTGTGAAAGGGAGTAATGTGCAAGTAAGTGGGGACAACTGTAGAAGAGACTGGGATACAAGGAGGGGGACTGTGGAGGGGATTGGGATACAAGGAGGGGTACTGTGAAGGGGACTGGGATGCAAGGAGGGGGGTTGTGGAGCATGGCAGCCCCCATCGGTTTATTGTTTTATCCTTCCTTTCAGCTTTAGAGTGGATTTGGAAACGTTTAATCCACTTGCACTGTTTTATGCATACTCTATATTTTAACTGGAAAAGTTGGGGGGTCGTCTTATACGCCGGAAAATACGGTAATTTGGGGAAAAAAAATTCACCAAAAGGTTTGCATCCCCACCACCCAAGCACAAAATGTTTCTGCTTTGGATAAAAATGAACATAGTACAGGCAGTCCCCGGGTTACAAACATCCAACCTACAAACGACTCCTACCTACAAACGGAGGGAGACAACAGGAAGTGAGAGGAAATCAACCACTAGGTGGGGAAATTCACTCCCATAAGGAGTTCTCATGGGGAAAAAGGTGTCTCTACTAAAGCTTTATCACCAATCCTTGTTTCCACAGCAATCCAAAATTTTCAAAATCCAATTGTCATAGGGACAGAAAGTGAGGTGAAATCTCCTGATTCACATTACAGGGTTAGAAACATTACAGGGTTAGTAACCCTTCCCTATGCTATCCAAAAAACGTAAAAATATTTTTTTGGGCTGGAGCTACACTTAAAAATTGTACCTGTTCTGACTTACAAATTCAACTTAAGAACAAACCTACAGACACTATCTTGTTTGTAGCCCAGGAACCACATGTAAAAACCTTTTATAAACCCTGCTCTTTTTTTTTTTTTTTTTAAGTTTAGCCCTTTTGCCTGTATTGTTTGCAGTTCGTACCTAATAATTGTGATAATTGTAAATGATCAGTGGTTCCACTGAATTCTCCCTTATAGAATTTCAGAATGCTATTGACTTGCTGCTGGACACCACCATATTTTTTATGATGTTGGTGGCTCCCACCAATTTTTGATTCTTTGCATGCACAGCAGGAAGCAGATGGGAAGCACAATCCTGACATTCATAGTTTTTGTATCCATGGAAAGACCTTCAGTCCTTGGACATCTCCAATCCCAGAAGACGCCTGTTATGGGGAAATGTATCGGGTGGAGTTAAGGCAGTGACGTCATCATGTGCAGGCAGGCCTGAATGTTGGCGGCCACTTTTTTTATTATTTGCTATGAGATTTCTCCTTCCTTGCATTTAATATATATCAATAATGGGGAGTCCTTGAGTGAAGATCAGGATATACAGCCTGCTGATGGAAATACACGAACCCCTGCCAACTTTTAAAGTGCTCTCTTTCCCTTTTGTATATTTTTTATATTTTGATGTTGTACATTTTCCCTAACTTTCTTTATGGTAAAAAAGGTGACACAAGGATAGAAAGTGTCTGCTCTAATGAAGCTCTGGAAATTAGTAAAACTGGATACTCTATCCCAAACTAGAGAAAAAAGTTTTGGCTATAGATATCCTTCAACATTTTGGAAGTTGTGTCTATAGATTTCCATCAACATTTTGGAGATGCCAATTTTTGGACTCAACAGGTAAACAGACATTTTGAAGCTGTGTAAAAGCTTTGTAAATTTACACATCCTTTTCAACCCCCCACCCCCAGCCTTCCCTGAAGTCTGTTCATGGTAGAATTTTTTTTTGCTGTTGGCTGTAAGTCTTGTTTGGTCTTCACCAGCTTTGCATGTCTAAATCCTACTAATTTTGCACATGTTTTTTGGCAAACTGGTTGTAGGTCAATATACTGTAAATGAACATTGACCAGCAAGTTTAAAACTTTGCCATAAAATATATGTGTGTTGTGTGTCATTGTTACACTGGAAGGTGAACTTCCAGCTAAAATCTCAGGTCTCCTAAGTACAAACAGGTTTTTCTGTATTTAGTTCGAGCCAGTATGGCCTCAAACTACCCTCACAACATGAGGTTACCTCTGACATAGGTGTGGAAGCCTTTTGCATTAGGGTGTGCACCCTACAGCTCAAACACATATGTGTGTGTATATTACATATACTGTATATATAAATATATACACATACACACAGTCATATAAATAGATTTAAACAACATTTTAAAATGTATTACAATGTGGATGGTGTCAGTAGTGCAGTGGCTAGTGTTAGCAGAGCAGCAGATGTGTCAGTAGGGTAGAGGTTGGTGTCAGTAGGGCAGTGGATTGGGTCAATAGATTTTTTTTTTTACATTTATTTTTTTTTAATTATTTTTAACAATTTCTTTATTATTATTTTTACCAGCCCTGTGGGGGGGCTTTGGTGAAATATCAGGGAAAGAGATTCTCCAGATCCTTGGACAGTGACTGAATAGAAAGTGCTGAGCGGTCCTGTTCATTCACAAACTGAAGCACAGTAAACACAGTTTACTATGTTTCAGTTATAAAAAGACAAAGGAGCAATCAGTACCAATCACATGGGGGGGGGGGCTGGGCAGCAGGGAAATCTGTGACGCATGGGGTGTGTAGCAATATTTCCAGGCCTGGGGCCTAAAGGTGGGTCTGCCATCAGTACCGGTAACACTTCCAACACATTGTGAGCCCAGGTGTGAGAACTGAGACAATGACCATTCTGGCATCTTTGGTTTGTTTGTTTTATTGTATTTAGGGGATGGGAGAAGGGAATGAGTGGGATACTCCTCTGGCTCTTCCAGGCTTAACTCGGACTTTGTACAAAAAACTTTGTACAAAAAATGCTCACTAGCGCTGTCTTGAATGCCGACCAGCGCTTCCTGACGCTTCAAATGCTGCTTGACTGATTTAGTGCTGAAACCTTGACTTTAACTTGGATAGTTAGCTCAGAAGCTCCAGGACTGTAGAACTCTTTACTCCTGATACTTAAAGTCACTGAATAGCTCCCTCTAACCCTTCAGCTCCCTCTACCCTGGCTGAGGTAGCTCCTTGTCACTACGTGTGCTGCTGCAACGCTCAACTTTGTACACTTCACACTGTACACTGTACACTGACTCTTTAGGGTCCAAACTGCAGGTACTCACTCTGACACTTCAGGGTCCTCCGACTAGGTACCCCCTCTAATACTTCAGGGTCCTCTGACTAGGCACCCCCTTTAACAGTTAGCTGACTCCTGGATCCCTAGAACCTTCTCCGGAGTGGTCCCCTCTGACACTAGGCAGACCCCCAGGGGCAGTCCACAGTACTCACGACCTTTGTAGGCTTTCCTGGAACTGGACCCTTCTCTCTCTGCTGGTTCTCAGCACACCGGATCCCCTCTGCAGCTCCGCTCCACACTCTTTGGGTTCCCAGGCCGCCATCTGGGACACCCGCTTCCTCTGACAGGAGGAGAGACAGCCGTACTCTCCCTCCTGGGACACTGCTTCCCGCCAAAGATGCTGCTTTATGCATTCCTTCAGAACTTCTACCCACTCCCAGAATCCTCTGTGGCAGAATCTGCCTTCTGGGGTAGATACAGGCCTGAGTGTGTCTCTGATTGGGTTTCTTCCACTGTCCAATGAGAACCCTCTCATGGAGCCAGCGGGGAGACTCCCCTCTCAGCAGACACACCTGGGAGACATGACATCCAGCTGAAATCATGGCCCTGCTGTTAAGAAGCCAAGGCCCACTATACTCTACCTAGCACCTACCCGTAGGGTGCTACAGGTGATTACGGAGTGCCCACCTATGACCTCCACTCTACCATGCTTTATAAAGAAAATATTGCTCTCTGTGTTTGCATTTTGCAAGTAGAAAAACTTTTGTTTTGTTGCATCTCCTGATTGTGTAAATCTCACATTATGACGTGTTGATATGAATATACATATAGCCATATTTGTAAATGATAAAAATAGTAAATTATTTTAGATTTCTGAGAAACAGGTAGGGGAATATGGATCCCATTGCCCACTTTGTTAGCAGTAAAAAAAATGTGTATTTTGTATAGTTGCAATGTTAGACTTCCCTAACTCTTTGGAGGGCAGCAAGACCATGTTTATCCATTTCTAAGGGCAATGAAGACATAAGCACATCCATCCAAAGGGGCCATTTTCCTAAGCACAGGAGGCATTGTGTGTGTGGCTGTTATAAAAAAAAAATGTATGAAGGTGCAAATTTGGATGTACTTGATTAATTTTATCAGACTGACTTACTAAATGTTAATTTATATTGGACAGGGATACCTATATGAAGGAGGCCTCTTCTTGACGATATTTATATGATTTTGTTTTTAACTGATATCAAAAAATGTTGTATTTTTTGCATTAATATAGTTGTATTCTTTGGATACTTCAGAATTCTGTTCATTTTGCTCTTTTATATATTTATTCATGGAACATTTATGTCATAATTGTTACAGACACAGTTTCCTCTATCTCTGATATGTATCTATGCAACTGTTTTGGTGTTACTATTGGCCTCTTGACTATGTTTCTAAAGTGTTCCTTATCCGATGGAGTACAGGTGTTTGAGCTTGGGCCTTCTTTAGGTAGAGTCATTGTTGAAAAATATATATTTTTAATACTAATTTTACGTTGTCCCAGGGAATGTTATAAGTGAATGATTTCTTTAACCCAACCTTGATTGGTAATTTTTTAGAAATGTATCCGAGTTGTTTTGATATCTCTTTGGTCTTCATAACTAGTGATGGACGAACATTGGCCGGGGCGGTTCGCAAATGTCAGCCGCAAATTTTCTCAAAAGTCCGCGAACTGCGGGTTTGCGGCGGGCCCCATTGACTTTAATGGGAGACGAACTTTAAAAAACTTTAGGTCATATTTGCAGCCACAAAAGACTTACTAGCTGTGCACAAATAGTCCCAGCACATGGACAATGTCATAACAGAAGTATTGAATTGGAAAAGTTGCCCTAATTTTTTATTTTTTTTTCAAAAATCAGCCAGAACTGACAGCAGCAGGTAAATACATGTCAAATACATATAGGGTCCATTCACACATCTGTAAAATGGGTCCGCATCCATTCCACAATTTGGTGGAACCTTTACAGACCCATTGATTTTCAATTCCAGTCTAAAAAATTTGACATTCACAGGATAAAGAAGTGTCGGCCATTTCAGGCCCCAAAAATTAGCCCACATGTGTTTACCTGACAGCTAAGAACGTTGTATTCTGTGGCTGGAGGTACATTAGGCATTCACAGAAAAAATAATTGTCGGTCCTGAAAGGCCGCAAAAATTTGGCATTCAATGGACATGAAATGCCTTTTATGCCGCTGTATTTAGCGAAGACAAGGACCAGGAATTGTTGTGGGTGGATGGCGGTCTGGCGGATTTTTGTGGCCTGGCATGAGGAATTTCAATGAAACATGATCTACTGGTCACTGGTAGCAGAACCCTATGCCTGCGCTAATTAAATTATTTGCAGGCATAGGGCTCCGCTCCTATCACACCTATATGTGTGTATGTGTATATATACATATATGTATGTGTGTATATATATATATATATATATACCCCTATACAGAAGTTCAGATGTTATGCCTGCCTCCAAAGACGCCCAGAAAATGCCAAAAAAAAACGCCTGCAACAAAAACGCCCAGGTGCGTTGTTGCAGGCGTTTTTTTTGGACATTTTATAGGCGTCTTTGGAGGCAGGCATAACATCTGAACTTCTGTATAGGGGTATATATACACACACACATATATGTATTTATACACATACACACATATAGGTGTGATAGGAGCGGAGCCCTATGCCTGCAAAAAATTTAATTAGCGCAGGCATAGGGTTCTGCTATTTTCACACCTATATGTGTGTATGTGTATATATTCATATATATGTGTGTGTGTATATATATACCCCTACACAGAAGTTCAGATGTCATGCCTGCCTCCAAAGACATCCACAAAAAAGCCCAATAAACGCCTGCAGTGTGAAAATAGTGGAGCCATATCCCTGCTCTACTGCAATTCTAAGACAATCTTTTTTTTCTGGTTCTGGACATGCTACAGAGCTGAAACTTCACAAGTACACTTTTTAGACCCCCCCCCCCCCCCCCAGACACTAAATCAAAAGAAATCTCTTTTTTTTTTTCAATAATTTTTTCAATAATTGCCTCTCTATCAAAAACGACAATTTTTAAGAACTTTTTTTGTGTAATTAATAGTCCCTGGGGCATGACCCAGAACCCTAGGCACTTTTTAGGGGCATTTATTGGGTTTTAGGGCTTCAAAATGGTGTTTTTTGATTACCGAAGTTCGGGTCCCATTGATTTCAATGGGGTTCTGAATCTGGACCCAAACTTTTGGGAAGTTCGGGTGTTCTGGTCGAACCAAACTTTTCAAAAGTTTGATCATCCCTACTGGCACCATACTCCTCTGACTCCTCTTCAGACTCCTGCTGTTGACTTGTCTCAGATGGAGTGGCACCCACTGGGAATTCATCCAACATTGCTACTTCCTCATCTTCCTTCCTCGATGGCTTGATCAATGACATGACGCAATGTACACTCCAGAAAGAAGGCGTAAGGTACGATGTCACTGATGGCGCCCTGGCCGTGACTGACCAGTTTGGTGATCTCATCGAATAGCCGCAGAAGTCTGGCGAGGTGAAAAAAACCCAGGCTCCCCAGAACCTGTCCTGCTGCAGAGTTCGTACAGGTAGTCGTTAACTGCATGTTTCTACTGGAGCAGCCTATCGAGCATATGAAACGTTGAGTTTCATCGCATCGGGCAGTCACAAATAAGATGCCTGATGGGCAGGTTGTGTTGCCGCTGAATGCCAGCAAGGCAAGCCATGGCTGTGTAAGATCTTCTGAGATGGCCCGAGATTTTCCTGGCCTGCCGCAAGATGTCCTGGACCCCAGGGTATTTGGCAACTAATCGCTGCACGACCAAGTTCAAGACGTGTGCCACGCATGGCATGTGTGTTATTTTCCCCTTTTTCAGCGCACTTAGCAGATTGGCACAGTTGTCGCACACCACTTTACCAACTGTCAAATTGAGCGGTGTCAGCCACTGATCTGCCTGTGAACGCAAAGCTGAAAGGAGTGCAGGACCAGTGTGGCTCTTGGCTTCCAGGCACAACAGACGCAGCACAGCATGGCAACGTCTCACCTGGCATGTGGAATAGGTTCTGGGGATCTTGGGTCGCGCAGCGGAAGAGACGGTAGCAGCGGAAAAGGGGGAGTCAGCTGAGGAGGAGAGGGAGGATGGAGGAGAAGGAGGAGGAGGAGAAGGAGGAGGAGGAGAGGAGGCAGGCCTGCATGCAATCCGTGGCGGTACAACAAAATCTACACGGGTGCCACGGGTTACATGCTGGACGGCCGTCAGAAGGTTCACCAGTGGGCAGTAAAAGTGATATACCTTCCCTGCTCATGTTTGCTAGACCATGTGTCTTTGGTCAGATGTATCTTGGCACCAACACTGTGTGCCAGAGATATATTTACTTGCCACTGAACATGGCCATGCAGCTCTGGAATGTCCTTCTGCGAGAAATATTTCCTGCGTGGGACCTTCCATTGTGGTGTTCCAATGGCCACAAATTTACGAAAGGCCTCCGAGTCCACCAGTTGATATGGCAGTAGTTGGCCAAGAGGGTTATCTGGCGTCATTTTTTTCCGCTCCAACATTTGGGCCACAGAAGCCTGCCTTTTTCCACAGAAGCCTGCCTTTTTCTCCAGAACAACGTGACGACGGCATGATGGAAGGTGGAGAAGAGGACAATTGTGAGGAGTGAGGAGAAGGAGAAGAGGCTGGATGGTGAGAGCCTGGAGCGTGGCTTTGTGGGTTCTGACGGTGTGGGTTGGCGGTGTGGGTTCTGACTGGGCTTGGCGGTCGTCCCTAGGTGAGTGTTGGTCTTATTGCGGCTTATGCGTTGACTGCAAAGGCTGCAGATGGCAACACTGTTGTCAGCAATGGACACATTAAAAAAAGCCCACACTGCGGAGCCATGACTGTACATGGTTGATGGTTCGCTCCTGATACATTTGCAGTCACCTTTGTACCTCTTGTGCAATGCAAGTTTTGCCTGCCTCTCCTCCCTATCTGCCGGTCCGTCTCTCCCTCTGAACTCCCCTCCTCTTCCTCTCTTGTGGCCACCCACGTGACGTCCATAGACACGTCACCTTCCCCACCACTAACATTCGAGATCTCGGAATAGGCAGCAACAGTGGGGACCAACCTCCTTGGGCTGATCTGTTTACAGTCGTCAGACTGCTAAGTCACGGCTGTTGCTACCTCCTCTTCCTGATCCGATGCCAACAATGGCTGTGCATCGCAAATATCTTGTGATGGATCGGAAAATAATTCCAGTGACTCAAGCAGAGGGTATGTAGTTATGGTGTTTGTGGTGGTGTCTTTGGGGGTGCACACAGCAGAGAGTGAAGAGGGTGCAGATAGAGAGAATGAGGAGGTTGCAGAAGAGGAAGGCTGAGTGAGCCACTCAACCAAGTCTGGTGCGTCCATTGACGTAATCCAACGCACCTTCTGAAACTTCACACTTTGGCTCCGGCCTACTGCTCCTGCCTTACCCCTACCACCCCTGTGTAAAGTGTCTGCCTCTTCCTATGCCTGTCATGTTTTTAAATTACCCAGTGACAAAAGTCTCTAGAGAATCGCAGTATATCTGGAAAAAGGTATCTAACACCCCGCTTCAATCTGTGGTATTGGGGGGGGGCACTGGTCTATCGCACCAGTTATTCAAAAAATTGGCCAGGGAGTTTGGCACGGTGTGTAGCAGAGTTAACACAGCAAAAGAGGCAATATTGTTGCAGGACCAAATACACTTGTAAAAGTATACTCAGATAACACCCCACTTCAATATGTGGTAGTGGGGGGCCACTGGTCTATCACACCAGTTGTTCAAAAAATTGGCCAGTGAGTTTGGCACTGTGTGTAGCAGAGTTAACACAGCTAAAGAGGCAATATTGTTGCAGGACACAAGTACACTTGTAAAAGTATACTCAGATAACACCCCACTTCAATATGTGGTATTGGGGGGGGCACTGGTCAATCATACCAGTTATAATACATTAAAAGTGCTTTTGTCACTGTTTTTAGCATTGCTGCAGCAACGCTCAGTCACCACACCAGTCACAATGCTGCACAGTGCACAATACAAATCCACTATAATATGCTTCCTATATTACAAAGTTTATTATACCATGGATTACGCCCCTATATAGTGCACTGCACACCTATACCAAATACATAACAGCCCTCGAAATGACTTTTGTGGACATTAACAAAGCGATTTGTGTCACTGCTGTTCTCTGTCCCTGGAGCACACTGGATACCTGTCCCTAAACTGAAAAACTGTACATCTATACCAAATAAATTGCAGCCCTTTAAATGACTTTTGTGGACATTAACAGAGCGATTTGTGTCACTGCTGATCGGTCCCTGGAGCACACTTGATACCTGTCCCTAAACTGAACAGAAACTGTACACCTATACCAAATAAATTGCAGCCCTTTAAATGACTTTTGTGGACATTAATAGAGCGATTTGTGTCACTGCCGATCTCTATCTGTTCCTGGAGCACAGACTGGATACCCTAAACTGAAAAAAAACTGTAGTAGACCTATACCAAATACTATACCAGCCCTGAAAAGGATTTTTGTGGATCTTAACAGAGCTATTTGTGTCTGGTAATCTGTCCCTGATGCATACAGCAGACCTCTCCCTACGCTGAAAAAAAGCAGAATGTGAAATTGCTGCCTGCTCTGGTCTATTTATAAGGGCATGTCCATGTGCTGAAATGTTTCAATTGGCTGTGTCATGGGTCAAAGTTCTCCCCAAAGTAAACTAATATGGCCGCCGTAAACAACGCCATGTGTTCGCAAAATTGGCGGGTAGCGAACAAGCAAAATTTCCCGCGAACCGACCACCGGGCGAACCGCAAGGCCATCCCTACTCATAACATTAATTTGATATGATCTAACTAAACTAAAAGCATGTCACTTCTGGAAGCATACATTTGATACTTGACATTTTTAGCACAAAGGACTTAGGGATGAATAAACCATGCAAATAGTGTTGTGTTGGAGTCAAGTATGTTCTATAAAAGTTCTATAAAAGATTTAAAAAGGTGGGTACATTTATCTGACATTTTAGTTGAAATGAGTCTTGGGATGAAATGCTCTCTTCCATTCATCATTCTCAATAAGTCTTTACTCCCTTTCCCAGGTAGCCTTTTATTAAAAACAAGGCACCCATGCTCTGCCTCTAAAATTTGCTACCAATAGAGCTATCATTGTACTAGATGGTGGGTTTCAGATAGATATGTGCATGGGCATTCTCTCAACCTATACACAGCATTTAAACCTTACAGAAGTTATGCCTCTTCCCCAGTTCATTAAAAACGACAACACAACTCTGGCTGGAATTGATATTTGAATGCCTTATGTGTTAATATACTAATTAAATCAAAATAAAAAGTATTATCTGGCCTTTGTATGATACATTTTACAATTCAATAACACATTAAGTTCTTTTCATAACAACAAAGAAGTGAGAGGTGGATCTATCCATAGCATTACTCAAAGAATATAAAATAATAACCTTAGCCACTTTTCAGAGATACTCAAACAATGTACTCTGAGGGAAAAGAAAGACATTTTCTATAGACACATGCACAGATATTTTAAACAGAGAATAATGTCAAACATTGCTGCAATAAATCTCTTTAAGAGAACTTACTGAAAAGGGCATAATCTTAGGATCTAAAGCAAATCATTTTCCACTGTAACTAGAATACAAAGTCTCACACTTAAGAACTTAAAGCCAGAAGCAAAAAGATTGTAAAAGAATAAAAATCAATACACTTATGGGTGGTCTACATAAATTATTCTAAACCTAAAGCTAAGGGGGTGCACAAGTGCATTGAAAAGATGAATGAGGACTTCAAACAACAATCTATTCAACATAAACTTATGTTACAACCCAAACATTACTTTCCATTACAACCCAGATATTACTTTCTGTCATGAATAAACAAATACAGTAATCAGGTAAGGTGCACTGCTAACCCAAAACTGGCTATATACACATACAATTTTACTTGTCGTATTGAGATAGATAAAGGTTATGCACATAATAACCTCATACTAGGTTATATCATGCATAGCAATGCATAAACAGAGGAACGCGATATAACCCACCACGAGTCACCCTGCTCTATCCCCTGATGAAATCATATAATCAATGACGACACATGTTGGGTGGAGCTGGGTGATGTAATTCCCGAAACCAGAAGTGGAGCAGCAATATCAATCCTTAAAATCTCTATGTGATATTGGAGCATTGAGGTAATTACAAATGTAAGCGCAAAGAGTTTTAATAAAGTGACCTCAAGCATCAACTACTTTGCCCCCGGGAAAGGGGTTATGTCCATTAGACCTGTATTGCAATATAAGTCTAAATATTGAGGTGAGTGCATATTAGAGAGGTGGAGCACATTCTTTATGTGTTTGCTGTGAAGCACTGTGAGTTGTGGTGTCACAAAGTTTAGCATATCTTGACTCTGAATGGACTATAAGGACTTTCCATTCTTATGATTAATAGTTGGTGTCATGGATGTACATTTTTTTTTGCAATTTTCATAATTTTTATTTTTGCTTTGTTGTTGATGCACGTTTTTTATATAACAAATGGTTTATAAGTAACTGAAGCAGCTTAGCACTATAGTTTACTGTTGCCTATTATGTCATTGCTGTTCCCTGTCATGATACGAAAAGAGTTTTGTATTAACTAAGAATTTTCATCTGGGCAGGTTTCAGATTTTCCAAACAAGCAGCACACTAATTGGACAGGTGTATGCAATGCTTTTATTAGAAGTAGGACTATGGCTCAGAGCTTCACCCCATTAGACAAAAGAGGCTGCAACATATTTAAGAGGTCTCCACTAGGAAACAGGTGGGACCCAGCGCAGCTAGTAGCTGCTAGGTGTATGCACATATCTTGTCTGGACGATACAGATAATAAGTCCTAAAGCATGAGGCGAGAATAGCAGTGCTGCAAGTGTAAACAAGGAGGATGATGAATATGTTTTGTGGCTGAGAAATACTAAAAACCTCTGCAAGGGAAAACCATGTGATGTCCTGAACTTTGTTTTAATAAAAGTGGGCAAAGAAGATTTAAGCGAGCGGCATGTCAAGGATGCAAGCCCACGTCAACTAGCTAACCAGGATGAGGACCCTGTTTTGTATAGGAGGGAATCAGGGAGAGCTTACTTTGCGCAAGTAAGACTAGCTGTTATACCCCACAAATTGAACTACCACTGACCACCATTAAAGGGAGACTCCACTCCAATCTATCTGGATGACCACACACAGGCAGACACAAATCTTGCATGCCATCTGATGCATTCTAAAGCCTAATACACACGATCAGATTATCGGACTAATTTTCGTCCATTTTTTGTTGCATGCTAGTTTCATATCGAAAGTGAAGAGGTTACTTTCATACGAAAATTCTCGTACAACAGAATTCAACTTCAGGGGTAATGTAATGTGTTGAATTGTTTTGTATGTATTATTTAATTTCATATATATATATATATATATATATATATATATATATATATACACACACACACAGATTGCCAATTGCAGATCTGCTAGTTTACAATGTTAATGCAATCTGCAAACACAATGTGTGCAATTGCATACAGGAATACAGACTGAGTAAGAAGACACTACAATGTTAACAATGCCTGTGAGGAAATGAATTCTAGCTTTGTACACAGAAGCCACTTAATTGTATAATTTATTCCCCAAAGGAGGGTAGTGCATAAAATATGTACAAAGAAAAGATCAACAAGACAAATACAAAAAAGACAAAATGACATACAAAGTTTGGCAATTAGCTATTAAAATAAAAAGGGATTAACAACAGAAATAAACTTTTACCGAGGTTTATCCTGTCGACAGGAGCATGTCAGAAACCTTTGCAATCAACCAGTTTAGGCTTGCTACATGTGAATAACACCATCCATATTTCAAGCTCCTCAATTTATTGAGATGTGAATTTGGGCTGGACTTTAGTCTATGGCCAATCAACCCTAGAGGTGTTCCCTCCTTAGCCCAGAGGATGGTTTTGCCTTCTGAATGACCAGGGCTAAATGGGCCATGAATGGTTCTGATCGCTGTGTAGATCATAAGATTTCTGACACCAGTGCGTCTGGTACAATTGCAACAAGACCAATCACAGACTAGCTGTCGTACGCAGGCACCATACAGTGGTTTTGTGGATCTCTAAAATTGTTTGCACACTGCACATGCCATTTTATATGTACATGTACAACAAAATGTGTATGATCAGAAGGAATTCATTTCCTCTCTCTGTAACCAATATTTTAGGTTTTATGATAGATTAAATAAATTCCTTTGATCTTTGACATAAATCAGTTGTTGGTGGACAGTTCAGGGCCTTCTCTCTATATATAGGTCTCATCCTGTGCTGGGCTTGCATACAAAATGGCTAAGACTTCCCTTTGAGGCTCAGGGACGTGGTTATTCATTTATCCTAATCTACCGCTACAGAGATGTGAACATGTCATTGACATCTAGGTGGTTCTGCTCAACAGGCCAGATCATTCCTCTCACATTCTAACTGAGGGACATTGGTCTACTATTAATTACTGAAACAAGAGAATACTGTATCATATGTAAAATAGAGAGAATCAGCGCTCTAATCCTTAAAAGCGATGGACCACCCAATAAGAAAACTTAAAACGTTGAAGTTCAAAGTATGAAAAGTTAATCATGAGGTGATGTAGTGAAAACAATGTCCATAATGTGATATAAATATAAAAGAAGTGTGGATATAAAATTACTTATAAATCGCAGTGACTCTCCAACACGTGATAAAAACACATACAAATGATCAATCAAATAGTATCACACAAAATATGAAAAATGCATAAAAAACAATGCATTAATGTGTGAATAAAGTGATTAGTGCAGAAGTGGTGATATGGTAAAAACACCAATAGCTAAAAGATGATCCGACTATTTAAATTATTTGCCAAAATCCAAAAATAAAAAATATGGCGAAAATTATGATATAAAAGTGAATAATATACAGTAAGTCCAAGAAATATTCAATAAATATTATATAGGAATAAATTAAGTGCTGAACAGTCCATACATAGGTTGTAATAAGTGAATAAAGTGCTCAGTTGTCCATTAAATAGATCAATTGATTTAAAAGATGCAGTGAAGATTCCAGTGACAGCCAGGTGCAGTGGTAGGTGAGCTAACAATCCAGCATTAAGTGTAATGACCGCTCAACTCCATTCACACTCAAATGAGCTTTTGGGTACAATCTTTCACCTCTTGATCTTCTCCCATGGGTATGATACCTTCCAATTATATGTGGTATTTCAGGATATATATATATATATGGGTCTCAGCAATAATAAACTGTATGATCCTTTCCTTATAGGGTGATATCCTCTCTTCACCACAGTATATCATTCATCCATCCCGGTTAAAATACAAGAGGGAAACTCTCATGGTGCAGTATATCAGGGTATATTTAATAAAAAATGCAGGTCACTTACAGTAAAATACGATATGAAGCGAAAAGCAAACAACAGAGCCGCCGATGCGGTAAACTCCGATACTTCCGGTCTCGGTCGTAGACAGGAAGTGACATCCGTACGGCTTCTCCCTGATGCGTTGCGTCACAAACCACGTGACTTCTTCAAAGGGAAATGCCACTTTATCAAACAATATCTACAATCATACCACTTTTAGAGGTAATTTCACATCTTATCTGGTAAAGTTATCCCACATTTATATTACAAGCTGGTTCCTCAATGCTCTACCATTTTAGGTTGGTTCCCACAGTAGGCACACTACCAGAACCTGAAAGCATTGTTTTGGTATAATCTGCCCCCTTCACAAATCATTTGCACAGAGTGTACCTCTTCATATGATCTAATTCAAACACGGTGCTTCAAATCCTGTAGAAATGTTGTACAAACCTAAATGTCTATGTACAATGACCTAGCGAGGAACACATAAAATCACAACTGTATATTGAGGTTATATAGATGGATAAATGGGCTGAAAAGATGTTATGCCACACCCCCAGTCATATATAGGAAAATAAAAAATCACCAAGAATTCCCAGGCGTGGTTTTCATGAGCATACATCAAAAAATAAATTTAACTTAAGGTATAGCGATAAAGATGTATAATTTATTGGAAAAAAATGGAGAATAGATTAAAATTGAAGGGAAGTGTGTAATTCACAACACCTCCAATCATAAATATTAAACATCAACATAGCATATAAAGAACTGCAGTGCTAGCAATATAAAACAAAGGGTATGCACAACAAAAAAATGAAGAGCATGTAGAGTACTACACATAACGAGTATCCCTCTGTTCACATAGGCATCCCAACATGTTTCGGAATTGCAGGTAGTTCCTTCTTCAGGGTATATTTTGCAGCACAAAGTGTACATACATTTGAATTGATGTAAGTGGGGTTGACCACACACCTATGACTCACATATGGATAGAATGTGGTTTGTTGTAACACATGTATTGTACACATATTAAGTTTGATACTAATGTTTAATATATTGCACCTATAGAAATAAACTGCTTTGTGCTGCAAAAATATCCCCTGAAGAAGGAACTACTTGCAATTCCGAAACATGTTGGGATGCCTATGTGAACAGAGGGATACTCATTATGTATAGTACTGTATATGGGCTTCATTTTTTTAGTTGTGCATACCTTTTGTTTTATATTGCTAGCACTGCAGTTCTTTATATGCTATGTTGATGTTTAATAATTTATGATTGTTGTTGTAAATTACACACTTCCCTTCAATTTTAATCTATTCATTTTTTTTCTAATATATTATACATTTTTTATCTCTATATCTTAGTTATTCATTTATTTTTTGATGAATGCCACATTAAATGACAACAACCCAAGGGCCACCGTACAATTAATTGACCACTGACTGTCCTGTATTTTACTGACCCTTTATGTCCTGAGGAGCACTTTTATGTTACTTTTATGTTCTGTTATGTCAAAAAACTCACAGTGAAGTGATAACTAAAAAAGCACGTCATTTCCAATAGAGTCACTCTCTCACTGCCTGGAGAGGTCTATTACTTGCTGCTCCCTTGCTAGTGAACAAGAATTTTCAGTGCTCTACGTCAGCAGGGGAATGACTCTATTAAGGCAAGTGGTTCCCCTTGCCTTCCTAATTCTATTTCTGTGGTAAAATTGCTCAGACAAAATGGAGTTCTTATGTTTCTGTCTCATGTGCATGCGGTTTGTTCAAGGATGAAAACAGCAGACGTTCAAAGCCTCCCCCTCTCATTGATATGGCATTAAAACAGGGTCTTAACCACTTGCCGACTGCCTCCTGTATATTTACTGCGGCACGCAGCCGCTTACAGGCTTTACTACGTCACTTGCCAAAGAGCCCGTAGGGGGCGAGGGCGCGCCACTAGAGGCGCGCTCCTGCCCCTGCTCGTTCCCTGCTTAGCCAGTGCGTGTGACCAGTGGGTCCAATGGCTGCCAGCCACTCGCGATCTCCCACAGGAGAGGGAGAAAGACAGACGGCTGATGTAAACACAGCCGTCTGTCATTCTCCCTGAAGTAGGCACAGAGGCTATGCAATCCTGCTATATAGGATCGCATGTCCCTGTGGTTACTTCACTAGCCACGCCCCCTAACAGTTAAAATCATGCCCCTAGGGATACACTTAACCCCTTGATCATCAATAAAGTTAACCCCTTCCCTGCCAGTGTCATTTTTTACAGTAACAGTGCATATTTATAGCACTAATTACTGTAGTAATGTAACTGGTACCCTCAAAATTGTCAAAAATGTCAGTCAGGGGTCCAATCTGTCCGCCCCAAAGTCGCAGTCCCGCAAAAAAAAAAAAAAAATCGCAGAACGCCGCCATTACTAGTTAAAAAAAAACAAAAATTACATAAATCTTTCCCATAGTTAGTAAACGCAACTTTTGAGCAAACCAATCAAAATATGCTTATTGCGATTTTTTTACCAAAAATATGTAGCAGAAAACAAATTGGCCTAAAATGTTAAAAAATTGTGATTTTTACATTTTTTTTTTGAGAATTTCATATTAACAAATGAGAAAAATATTGTTATTTTTTCAAAATCGTCGCTTTTTCTTTTTATAGCGCAAAAAATAAAAATCGCACAGGTGATCAAATACCACCAAAATAAAGCTCTGTTTGTGGGAAAAAAAGGACATCAATTTAATTTGGGTAGAGTTTCGCACGACCGCGCAATTGTCCGTTAAAGTCATGCAGTGCAGAATCGCAAAATAGGGCCTGGTTTTTGAGCAGCCAAATCTTCCGGGGCTGAAGTGGTTAAAGAAAATAGTTACATTTCCACAGGTAAAAAAAAAAAGTACCTGTTTACAAATGGGCATTAAGCTACCAATTGAACTATGCATTGTATATCTGATGGCAACAAGTACTTGTACATAGTCCGGGATAGGCATCCATTTTTGCACAGTATACGCTTTGAAGGCTTATATTTTATTGTGTGGGAATACCTATATACCAGCCCCAGAAGATGTCTTACTAGCATTTAAGGAACCTTTCCTGTAACAGATATATATAAAAAAAAAAAAACGTTTCACAGATGTCAGTTTTAGCAACATATATTGGGACATTAGTTTTTTGATAACTTGAAAATAGAACATACACATGTGAACCTGGAAACAGAGGCTCTTATGCTTCATAATAAAATTGGGTTCTGCATTAAACAGCCGTTATTTAAAACAAAGCTACCAGCTATTTTTTTTTTATCTCACTTTAAAGAATGTGTGCCAAGCTGCAATTTCACAGAAACCAGTAAAGAATGTTTACCGATTTATATGTAGATTTAAAATAAATTTTGGAATGAAGGATGTAACAGCAGATCATTCACTGCCAACTCCTAGGAAGTCTGAACCGGTTACCTCAACACTGGTATTATATGGTGCCTCTAAGCTTAATCATAGTTAATATGAGCATAAAAGAATAAAAGCATAAAATAATATATAAATGTAGCACTACTCCCTTGGGAGCTGCTAGTTACGGGTTTCCCTGGGTTACCATTAGCAATGGCATGACAGTTCAACATTTCAAAGTGATTTTGGCTCAGTCAGGAAACAGTCTAGGAGCGTTGGTTTTTGTGTTTTAATTGAGAACTTGGAAGGGAGAAGGGAATGAGTGGGATACTCCAACTTGTATAACAATGCACGCACAATTGGCTGGGACAGATGAATAATGCTGAGTGCGGCTAGGTCGCTGCCTCACCTTGACAAAAGCAGTGAAGTAGAAGTAAATTAACCGTCTGAGGTAAACTGTACTGTACTGCAGAAAAATCTTCAGGGCCCTTCCTGGCACCCCCTTTGTTCCTATTCTTCAGGGTTAACTACACAGCACCCCCTTTTCTGTATCACTCCCTGTGTAAGCTAGCTCCTTGATCCCCTGACTTCATTGGAGTCGCCCCCCTTCCTGGGAAGACCCTTAGGCAGATCTCCTGGTACTCACAAGCACTGTTTTTCCCGAGAGACTCCTCCAGAAACTCCACTGTGTAAGAAATCACTACTTACTTCCTACCTTTTCTGTTTGCGTTCCACCCTTGCGTCCGGTGGAACGCATACGGCACGTAGTGACGCTGACGTCGCGCGTGACGTCATTTTCTAGCGCCGCACAAGCGGCTATTTTAAACAGCGGTATGTGCAGACAGATTGTTCGTACAACCGCTCACACCGGAAGCCTTACCTGTTCCTCGTTCCTACTCACAACCGAAGCTTGCTTAAAGACCCTGCACTGCTGAATCTCCTCACCTGACCGGAGCATTGCCTGCCTGCTTCACCCTAGATTTCTATTGCCTCTGATCCCTCAGATCCTGAACTGCTTACTAAGATAAGTACCCCTTGCTATTCTACTGCTACTTCCATAACTGCAAGTTACTCATTATTTTTTTTTCAAATTCTTTTTTATTATGAAACGTAAAAGAGAAAACATGAGTACAAGTGATACATCATTATGCAGATACAGATGTGTTGTAGCATACAGAGTCAATACACAAAACAGTATGGGTGAGAAAGGTGAATGTAAAATGTCAACAAACCCGAGTCACTCAAAACAGGGTAAATAGACAGCAGGTCCGTTCATAACATATAAGAACATGTAGAGATCTACCAGAAAAAACGGCCATGTAGCGTAGTCCCAACAGGTTCGCAAACAGTGGAGAGCAGCTTGCCTCAAAGTAATGTCAGAAAAGGTGAGCATACAACACATTAGGAAAGGGTACAAGGATACAAGGGGGGCAATGATGGGGTGGGGCAGAAGGAAGGGGACACTTGACAGCAGAGGGAGGAGAAAGAAGAGGGGCCAGGGTGGAAATAGAAGGGGATAATAGACTCTTAAACGTAAGACCTGCCCAGCGTCCATCGCTGAGCTCTCAGAGAAAAAATATACAGCAGACCAGAGAAAGGGGGAGAAAGGGGGGAAAGGAGGATGGTAGAAGGTCAATGGTCAGCGGGCCCCGTGCGAGGCAGTGGCCCTGAGGGCAAGAAAGAATGGTCAGTAGGAGTCCAGGAGCGCTCTGCCCTCGTCCGACAGGACAAACACGTTCCAATATCCCCACGTAGCTGTGTAGAGTTCCCTCCTGCCCTGCGAGGTCAGCACCAGGTCCTCAAAGTCACAAATCTGCTTGATTTTGGATAGCCAGAGCCGCAGGGACAGCGGGGTGGTGGATCTCCAACAGGCCCCAATTCAGGCCTTTGCTGCGTTGAAGAGATGGCGGAGGATGGACTTCTTGTAATGGTCAGGCTTGATGGAGGAGCAGTGGAGGAGGAAGAGCGCAGGGTCATCGCTGAGTACAAAGTCGGTCATGCGTTGGGAGATCTCCCTAACCTGCCTCCAAAAATCGTTCAGGACCGGACAGCTCCAAAAGACATGCAACATCGTCCCACGATCCGCACGGCATCGCCAGCATCTGTCTGATGCTTCAGGGAAGAAACTCGCTATTCGCGACGGGGTATAATACCAGTGCATCAAGATCTTATAGTTCACCTCCTGGAGACGCGTACAGATAGAAGACTTCAGAGAGAAGCGAACAATATTCCGACGTTGAGTCAGCGTAAAAGTCCTCTGCAACTCCTGCTCCCATTTCAGGATGCCGGGAAGAACAAAGTCACCCCGGGGTTCCGAAAGCAGGGCATAGATCAGGGATAGAGCATGCGGGAGGGGGGTGTCGTGAGTAAAAAGGGCCTCCAAAGCCGTTAAAGGCTTCTCGAAGGCGGACCGTGGGCCCAGGTCCCGGAGGAAGTGTAACAACTGGAGAGCCCGCCACCGGGTGAGCTCAAAATGGCCCCCCGGTGCCGTCAGCTGGGTGAGGGAGGGCCAAGAGCCTCCAGAACTGAAGTGCGACACTCGGAAGTTCCCCAGCTCCAGCAAGGCCCGGAATCGGCCGTCGTCACATCCCGATGGAAAGGCTCCGTTACCCAAAACCGGGAACATGGGCGAGGCTATCTTCCGGGAGTCTCCCACCGCCAGAGCCGCGGCACAGACCCTGAGAGTCGGGCCGATCACAGGATGACGTCGGACGGCAAGCGGCACTGACGCTATGTGCCACGGGGCGCCCGGAAGATGTATCGAGCATTGGGATGCCTCAAGAGTCACCCAGAGTTTCAGGTGGGGATGTCTGCACCAGTCTACCAGACGGTTTAGATGAGCCGCCTGATAATATCTTTTGACGTCGGGGGCCGCCACACCTCCATACGACTTCGGCATTGTGAGTATCGATCCCCGGAGTCGGGGACGACGTCCAGCCCAAATGAATTCGGTAAAGACTGCGTTCACTTGCTTAAAAAAGGTGACAGGGATCAAAACCGGGAGGGCCTGAAACAAAAACAAGAACTTCGGCAGTATTGACATCTTTAGGATATTACAGCGGCCAAACCAAGAATGTAGGCCAGCGGACCATTTACTCAGGAGGGCCTGAACCGTAGCCAGAAGAGGTGGAAAGTTCAGCCGGAAAACGTCAGTTGGATTGGGCGGCAGTCGGGTCCCCAAATATTTCAAGGCCGACGAAGTCCACTTGAAAGAGAAACTGTGGCTGAGAGAGTCCAGTATTCGAGGTGGTAAAGAAATCCCCATCGCCTCTGATTTGTGGTAATTGATTTTAAAATTGGATACTACCCCGTAGAGATCAAATTCGCGGAGCAAGTTCGGCAGGGATATCACAGGGTTGGTCAAGGAAAAGAGGAGGTCGTCCGCATAGGCCGATATTTTATGGGAGACTGTACCCACGGACAGCCCAGCAACATCAGCATTAAGGCGAACCCTGGAAAGAAAGGGTTCCAGGGAAAGGGCAAACAACAGGGGTGAGAGGGGGCACCCCTGCCTAGTGCCATTGAAGATGGAAAAAGGCGACGAGAAAACCCAATTCGCCTTAACCCTCGCACGCGGGCAAGTGTAAACGCTCATGATCCAAGCTAACATACGACGGCCGACACCAAAGCGCTCCAGCACACCAGTCATAAAAGGCCAGCTCACCCTGTCAAAGGCTTTCTCGGCGTCCGTGCTCAGAAGCACTGTCGGGACGCCGGAGACCTTAGCATGATGGATCAAGTTCAGGGCTCTGATGGTGTTGTCCCTGGCTTCCCTGGTGGAGATAAACCCGACCTGATCCAAGCGGACCAGGCCAGGGAGAAGAGGCTGCAGCCTAGATGCCACCATTTTAGTAAACAGCTTGAGGTCAGTATTCAATAGGGATATCGGCCTGTAGCTCCCACACGCCGCAGGGTCCTTACCCTCCTTATGGATTACAGATATGTGCGCCAGTAGGGAGTCGGCATGGAATGAGGTGGTTTTCCCAATCCCGTTGAACACCTTAAGCATAGGAGTGAGCAAATGTGACTGGAGCAGTTTGTAGTAGAGGACCGTCAGGCCATCCGGTCCCGGGGCTTTGCCCTTTTTCGCCGACTTAAGGGCCGTGGTAAGTTCATCTGCCGTGAACTCTTCCTCCAGAGCCTCACGGTCCGGTGAGGAGAACCTGGGCAGGACCACGGAGTCTAGATAGGAGGCGACCTCCGCTTCGTGGGATCGTTCCTGGGGTAGATGATACAGAGATGAGTAAAAATCTCCAAATCTCTGCGCAATCTCTCTGGGCATATGCAGCTTACAGCCGTCACCAGCGGTCACGAAGGGGATGTAAGAGGCCGCCCGTTGGTCCCTAAGAGCCCTAGCAAGCATACGGCCACATTTATCACCGGATTCGTATTGGAACCGCTTGCATCGCTGCAAGGCCGCTTTAGCGCGGTATTGCAACAGATCCGCCACCTGAGAGTGGAGGCTAGCCAGTTCAGCACCTTCCGCAATCCCCCGGTGTCTCTTGTGCCGATCTTCCAGGCGAGAAATATCAGCCATAAGGGTGTTCAGCTGCCTCTCCCTGTCTCTCTTAATTCGAGCGCCATGAGCCATCAGCACCCCCCTGATGACAGCCTTATGGGCCTCCCAGACCACTCCGGGGTCGCTGTCTGGGGTGTCATTCAGCTGGAAGTAGTTCTGAAGCTGCTGGGAGACATCTGCCAGTACCTCAGGGTCCTGCAGAAGGCTCTCGTTTAGCCTCCAGTGCCAGTCCGACTCCCTGCCCGGGCCTCCCAGGCGTATTTCCAGAAGTACCGGAGCGTGGTCCGACCAAGTGATGGAACCAATTTCAATGCTTTCCACCGAGGAGAGCAGGCGGTGCGGGACCAAGAAAAAGTCGATCCGGGAGTATACATTGTGAGGGGTAGAGTAGAAGGAATAATCGCGTTCTCCAGCGTGTAGGATGCGCCAGGCATCCACCAGCTGAAGTTCCTGAAGCAGCTTGACCACCTGTGTTCGGGTACCCCGGGGCACTGAGGAAACCCCCGGAAGATGTGTCCACCAGGGGATCCAGGGGGATGTTCCAATCCCCGCCGACAATCAGAGTCCCTTCAGAAAAATCCATCAGGGCCAGCAAGGTCTTCCGCAGGAACGAGTCCTGATGTAAATTTGGAGCATAGACATTCGCAAGTGTCACCATCCGGCCACCAACGCGGCCCTTAAGGAAAAGAAAACGTCCGTGCGGGTCCGTCCGTTTATCAAGCAGAGACCATGGGATATTGCTCGAAAGCAGGATGGATACTCCTCTGGATTTAGATACATCATTGGTAGCGTGATAGGCAGTAGGAAAGAATCTGTTCTGGAGGAAGGGAAGGCCTCCAGCTCTAAAATGGGTTTCCTGTATGAACGCGATGTCAGAGCGAGAGCGCCGGAGGTCTCCCATAAGCATTCGCCGCTTTTCGGGCACATTTAAGCCCCTGGCATTCCACGTAGACACTCGCACGGGGTCCATAATGGCCAGGGAGGGAGGTCAGCAGGGGGAGAGAAGGGGGGAGAAGGGGCAGAGGAAAAGGGGAGAGAGGGAGGAAAGAAAGGGGGGGGTTAAGGATGCAGAGGTACCGCGCTGCGGAGGTCAGCGGGAGCGAGAAGAGAGAGGGAAACGAGAGGAAACAGGAGAGGGAGATCAAGAGGAGGGTAAGGAGAAAGAACAAAAATGAAATACACCCAAATAAGGGGAGGAACCCTCTAGGGTGTGGGCCTAAGTGGGGGGTAGAACTAAACACAGCAAGCGAGTCGAGCTCCGGGACCAGAGCTCCCTCTACTAAAACAAAGGTCAATGAAATAACATACCAAAACTTGATATAATATAACAGAACATGAATTGCAGTAAAATGACAAAGTCAGTACGGCTCTGTATAGTGGGGCCTGGGTCCACAGCAGACCACGAAGCAGGCCCGAGGAAACCACTCAGGGCGCGCTCCATGGTAGACCCAGGAGTCACTACTCCAGACGTCACCACGGTAACAACAAAGTACCACACCACACCCCAACGAGACTTAGTTTGGCCAGCCACAAAGGGGGGGCAGTCGAGGATGTACCCCGAGAGGAAAACTCCCAGGCACTACAGTGCCTCTCCAGAGGCCATCCCCGTATGCCCCAGAGCCAACAACCCAAGGCCGCCCCCCTGCCCAACCAGGGCTCAATCCCCCTGTATCACAAACCCCCAACCCCCATATGCAATTGCAGGAGCCCAGCACACACCCAATCCTTAGAGCTCAGGTCCATGCATGGAGCCGCCGGGGAGGAAGAAGGGGACGGACAACCCCGTCCCCCCCCAGGGGTACAAGCCGGAAGTCCCAACCGCCAACCAAGCGTCCCCCCAGGACATCCCCCAACCCCCCCCCACCCCCAGACAACCCCCACAAGAGTGCATCAAAACAGAAACATGGATACCAGTACAAGGCACTGCCAGTAGGGACAGCTATTGAAGGGATCTGATAGAAGGTGGTACACCGCATTCCATCATGGACCAGAGTGGGGGATATGTCAGTGTTCTCCAGCAGGGTGCAGGGCAAAACAGGCCCCAAAGTTCCAGCAGTGTCCAGCAAACACGGATAGTATATGTCTCATCTGAGGAGGCACAAGGGGCACCCCAGGGGAGGGGGGGGGCAGGGGGGGAGGCCGGGGCAAAAGCAACTCCGGAGCCAGAGGCGGCATTCAGGGGGTGAAGTGCACCGTGTCCGCAAGGCGCCAGTAAGAGTGAGATCAGGGGGGGGGGGGTGGCAAACCGGCGGCCACGAGCCAGGGGAGCAGAAATAAACTAATGTCTCGGTAACCCTGTGGCTGAAACCTGGCAAACAGCTAGGGTGGGGTGGCAACAGTCAGAGGATGAAAGCAGGGACGAGCAGACATCTCAGACCTCTCTTACCACCTGTGGTGTTGCAGGCACCAGCCTCCTCCTGCCTCTAGGGGTACGGGGCGACATCCCTCTGCCACGGTTAGAGGAGCCCGGAGACCGGCGAGGTGGGTTCGGCAATTGCTGGAGCCAGTTAGGGACATTGAAGGGGTCCACTTCCAGAAAGGAGAAAAGTGCCGGTAGGTCCTCTGGGTGTGACACAGTAAAGGAAGACGAGCCTTTGCGGACCGTGAGGGAAATGGGGAACCCCCAGCGATAGGTGCATCCCTTGTGGCGGATCTTATCCAGGAGGGGACGCAGCAGTGCTCGGCGCTGCAGCGTGGCCCGCGAGAGATCCAGAAGGATTCTAAGGGTGGCGCCATCAAAGTCTATGTCCCCAACGTCCCAGGCTCGTCTAAGGATGGATTCCTTGTGTGAGTAATGGTGGAGTCTGCATATCACATCACGGGGTCTAGCAATGTCTGGAGAGCGCGGGCCCAGGGCACGATGAACTCTGTCAAATTCCAATTCGGCTTGGGGGATATCAGGCACCAGATTGTGGCAAATGGATAGCAGGGTAGGCTGGAGCGAGTCTATGGCGGTGGCTTCAGGTAGGCCCCGCAGCCGAAGGTTGTTTCGCCTACTACGGTCCTCCATCTCCTCCATCTTCAACTGCAGAGCAGTAACATACTGTGAGTGCAGCGAGTGGCCCTGCTCCAGCAGCGACACCCGGGCCTCCAGCGCCGAGAGCGAGGATTCGCCCTCTGAGACCCGGTCGGTCAGCTGCTGAAGGTCCACTCGAACCGCCTGGTAGTCCAAGTTACTCATTATTAACTGTTTGGCTGCCTGCTTAAATTGCATGCATGTTCCTTACATTGCATGAAGAGGATATATTCTCCTGTCTGTTTGCTTGCTCTCTACTAGTACTTGTGCAGTCCGTCCATTGCCACCTGTTTCACGCTGCTACATAAGTGTTGTGCTACTGCTTTACATGTGCGTTATGTGTGTACTGGGACTGGAAGTCCTACCACTGTGATGAGTAGAGAGATTTAAGTTAACTGACTTACCACTATCTCTACACATACTACTGAGTGGTTTCTGCAGCTGACGATCCAATCCCTCAGACAAAGTAGAGAAAGCGTGACACACTGTCAGCACTCTGGATCCTCTGCAGCTCAGCTCCACACTTGGTTCACTAGGCCGACCACCTGAACCACTTTCCTCACACCTGCAGGAGCAGAGGCAGCCGTCCACCTCCTCCTGGGACTTGGCTTCCTGCCCAAAGACACCCTGTCACATGTCCCCTATGTATTTATGGGCAATCCCAGGATGCATTGCAGGAATGCACTCCCACTGGGACTGCCACAAAACACGATGTGTCACTGGCTAGGTTTCCTCCATTGTCCAACAAGCTCCCTCATTGGATGCAGTGGGGACACTCCCTCAGACCCAGTGAATCACACTTGGAGACATGCAACAGGCAACCTAGCAGATCAGGCTCCCCTGATAAACAGAAGGAGCAATAGATGCTTTTTCCTAGCACCTACCTAGGAGGGTGCTAAATCCACCCCCCCCAAAAAAATTAGCCACGTCCCATTGGCTCTGGGACAGCCACCCTTTATAAAAAATTCCTACTGGAAAAAATAACCGAGGAGTATCCCACAAACCTGGAAAGGGGGAAAAGGGAAGAAAACAAATTTACATGAATAAATTACGTAGCAACGATATAAATATTTTGTCTGTACATTATGATACAAATTTAGGTGCATTTAAGGCAATGCACCTCCCACCAAACAAACTTTGCTCTGGTGGGTAAACACATGACCCTAACTATCTAGCTCTGGAAACAGTATTTCCTGCAAGGAAAATAAGGGCTTAAACATCTCACAAATATACAGTAGTTATCACTATCTAAATATGTGAATGATTAGAAGACCCTCCCCGCAGGGGCAACCTTCTCATCCTAATCCCTGACTAGTTTAGCCAGCATCCTCGGCAGTCCTTGACACAAAGATCAGGTCTCTTCCCAAGATGGTCCTGTACCTGCCACTATCTACCTGTTTTAGTCTCTTGTAGTCCTCCTGAAGGGGGTCGGTCACTGGAGTCTGAGTGACCAGAAATCCCTCAGGGGTCCCTAGCAACTACAGGGCACCGCCCACTGAACTCTTGGTACAAACCCTACGTTATCAACTTATTTGCGGATGATATTACTTTGCTGCACCCTTTAACCTCACTACCTAGAGCCCATACAATTCTGACAGATATATTATAAAGTCAATCATTCCAAAACCTTAATTCTAAATCTCAATATTCCCAAGAAAACAACTCTTACCCTCAAAGACAGTCTCCCATACACATGGGTCGAAAAAGGATTAACATATCTTGGTATCACAATCACACCCTTATGTACCTTTCTAGCCACTTAACCACTTGCCGACTGCCTAATACAGATCTACGTCGGCAGTCAGCCCCTCACAGGCAAAGCGACTTAGGTCTACGTCGCTAGCCTGTGAGGGTCTAGGGAGCTCCCGCGTGCCGCCGGAGGTGCGCTCCCACGCGGTCACGCACCCCCCCGCGCGTGTGACCGGCGGACCCGATGTCCGCCGGTCACTCTGCGATCGTCGGGGGAGAGGGAGAAAGTCAGGCGGCTTGTGTAAACAAGCTGCCTGTCATTCTCCCCTGTGTATGAAGGATGATCATACGGTTGTACTATGTAGAACCGTTGATCACTGTTCATACATCTGAAGCCACAGCCAATCACAGTATAAAGCACGCCCCTAGGGACACACATAGCCCCTCCCTTTCAAAAAAAGTTAACCCCTTCACTGCCAGTGTATTTTTACAGTAACAGTGCATATGTATAGCACTGATTACTGTAGAAATGTCACTGGTAACCCCAAAAGTGTCAAAAATGTCAGTCAAGGGTCCGATCTGTCTGCCGCAATGTCGCAGTACCGCAAAAAAAAAAATCACAGATCGCCGCCATTACGCGTTAAAAAAAAAAACAACAAAAATGACAAAAATCTTTCCCTTTGTTCGTAAACGCGATAACTGTTGCGCAAACCAATCAAAATACGCTTTTTGCGATTTTTTTTACCAAACATAGGTAGCATAAAACAAATTGGCCAAAAATGTTAAAAAATTTTGATTTTTACATTTTTTTGGGGGGGAATTTCATATAAAAAAACGTGAAAAATATTGCTATTTTTGCAAAATTTATGCTCTTTTTTTGTTTATAGCGCATGATCAAAAAGTCGCACAGGTGATCAAATACCACCAAAAGAAAGCTCTGTTTGTGGGAAAAAAAGGACACCAAATTTGTTTAGAAACAGCATCGCACGACCGCGCAATTGTCCGTTAAAGTTACGCAGTGCCGAATCGCAAAATACCCCCTGGTCAGGAAGGGGGTAAAATCTTCCGGGGCTTAAGTGGTTAAGGACCAAGCCCATTTCTGACACGTTTACAAGTTAAATCAGTATTTTTTGCTAGAAAATTACTTAGAACCCCAAAACATTGTATATATATTTTTTAAGCAAAGACTCTGGAGAATAAAATGGTGCAATATTTTTTGTCACGCGATATTTGTGCAGCTCTTTCAAACGCCATTTTTTGAAAAAAAAATACATGTCACTGCATTTAAAAAAAACTAAACAGTAAAGTTAGCCCATTTTTTATTGTGAAAGATGATGTCATGCTGAGTAGATACCTAACATGTTACAGTTTAAAATTGCACACATCGGCGGAATGGCAACAAACTACGGTCAATAGAAATCTCCATAGGCGATGCTTTAAAAAATTTTAACCGTTACCAGTTTAGAGATACAGAGTAGTTTTTTTTTTTTTTTAAGTATTGCTCTGGCGATCGCAGCGATACTTCACATGTGTGGTTTGAAAAAACAATTTCATTTGTGGGCGCGACTTCCGTATATGTTTTCTTTCGTGCGCGAGCCCACGGCGACGGGAGGGCTTAACATTTTTTTTCCTATTTCTTTTTTACATTTTAGCACAGGTTTTTAAAAAAAAAAAATCGGATCACTTTTATTGTTGTCACAAGCAATGTAAACATCCCTTGTGACAGCAATAGGCACTCAAAAACAGGTACTCTTTATGGAGGGATCAGGGGTCTAAAAGACCCTGGACCCCTCCACTGCACTTTAATGTATTCAAAATACTGAAAACTGCATTTTTGAATACTGTTACTTTTCAAATTTGGCTCCCTCAGCTGCCAAGTTACCCGGACGTGACATCATAGAGGCGGCTTCCGGGTTACATCATCAGAGACCCGATCAAAGCTGGTTCGGCTTTGACCGGGGCGCTGGCTGGTTGCTCGGGTCTCCCAGTGGGACAGGAGACCCACGGAAGGCGGCGTGAGGGGGTGCATTCCCTCTCGCTCGTTGGGGTAACGATCAAGTGGCTCAGGGATGCATCGGGCATCACCGCCTGAAAGTTGACTGCCGGCTCTAAAAAATGGTACCAGAATGATGCCTCTAGCTGCAGGCCTCATCCCGGTACACCCACTTCTTGCAGCCGACATAAAGCTATGTCGGTTTGCTGGAAGTAGCTAGAGGAGGCCAATTATAAACCATTACTAACCAAACTTGATAAACTGCTCAGAAAATTAGCCCAAGTCAAATTACCCTGTACACATCCCCCTAAAACAAACATAATTAAAAACCTTAAATTTCATATGGCAAGGCAAGAATGCTCGCTGCTCGCTGCTCATGCTTCTCTGACTAAACATAAAAAGATAGGGGGTATGGGTATGGTACACAACTACCACATATGTTCTATACTGATGATGATGATGTATGTTAACCTTTTAAATTGTCCCTCCTCACACCTTCAACAAAAGCATCTCTGTGGAGATCAATAACCAGAGATGTATAGTAACTAAGTAGAACTACTTCACTACTGTACTTAAGTACCGAAAGGCGGTATCTGTACTTTCCTAGAGTAGAATTTTTTTCTCCTACTTCCACTTTTACTTCACTACATTTTTTCGATGATTTCAATACTTCTACTACGATATTTTTTTTGTGCTGCATAGTTACTCGTTACTATTGTAAAAATTACCACTGCCAGAACAGTAGATGGCAGGTTTCATGAAGCTCAAAATGTGTATTATCAGCGCATACGAAAATAAATGCTACTGTATGTATAAATAAAAGCTGCATTTGAAATAATAAAAGACAATATGATGTTCAAACTTTTGACTTCTTTCTTGAATAACTACATAACACAGTACTTGTACTTTTACTTTCAGTACTTGAGTAGCATTTTTTTTTTCAAAACTACTGGTACTTTTACTTTCAGTACTTGAGTAGCAAAATTTTTAAAAAACTACTTGCAATACTTAAGTACAAAAAATGTTGAATACTTTAGTACTTCTACTCAAGTCACTTTTTGATCGAGCACTTCCACTTCTACTCAAGTCACTTTTTGATCAAGCACTTGTACTTTTACTCAAGTATGGGTTTCAAGTACTTTATACAACTCTGTCAATAACACAGCTTGTACCGCAATCCCCTAATTACTACAGTGTGGAACTGCTGATCACAACTTTATCCAAGACCTAAATATCAAGAGACGGGATACGAGGGGATACAGCTTGATACATCTCCTTCACTCATCACACTTTAATCTTTGCCGCATTTTCAGTTTTTTGTCCAAATCTCCTCCCCCAGAGAATGGAATACACTCTAAGATCTGGCAATACTACACAAATCCATTTAAATCAACTGGAGGTATGTCTCCAATATACAAATTACTGCAGGATAAAAAGGACATTTCATAAAACAAAATCAATGCAGAGATGGGAAACAGACTTAGACTCTACCTTCACTCATGCCCAGTAGACTCAAGCTATCAAATTCACACACACACAATCACACACTGTGTTAGTCATTGGGAGCTAGCAGTGAAAATCCTACATAGGTAGTATCTCACCCCTTGCAGATTAGCGAAAATATTTAAAACAAGGTCCTTGACTTGCTGGCGAGGGTGTTGTGCCTTGGGTACCATATTGCACATCTTTTGGAAATGCAATAATATTCGCAGCTTCTGGCAGAAAATTTTCCTACTAATCTCTGAGGTGACTAGTATTATCAATCCTAAGAAACGTGCTCTAGCACTACTTAATTTGCACCCACTGATTTAGGGGGGACATCCCACTCATTTTAGGGGGACAATTGCCAATATATTACTAGCAGCTATATTAATACTAACCAGATACAGGAAGCACGACCTGGCCCCTAATCTGTCAGAGGCTGTGAATGTTATCCAACAACACTAAATGCATGAAAAATCATTGATTGCACATCTGAGATCCTTCCGTGCTTTTGAGTTTATATGGGGAACTTGGGCCTCCTGGTATCCACATTAGGACCCAGGACCCCCATGAATCCCAAACCTATATCTTTATTTTTTTTTCTTCTCTTATTTACTTAAGGACTAAACCTATTTCTGACATGTTGTTTACAAGTTAAAATCAGTATTTTTTGCTAGAAAATTACTTAGAACCCCAAAACATTATACATATTTTTTTTTAGAAAAGACTCTGGAGAATAAAATGGCAGTCGTTGCAATATTTTTTTTGTCACGCAGTATTTGCGCAGCGGTCTTTTAAACGCTCTCATGACCCAGCCAATTACCATCCCATTTCCCCTTATTAAAGAGGAAGTAAACCCCTTTAAAAAATGTGAAAAAAAAAACCTGTAAAGACAAAGGCATAATGAGTTGGTATGCATCGCATACTAGCTCATTATGAAGTACTTACCTAAAAATGAAGCCCCCTCAGTGCCGACAGGACGGCCAACATGTTCGGCCATCCTGCTTCCTGGATTTCGTCCTCCGGCCATCTGATTGGCCGGGAGCGCAATCACTCCCGCTCATGCGCGCAGGAGCCGCCGTTCACGGCACTGGGATCTGAAGGAACGGCACGGGTGGCCGTTCCTTCAGAGTGCATGCGCCGATGACGTCATCAGCTGCATGCACTGTAAATATCCCCTAAACGGTGCAAGTTTAGGAGATATTTATAGCACCTATAGGTAAACCTTAATGTAGTCTTACCTGTAGGTAAATGTAAACAAAATGGGTTTACAACCTCTTTAATACAGACCTCAAGATCTACGCCAAGCTTCTAGTCTCTCGTATCGCACAACGCATGCCTACTCTGGTACATCCAGACCAAGTGGGTTTTATACCCCACCGACAAGCCTCTGATGGAACGTGACAGGCTTTTAGACCTTATTCACTGGGCAGAACACCATCAAACGGCTTCTCTGCTGATCTCATTAGCCACAGAGAAGGCGTTTGATAGAGTACACTGGGGCCATACTCAGCCTCTACTCTTCCCCAAAAGCCAGGGTCTGGACTTCGGGCAGTCTGTCCGACTCCTTTTCTATTACCAATGGCACCCATCAAGAGTGCCCACTCTCACCCCTGGTATTTGCCTTGGTGATAGAACCCCTTGCGCAGGCGATACGGTCAAACCCCCACATTTCTGGAATACGTGTAGGAGAGGAAGATCATAAAAAATAGGCCTTTTTGCGAACGATGTCCTTATTGCCTTAACTGACCAAACACAATTACTCCCCGTCTTATGTCAGGAACTTGCAAAATGTAGCGCCGTCTCTATGTATAAATTGAACCGCTCCAAATCTGCTATGATAGGGATTTCCCTCCCCCCTAGCCTTAAATCAGAGGTCTCCAAATTGTCCCCCTTCTCCTGGGCTCCAAACTCCACCATGACATACTTCTGTATACAACTTACCTCCCCAGCTTCCATGCTACGATGTATTAACCATGCAGCCCTGCTTCAAAAACTACATTCAATTTGTTGCGCTATGGTAACCATCACAGCGTCTTGGGCCGGTCGAACAGCCTTAGCTAAAATATTTCTACTTCCACATATCCTTTACTTCCTCCGGACCCTGCCACTGCCACTTCTTACAGATGACCTAACCAAAGTCCAACGTATACTTAACAACTTTATTTGGGCATCTCGAGAACCTCGACTGAAAGCAGTTACTCTGAGCATTCCCACGGCCTGTTAAGGCATACTATAAAGCAACTATTCTAGATCAAGCACGGCAATGGTGGCAATGGTGGAATGCACAATCGCAGGTCCCATGGATCCAAATTGAATCTACAGAGGCAAATGGTGCCCTGCTACTTGCCGGTGCATGGATGAGCACACACACACCCCTTGTCTCTTCCTACCCACGTTGAATGCCACTGTCAAAATCTGGAAAGCTATCTGTCAACAGACGCAGGGGATACATGCCAAGGTTCTCCAACGACTCCCCTTACTATCACTGCAACTCCTCTCTCCGAATTTGCCAATCCACCACTGACATCTAGCTAAAATCACAACAATTGGGGACCTTTTCCATCTTCAGATGCTTAGGAGCTTCCTTCAAATCTCATCAATCTATAAACTCTCTAGTAAAGACTTTTACATATACCTAAGGATCCACCATTTTCTCTCTGCTGTTCAGACATCCTCATCACCGACTACCAAAGTAGTTCTCTCATTGATTACTTACAAAGCAAAGAACTCTAAGGGCATATCCGGTTTCTACAAAATCTTGACCTGTCCCACCACCACTGAAAAACTTACAGCAATGACTTTTTGGGAACAAATCTTTTACCCCGCAACGTGGTATCGCATTGGGAAAAACTTATGAAAATATATCATATTAGTATTACATTATATATAACAAAAACTATCAGCGCAAAAAAATATCAATAGTGAATAGACCCCTACTGAGGAAGTCAACGCCTGTGGTTGGGCTTCGACGTCACGCGTATAGGGGACAGAGCCTGCATGCTGGAAGCTTTCTCTTCCTAGATACCGTTTATGCTGATTGCTATGCGCTTTGGAAGCGCCACCTTTGTGAGTACTATTCCTTTTACTCAATAAAGCGGTTTACGGTAACCATACAGAGAGCACTAGATCTCTTCCTTAGTTCCCCCTTTATGTTTATCGGTGAGAATCCCTCTGGAGGTGATAGGCTATCCATAGCCTTTACTATATGAAGGTCCCTGTGTACATACAACGCTGTGATTGACCCAGCAGTGGGTCTATAGTGGAGGTGAGAGACCAATTCACCTGGTGGTGGGATTGCACTAATCACGAAAGCACTATTTAAGTTTTGCACAAGATCCTTTTGGACACATGGATTTACCGTTTATTTGATTGTATGGACATTGGAACATCTATGGACACTGATTTTGAGTTTTATTACACTATGTGACTGGTGCAACACTACTTTTTGGTTTATATTAGTATTACACCCAAGACTCACAAACATATCACCCTCTTGCTCCCCAAAATGTTGGAGGAACTGTGCTGCGACTGGAGACATTCTCCACATCTGGTGGGAATGTCCAATAATCCGCCCTTACTGGAAAAAGGTTTCGACCTTCATCTCTAATGTGACCAAAACCCCTCAATGCCTTACCCCACAAATGGCTCTCTTTGGTCTCAGCCCTCTTCCATCGCCCGAAAAATGCCCCCCAATTACGCACCATATCCTGATCTCAGCATGCGTAGTATTAGCTAGTACATGAAAAACCCCTCTCCGCCGACCATCACGGGATTAATTAATACCATCAATGAGCATTGGAACATGAAATACCTCTTTTCCAAAACACACCTAACATAGGATAAATTCCCGGAAGCAATGGTCATCATGGCTATCTCACCCTATAAGCATTGAAATCTAATTATTATTATACCGATCTATTCTGATACTCCCGGATCTACTCATAATTAAAATCGAAATTCTGGACCAAAGAGGGCCACAGTGGCACCTATATCTATATCAATGCCAAACTTTGCTGCCTATCTATGCATGATCACCAGATCTCTGTTACAGGCGCAATCTTTGATTTCATCTGACACTTATTTTTATCAGCTTTTTCCTGCTAGTCCTTTTTAACTTCCCCAGGTGGGCATCAACATCACACCGTCAGGAGTTGGATGTCAACCCCCTTCTCTATCACAGCGTTATGTTTCAGTTGGAATAACAGTTATATTAAAGCTATTAACCTGCATATTGATTACTACATGCTATGTAACTTTAATGCATAAGTTGGCTGATTGCCACAGGTTTACTCACACTGTTTGTTTCTTTGTTTACTCTTTATATAAGTGCACAAAATCCAATAAAATGATTTCAAATATAAAATTGAGCACACTTTTCGAATGGCGACAAACTACGATACTTACAAATCTCCATAGGCGACACTTTCAAATTTTTAACGGTTACCAGTTTAGAGTTACAGAGGAGGTATTTTTCTAGAATTATTGCTCTCGCTCTGACGATCACGGCGATGCCTCACATGTGTGATTTGAACACCGTTTTAATTTGCGGGCGCGACTCACACATGCATTTTCTTTCGTGTGCAAGCTCACAGGGACAGGGCGCTTTACTTTTTTTTTTCCTATTTATTTAAATTTATTTTTAACAAAAAAAAAAAGTAAAAAAAAAAAAAAATCTGATCACTTTTATTATTGTCACAAGGAATGTAAACACCCCTTGTGACAGTAATAGGCAGTGACAGGTACTCTTTATGAAGGGATCGGGGGCTTAAAAGACCCCAGACCCCTCCAATGCACTTCAAAGTATTCAAAATGCCGAAATCTGCATTTTTGAGTACTGAAATCTTTAGCAGCAAAGTAAACCGGAAGTGACATCGCTTCTGGGTTACATGATCGGAGACCCGATCGAAGCCGAATCCGAGGTTGCTCAGATCTCCCCGTGGGACTGGAGACCCGGGCAGAGCCGCGGAGGGAGGGGGGGGGGACATCCATCCCGCTCGCTGGGATAATGGTTGAGCGGCTACTGAGCCGCATCAGCTGTTATCTCCTGAAAGCCGATCTCTGGCTCTAAAAATTGGTGCTGAGTTAATGCCTGCAGCTGCCAGGCATCATCCCAGTACAACCACTTCTGCAAATGTTCCAAATGCTTACAATTGTTTTAACAACATATTGAGCTACACTTAGCAGCTGTGTCTGCAATTTCTAAACGTCTGCATTCGATTTGAAAAACCAAATAAACATTGAAAAAAAAATATGGTTCATTCACCCCGCTATTCAGAGCAGAGACGAAGAATGACAGGTTTGTATGTACTGTTTCTGTAAAGCGGAAACCAACAGAGCTCACTCTGCTCTATGGGCAGCTTGGTGTAAACGGGCTTCAATGTCCATTTACGCCTGACTGCCCTTTGAGCCACTCTGCCTAGATAGAGGAGGATAGATCCCCATTGTTTTTAGCAGACTGGATCAGATCAAAGGTAGGCAGGTGTAAATGGACACAAGTCCAAAGAGATACGAGGTATGTCTATTAAATAACGAGACTGTGATTCCACCCAGTTAATAAAGCAGTCAGAACCATTTAGAACTACATGCATGGTGACCTTGAACATGTTTGAACCTGCATGACAAGCAGCAACACGCTATGACTTTCAGTTGATTGTAAGTCGCTATTTACTTTGGTTGTGTTTTCTGTAGTGTGCCAAAAAAATGCTAAGTTTGGTTGGAAAACACCGTCATCACCAAGAATGAAAAACGTTTTTCAAAGCAAGTGAAAATTCAAAGCTATGCTCATTATGTTTTTCAATATCAAGGGTGATATTTTGAAAGAATGGGTTCCAGAAGGCACAACAGTTAATCAGCATTAAGGAAGCTAAGAGAAAGTCAGAAAAAAAAAAAAGAAAAACGGCCGCAACTGTGGGAAAATGGTTTCATTCTTCACCAGGACAATGCGCCTGCTCACACAGCACTTTCTGTGAAGCAGTTCTTGACTGACAAGTACATTACTACACTTGAAAATCCTCCATATTCTTGCCCAATTTAGCACCATGCGACTTTTATCTTTTCCCACAAGTTAAACCAGTGCTTAAAGGGACATATTTTGAGTCAGTTGATGCCGTAAAGAAGAAAACTGAGGATGTGTTGAAACAGCTGACAGAAATTGATTTTCTCCATGCCTTCAACAAGTGGAAAACAAGACTGCAGCATTGTATTAGTGCAAATGGGGAGTATATTTAAGGGGACACGTATTACATTTGTAATACATATAAATAAATGTGAGTTATTTAATCAGTCTCGTTATTTAATAGACACGCCTCATGCTTTTATAGTTTTTGTCAAACTATGAAAAATCAGCTTGAACCATACAGTCTAAAGAACCAATAGTCACCATTACAACCCCTAAGGAGTAGCTCAACTTTTGTTGAGAAAAAAATTCTCTCTACATGATCAATGTACATTGCAAGGATTTTAACAAACGTTGTAGATTTCTACCCGTTTCCGCTCTGAAGAAAAAGTGGTTTATGTCAATGAGGGAATCTTAATGGGAGTGACTTTTCTGTTATTAGTCAGCTGATGCCCTTGCAATGTTCCAATGAGGAACATGTAGGGTTTGCATCCCTTTAGACGTGATTAACCCTTTGGGATTATCTCACCAAAAATCACATTTTTTGTTGCAGTGGATGCCTAAAATCTGTCCTCATTGCATTTAAAGGAAAATTACAGCACTGACAATTGAAAAGGAAAGATAATGTTTAATAACATTTAATTATATATGCTATATTTTTTTATTTTCCATTTTTTTTTACATTATAAATGAATATACACAGAAAGTTGTTATTGTGACTAGTGGGTACACAGTTGTTCAAGAAAGGCTGTCCTAAGTAGATAAATCAGAAGCCACCCAGCTAGTAAAAAAATCTCCACAATTCAAATTCCATTGCAATGATTCCACAGGTTGCAGATTAGAATTTTTAATACAGATTCCTACAGTGTATTACTAAAAAGAATGATATTCTGTTGACCTGGAATGTCCAAATATGGTTAGGCAATGAAACAGTATCAGAAAGTCTATCAAGGGCAACCAAGGAAAGAAAAAGAGAATTGTCATATTATGTGCCTAAAATACTCACACACTAGTTTGGAAATCTTTTATTTAGGAGGACAAAAAATATTCTTGTTTTTAACTATTGTTTTTTAAATATTCATAAATCCTCCATCTACCAAAAAAAAGAAAAAAAAAAAAAAAAACGAATAATCATCATGGTCAAGCTCAAGCCTGTAAAAAATGCAGATGTAGATGCCGTGCCTTTATTTACCTGACAGATGTGCATTTCTAGGACAAACTGGGTGGGGGGTAACTCTGACTTTAAAATCTTTTAGTAGAGGGCATTCTGCACAGATGTTCATTTTCAAAACTTGTCTATCCATGGAATACACCCATCTCAAGTCAAATATTACATCTGAAATACATGATCATTTGCTTTATAATCAAAAAATATATGTTACTATCAAATGATAGCAGTAATTTAGTACTGTGCATTAAAAAAATAAATGTAAAACTTAATTGGTTAATTTTTTGATGCGTGTTATAATTGAAGAAGTAACACAAATCATTAGACACTATACATCTTAATGCCCAGAGGAGAGCACTAAGAGTAAGCTTGTGTAGCCTACCAAATGTAGCTGCTAGCTAACCAAGGACCTTGTTTGGTATAGGATGGAAAGAGGGGGAGCTTACTCTGAGCAAGTAAGATTGTCTGTGATACACTTTTCACAATATGCACTATCACTGGCCACCACTAGAGGGAGACTACACTCCAATGTAACTGGCTGACCACACAAAGGCAGTGTCACAGTCTGGAGTCAGGTTCGGAGGCCAGTTGCTATAGCAGTGGAGTAGCATGCAATGACTATGGATGGGCTCATGTGTGTTCATATTATAGTCCCAACCCACCAGAGCAATCACCCCAGGAAGCCGTCACTGCACACCACCAATCATAGGCAGTGTGTGTGCAGCTGCAGGGCGATAAATGTCTCACTGCCTATTATTGGCAGTGTGCAGTGAGGGCTTCCTGGCAGGATTGCTCAAGTGGGTTGGGACTACGATACAAACGTGCCTGAGCCCATCCCTTGCCGGACAGGTATACGCGTAGGTCACGCTGGCTGATGACATGGTTTACCTGAGGTGTGGGGTCTAAGTACTAACCAGTTTTCACCAGAGCTCATGATGGTAGAGATGGGTTTGATGTGTGTTAATACCAGGTCGCCAGGTCGCGGTCCTCAGGATCGCCCCACCAGGAGGTGAGCAAGCCAAGTAGCAGATATAGCAGGTAGGGATCAAGTAGAAGCATAGTCATTAAACAAGCCAAAGGTCAGTAATAAATGGTTGCAGGTTGGGATTGAGCATAAGCATACTGGAGGAACAAGCCAAAGGTCGGTAATGAATAGCAGTGAAGACACAGACAGAAGCAGGAGAGACAAAAGCGACATATTGGCTGGAGAGAGCACAATCTGGCAAACAGAAAGTGAAGAGACATGGCTTAAATTAGGAAGTTCATGGGAGAAACAAAGAATTCAAGGTTTCAAACAAACAAGGTTCAAGGCAGGATCATTCAAGGAATTGTCCAGGTGGCTCAGCAAGAATTGTCATTGCCAGACACAGAAGAGGCAGGCAGATACAAATTGTACATACAATCTGGTGCACTCTAGGGTTGGAAAGCAGTCTAGCATTCAGAACATATTTCTAGGATTTCTCAAGCTATCCTATGAGCTATAACTCTTGTGTTAAAGGAGAAGTTCACCTTTGGGAACATGTTACACGTTTCCCCTGTTTTCCCCTGGTGGAAAATGTAACATATTCTCACTGCTGCATCATCTCCATTGTTCTCTCTCTCTGTAAACAGCAGTAAGGGGACCAGTTCCATGTACTAGCTGTCACTTTTTTAAAACAGCATGGCTGCACAGAGCTCTGCCCACATGCGTCATTCATTCACAGAGCTCTACAAGTCCCAACATCCTTTGTGGTTGTTGGCTTGTAGTCCTCAATGAACTATCAAAGCGCTGTTGAGCGCTGTGGTAGTTCATTGAGTATCCCTGTCAGTGTGAAACTGCCTGGCCGTACGATGTATGGGGCAGACAGCTCACACCGACAGACTCCAGGAGACCTGCATGGCATCAGCGATCTACTGATCGCTAGTGCAATGCTTTCCAGGCACCTAAAAAAAATAGTAAATGCAAATTTTTTTTTATCTGCAAAAAAAATGTGCATTTATTATTATTATTTTTTGTTTTAAGTGAACTTATCCTTTAGCCCCGGTTCACACTGAGGCGACCTGTGAGGCGACCTGGTCGCCTCACAGGTCGCCTCCCATAGGGAAGCTGCGGACCCGTTCTAATAGGAGCGACACAAGTCGCTCCGACTTAGAAAAAGGGTCCGGAGCTTCTTTGGGGTGACCAGGAGGCAACCGCCATAGACTTCAATGTTATGAAGTCCGTGGCGGCCACTCCGAGGTCGCGGCGCGCTGCTCGCACCACGACCTCGGAGGTCGCGGTGCGAAGTAGCGTCGCCCCGATGTGAACAGGGCCTTAATCACTCTTCCCCTCTTTCCATGCACACCAGACATCTGACTCATAGTAGCTTTCCACCACCTAACAGTCTGTGCCCTGTTTGGTCTGCTAGTTGACCATACACACACAGACCTTTGTCTGACAGATCTAATAGTTTAAAAACTACATGCAATCTGCTAACACACAGTACATTTGCATACAGATTGTCAAGGAACATCGACTGCACACACAGACACTACAATGCAACAATCCCTCTAGGGATATGAGTTCCAGCTTAGTACACAGAGGGCACTTATTCATTTTAGAATTTAATATCCCAAAGCTGGACAGGGCAAACAATATGTAAAAAGGAAAGAATGAAAAAAAAATATATACAGAAAATACAAAGGACAAACAAAGTTTGGGTATTCCAAAAATCAATAATGCTGAGCCAAAGAACAAATATTAAATATAATAAATATCACTTAAAGTGGTGAATCAATAATGTGAATTGTGCAAACAATAGTGCATAAAAACAAATCAAAATAATGGATAATAAAACACTGAGAAATACATATTCACCAATAATAATAATGATAATAATAATAATAATGCAAAATGTGATTGCAAACAAACTCTGAGGGGACCCCTAATATAGTCCTTAACTAGTAAGGAAAAAATAGTCCCATTCAATAATAAAGTGCTGTGTCCCAATCAATATTCCAGTGCTGTGAATATTTCAGTGCTTTGTTCAATCAGTGAATGAGTGCTTCATACCATTCCAATCAGATAAGGTGCTCTCAGTGATTGGTACTCTTTAAGCAGCTCACCTCAATGATAGACTCATATAGAGTCATACAAGCAACAACGGTATATAGATAGACAGCATCTTCTCCTCTTCAAAGCTCCAACCTCCCGTGAACCAGCCTCCAGATCCTGGTATCACACAGGTAAAAGAAAGGGAGAAGGATCCAATGCTCTCAGTTGTAAACGTTTATATAAAGAAAAAGCATATAGGGCACTTACAGAGGCGAGCACTTAAACAAGTGCAGGTAAAATGCAGGCTGACAGTGTATACAGGCAAGAACTTGATAGGTCTGACTTCTAACGAGTAGGCTCCTCCCCCGTACGCGTTGCGTCATGTGACTTTGTCAGCAGGGGTGGAGCCAGAATCAGACATCGAGACTAAAAACTTAAAGGGAAGGAAGTGACCGCCCTGCTGCTGGCGGAACTGTTCCATGTACGGCTCCATGTATGGCGCCATGCCGGTACATGACATTAGCACAGTGTATCGCAGCCCGAAACCATTGCTAACAGACAGCAAAGCAGGCACATAGAATGCGAACAAATCAAGGATGATAATCACAAGCATCTTAAAGTGGTAATATACATAATCTTAACAGGAGTCTACTCAGGTCAGCCCCTAGGTAGGTTAAAAATAACACAGAGGAGGGGCGTGGCTTGCGCGCGAGCTGAATGGCTGCATGAGCTGAGAGCTCCCTGTAACCGGCCGGAGAATCCACCAGCATCGGGGCAGCAAACAGCCATCAAGTCTCCAAAACTGATCCTCGGGCACCCCTGACTCGTTGGGAACATGTCTTCTCGAAAAAGAAAGGACGAGAGGGGACCTACAAAACTTACGGCCTTCTTCTCTAAACCGCCGCCGAGGCCCGGGAAATCCCAAGATGGCGCCGCCGCGCCTGAGGAGAGAGGAGATGACGCGGCCTACACAGATCTGCCGGACGCGCTGCCGCTGATCCCGGATGACCGAGCACTTGACCAGTCCTCATCACCCTCTCCGGCAACCCCGGTCACGGGCAGCCCCGCCAAGACCCGCATGAGGATGGAGCCGGAAGACGTGTCCGATCCCGCTGTGAGTACACCACTCCCAGCTATGTGTGCCATGTCGGCGCTGCAGTCCTCTATTGCTGCATTCCCCACCACAGGGCAACCTGTGCTAGATACCACTATGAAAAATATGCTGATGACCTTCCAATCATCACTGATGGCGAACTTGTCTACTATTATGCAGAAGTTTTCATGTGAGATGTTGCAGATGGGCAGGAGAGTGACACATATAGAAGACAAGATGGAGGAATGCACAGACACAGTGAATGATCTCATTGATGCTTATAATGTACAGCGAGAGGACACTGACTGGATTAAGCATAAATTGGCGGATCTTGAAGACCGATCTCGCCGTAATAATATCAAAATTAGAGGTATCCCTGAGTCTGTGCAACCTGCTGACCTGCAACAATATGCAACTACTATGTTTTCTTCTATGGTTCCAGAACTTACACCTATAGAGCTGACAATAGACCGGATCCATAGACTCCCCAGACCCCGTCATCTTGAGGATTCTGTCCCCAGGGATGTACTCTTACGCATACATTTTTACCCTGCTAAGGACAGAATCCTACAAATGTCCAGGAAAATGGGCACGCTGCCAGCTCCATATGAGGCTATTCAGTTATATGCAGATCTGTCACAGCACACTCTCCAGCAGCGACGGCAATTGAAGACCCTGACCAAGGCTCTCTTCAACCATAAAATCATCTATAAATGGCGCCACCCTGCCACGCTAATGGTCACGTACAATGGCATTCCCCATACCATCTCCACCATCGAGGGAGGAATGAAGCTACTACATTCATGGGGTATCATTCCGGAACTCCCCAAGGGCTCACATGAAGGCGCAAGACCCCCCCTTCCACCTAGATCCAGATCTACACAGGGGTCCCCGAGTTTCAGGTTTTAATCGGGTATTCAGAGCTACCCCTTACTAGCTTCACATAGTCCGGCCGGGCTACAAATGTGTGATCACCTACTTTTCCTCACGTTCTGTCCTTCCACTTTTGTGGACAACCCCCGATTTGTTTCAGCAAGCCTGTCATAGGGTTATACTTGCTGGATATTGGCACTTGTTGCTTACCAGACCGTAAAGCATAGTTTCTACTTTTAGTGCCGGTGCACAATTGTACGAGTTTTTGTGTTATAACTTTTTTTATTTTTATTTCTTCTCACCAGAAGTGACCTTTACTAATTTGCAAGTTTTGACCCATCGCAGTATTTCAGCAACTGATTCTGAGTGACTAGTGTGTTGTTCTAGAAGTGACCACCGTTGCCCTCCCTGCAGAGCTCTCACCGTCTCCTGTGTCCTGTGCATCTACCTACAGCACCACGAACAGTTTCCGTCCAGCCCTACCTATCCTGGTAAAGTAACTGTGCACTTATACTGATCAGTGTATCTGCTTCTACCATCGGTAAGCGATGTCCTTTACCATTGTGTCCATCAATGCTAGGGGCTTGAACCACCCTGCCAAACGGGCCTCTTTGTGGTCCACAGCATGCTCGCTTAAGGGAGATATCATTTGTGTACAAGAAACGCACTTTGCTAGTTCTGCCACCCCAAAATGTAGCCATAAGCACTTCCCTAACATCTATATAGCATCGGGGAAAAAGAAGCGCAAGGGAGTTCTTCTGGCCATCAAGCACTCTCTGGTGTTCCAGCACCATGAATCTATCCTGGACCCCAAAGGGCGTTATATCATACTCAGATGCTCTATTGACAATAGACCATATACTATCGTGAACCTGTACGCACCCAACAACCATCAAATGCCTTTCATTCGCTCTGTGATAAGTAAAGCTAAAGCACTTCAATTCGGCAATCTCCTTGTATGTGGAGACTTCAACCTAGTTCCGGACAATGATTTGGATTCCTCCGCAGTGTCTAAAAGGCATAATTCTTCTTTGTCAAAGTTTCTGTGGACCAATGATCTCTATGACGTGTGGAGGTGCTGTCATGCGTCGGAGAGGGACTACTCCTTCCTCTCCCCGCGTCATGGCACCTACTCGCGCATAGACCTATGTGTCTCTGATAAGCATTTATTAGAACGTGTTTCGGCTGCTGAGCTCCATACGGCCACCTGGTCGGACCACTCCCCGCTGAGCATTACAATTTCGCATGGACCACCAGCATACTCCACTTTTGTATGGAGGTTGCACAATCATTTAATTTCTAAACCGTCCTATGTCGAGGAAATCCAACTGCACCTTGACAACTATATTTCTGACAATTTACACCATGATTCTGATCCGTTGGTCGTGTGGAATGCTCACAAAGCAGTCTTGAGAGGGGTATTCATGCAGTTGGGAGCCAGGGACAGGAAGAGGAGGTCACAGCAAATAGACGAGATTACCCGTAAACTTTCCTCCCTGGACTCGCGACACAAACAATCACCTTCTCCCGCCTTGCAATCGCAAATTTTTGCCCTGCGACAGGAACTTAGAGCCTTCCTGTTGGAAAAATTTAGCACTTCTCTTAAAAAATGGAAAGCTACCGCTTACTCCACCAACAACAAAGCCACCAAAGCAATGGCCCTACGTATTAAAGGGCAAAGAATTAAATCCAAGATCCCCTATATGCTTTACCCTGATTCAAAAACAAAATTGCTTAAGCCAAATCTCATAGCTAATGCTTTCAGTTCCTATTACGCATCCCTATATAATCTCAAGGATGATTCGATGACACACCAACCCTCCCCCCAGGACATTGCTTCCTTCCTTGACTACATTAAACTACCTTCTATTTCCTCTACTGATCTGGAGTCCCTTAATCGCCCCTTTTCAGATCGGGAAATTGCCGTAGCTATATCGGAGCTTCCCAACCTGAAATCTCCTGGCCCCGACGGTTATTCGGCCGAGTATTATAAAACATTTCAGTCTTCATTGATTCCGTTGTTACGTGAGGTATTTAATAATGCTGCTTCCTCCTCTTCTTTCCCTGGTGAAATGTTAAAGGCTATGGTTGTGACTTTACCCAAACCTGGCAAGGAGCCCAATCAACCCCAGAACTTCAGACCTATTTCCCTTTTAAATATGGATGTAAAAATATATGCAAAATTGATAGCTACTAGGTTGGTGGACCTGCTTCCCTCCATAATCCATAAGGATCAATCGGGCTTCACCAAAGGCCGCCAAGCGTCAGACGCCACGAGACGCGTTATCAATGTTATCCACCAGGCGGGCCTCTCTGGAACGCCTTCTCTGCTCCTATCCTTGGACGCGGAGAAGGCGTTCGACAGGGTCCACTGGGGATTCCTTTCGGGTGTCCTCCATAAATTCGGCATACACGGGTTCATGCATAATGCCATCATGGCATTATACTCTGCCCCTTCAGCGATAGTTCGCACCACAGAAGCCGTATCCATCCCCTTTAGCATTACTAACGGTACCAGACAGGGATGTCCTCTCTCCCCACTGATCTTTAATATGATTATGGAAACCCTTGCTGAACACATTAGATCCAACCCCAAAATTTCAGGGATCCGTATATCGGACCAACACCACAAAATCAGTCTGTTCGCAGACGACGTTATACTTATGGTAACTGATCCCTCCTCCTCCCTGCCGGAAATTCAGAGAACTCTTCAATGGTTTGGAGAGGTGTCGTTCTATAAAGTTAACGAATCGAAATCTCATATCTTGGGCATAGGGATAGATGCTGTAACGAGCAATCTCCTCCAAAAGCAATTTCCTTATGTGTGGGAAGACAAATGCATTTCTTATCTTGGCGTTCAGTTGACAGCTTCCTCTAAATCGCTATTTAAGCACAATTTCATCCCAGCCCGCTCCTCTCTACAAGATAACCTCAAGAAGTTGGCGTCCTCTGAGTTTTCCTGGCTGGGGAGGTTGGCAGCCTTCAAAATGATGTACCTTCCCCAACTACTCTACTTATTCCGTACGCTTCCGATCCCCATACCAAAATACTATTTCAAATCCCTCCAATCGATGATTTCTAAATTCATCTGGCAAGGTAAAAAGCCTAGATGTGCGCATGCCAAGCTCATTAAACATAGATCAGTGGGGGGAGCAGGTTATGTGGATGTGCAAGATTACTACACCGCGTCAGTTCTTACCCAATTACAGGACTGGTTTAGATCGGTTCCCACGACTTTGTGGGGCTCGATCGAAGCCTCCTATTGTATTAAAAAGGACCTAATGGCCTGGCTTATGGCAACCACCTTAGGAGCTAGGATACCCTCCCATTTCCCACCATTTATGAAAGCGGCGGCCACGGCCTGGAGGATTTTGTTAGCACAACAGTCCTTAGCCTCAGCACAAACCCCTCTTCGGATCCCCATTACGGCACTGCATTCCCTTATGGATTGTGCATACTTCATGGAGTGGCGAAGGAAAGGTGTTGACTATATAGATGACTTGTATCAGGGTACCAAGTTGATGTCATTCCCTGCCCTCCAAGCTAAATTCCACCTTCCCCCCACATTTTTCTTCACGTACATGAGATTAGTTCATTTTCTGCACTCGACTGCACCATGGCCGCAGTTCGTCCCCACCCAGGCTTGGAAATATCTCTCTGCTTCTGGACCCGCTAGACAAAAGGGAATCACCCTCTTCTATAACCTCCTCCAACATAAAATGCTATTCACCAAAACCACCCCTCACATACAATGGGAAAGGGATTTGGGGAAAACTTACTCGGATCGTCAATGGACCAGGGCACTCCAATCAGTCCATAAAGTTACTAGCTGCTCCAGTTTATGGGAGTTATCGTTAAAAATTTCTCTTAAATGGTACCTGACCCCCTCGAAACTACACAGATTTGATAGTAAGTATGATAATACCTGCTGGAGGACGTGTGGGGAGGAGGGTACTCTATTCCACACTCTCTGGCAATGTCCGAAACTACTACCTTTTTGGAATGGTGTGTTTGCAATCATATCTGAGGTAGCACAGAGGCCTATGTCACGCAATCCGAGTTTGGCGCTGCTGTCACTCGGGATAGAAGAAGTCCCCAAGAACCTGAGACACTCAATATTACATATTTTATTAGCAGCAAGACTAGTTATTACCCGGGCTTGGAAACAAGTGCTTCCCCCAACTGCTGAGGATGTTGTTGGCCTCGTCAACACGAACTACATGTTTGAGCGTACTCTCTCCCTTAAACACAGCACTGCACGGGATATAACCTTGCAGTGGCAACCTTGGATACATTGGTCTAGGCACAAAGCAGTAGTTTTATCTCCTAGCTAGCTCACTTTTCTCTCTTGAAATGTTTATTGTGTAGTTACCTATGGAGTGGCTCCGCCGTGTGGTCTCCGTTCTCGGGCACAGTTTTGATCCCCGTGGGGGTGTCCGGGAGCGGGGGGTACGGGGTGGGCCCGACCGTTCCGTTTCATTTACATATACGGGACCACGGGAGACGAGAGACACTAGCCTATGTGTGTCAGCCGGTGGTCACAAACATACTATGGTTTGTGTTGTATGTTACGTCACTTCGTTTGGATGTCTTTTGAGTTAAATCCAATATGGAAATTTGTTGCTTGCATCGTTAAGTAATTCTATTTGCTTCTGGGCGACAGATGAAGCGTATGTTAATTTCGAGCTGTTTATATTGTAAATGAAACCATATTGTGGTCTTTTGGACTGTTGTATTACTACTGAAATACCTTTGCTTTTCTTTGTATGTTCTTGACAAATTTTCAATAAAAACTTTTAAATATAAAAATAACACAGAGCCTGCTATTTAAATGGCTCCATTTGCCATGCCATCATTAAAACCTTTAATAATAACATAATGGCATAATAATATAAATACAATATAAACTCAATATAACACCCCTCATCAATAGTCTCTATGTTAAGTATTAAGTCCCACAATACACTAAATTAAATAGTTCTAAATTAAAATGAAATAAAAATTATATTATATATTGAATGGACCATATTGAGTAAATAATAAATCATATTAAATTAAAATAAGATACCCACATCAATAATATCAAAACTATCTAAAAAGGATTATTTAATGCCACAATATACCAGAATAGCTAAAATACATATATACCAACACATTTAAAAATATATAAAAATGTATAAAAAAAAAAAATATATATATAAAAAATGTAAAAATGCAAGGAACCTATTTATCACTAATGAAACAATTAAGATCGAATTTGATGTTTAACCCTCTAGGCGCCAACACCTTTGCTTCATAAATCGAATACGACTCTCTTCTGCTTAATTGTCGAATGAAATTTCCACCACACTAATATTTGATTACTCTTTCAATCCCCCAAAATTTGAGGGAACTGGGATCTCTATCATGAACAATTCTAAAGTGCTTAGAGACATTATGTGTCAGCGTACCTTTTTTGATATTTTTAACATGTTCGCCGACTCTCACACTTAGGCTTCTCGATGTACGTCCTATGTATTAAAGCCCACAGCTGCACTCTAACATGTATATCACTCCAGTAGATGCACATGTTATCAGATCTTCAATGGAATATATTTTACCAGTGCTTCTAGATACAAATTATTTTTTCTTTTTTCTTTTTCTGGTTCGTGATTGAGTGCCTGCATGCTGAGCATTTACCACAGGCGTGAAATCCAGTGATAAATGAAAAAAAGGCCCTCCTTTCTGTTTACTGAAGGGTCTTTTACTCCTGGTGCCAGCTTGTCTTTTTCTTTTAGGGCTTTCTTATAGATACATTTTGGCCTATCTGGTAGAAATGAGCCTAGAACTTTATCTTTCTTGAGAATGTTCCAATGTCTTGTTACAATCTTCTCCACCTGCCTATATTGCACATTGTAATCCATGATGAACTTAAACTCAAAGTCATTATTGTCTCTTCTTTTAATATTTCCTGATGCTATCAAAGATCCCTGTTCAATTTCTTGAACTTGTCTTCTGGCCCTGTCAATACTGTCTATAGTGTATCCTTTTTCCAAGAACCTCTTGCCCAACATTTCTGATTGGGTCAAGTAATCAGTTTCATTGGAACAATTTCTTCTTATTCTAATGAATTGACCTTTGGGGATATTGCACAGCCAAAACCTTATGGTGACAACTGTCAACTGGAAGATAAGAATTTCTGTCAGTGGGCTTAAAGTGGTTCATAGTGTGTAGTCTTCCCTGGTAAATTTCCAAGTCCAGGAACACTATCTTCTGGTTACTTACAGTCCAAGACAGTTTAATGTTCCTGTTATTATTGTTCATCCTATCCTTGAATCTATTGAACGACAAATGGTCACCTTTCCAGATAATCAGAAGATCATCAATAAATCTCCTGTAACAAATTAATTCAGGTGGGCGTTCCTTTAAAATATGCTCCTGTCCCCAAAAGGCCATAAACAAATTGATGACACTTGGGGCAAATATTGCCCCCATAGCAACGCCTCTTACTTGAAGATAATATTGATGGTCATACCAAAAATAATTATGCTACAGACAGAATTCAAGATATTTTAACCACTTTAACACTGCTCACTGTGCTGCTACTGTGGCACAGTGGCTCGTTATCGTCTGGCGACGTAGACTTAAGTCACCAGACATTCCCCTCTCTTGGCGGCGCGCGCACCACCGGAAGCTTGCTCCCACTGTATTCAGTCACAGCGGAAGTCGGGCCAGGTGAGGAGCAGTGGTGATCACCGCTGCTCTTCCCTGATCGTCGGGGATCTCCTAAGTGACAGGCAGGGTCAAATTGCAGGATTCAGCATAGCTGAACCTGCGATCTGTCCCTGTGTTACATAGTCCCCTCCCCCCACACACATCAGTAAGCACCAGGCATACATTAACCCCTTGATAACCAATAAAAGTTAACCCCTTCCCTGCCATCGTTATTTTTACAGTAACAGTGCATATTTATAGCACTGATTACTGTAGTAATGTCACTGGTACCCCCAAAAGTGTCAAAAATGTCAGTCAAGGATCTGATCTGTCTGCCTCAATGTCGCAGTCCCGCAAAAAAAAAAATCGCAGATCGCTGCCAGATCGCCGCCATTACTAGTTTAAAAAAAAACAATAAAAATTACATAAATTTCCCGTAGTTAGTAGCTGCGATAACTTTTGCGTAAACCAATCAAAATACGCTTATTGCAATTTTTTTAACAAACATATGTAGCAGAAAACAAATTGGCCTAAAATGTTAAAAAATTTTGATTTTTACATTTTTTTGGGGGGGGGGGGATTTCATATAAAAAATGTGAAAAATAGTTATTTTTTTTCAAAATTGTCGCTCTTTTTTTGTTTATAGCACAAAAAGTAAAAATCGCACAGGTGATCAAATACCACCAAAAGAAAGCTCTATTTGTGGGGGAAAAAAGGACGTCAATTTAATTTGGGTACAGTGTCACACGACCGCGCAATCGTCCATTAAACTAACGCAGTGCCGAATCACAAAATATGGCCTGGTCAGGAATGGAGTAAAATCTTCCGGTCTTAAAGCGGTTAAAAATACGCTCATTGAGAATTTTTTTGTCAAAGATATGTAGCTTAATACATTTTGGCCTAAATATATGACAATAATAGAATATTTTTTATATTTTTTTAACTGTCGAAGTAGAAAAATATTGTTATTTTTTCAAAATTGTTTTTCCTATTTTTATTAATATCGCAAAAAAAAATAAAAATTGCAGAGATGATCAAATACAACCATAAGAAAGCTCTGTTTGTGGGAAAAAAAGGACAAAAATTTTGTTTGGGTACGGCATTGCATGACCGCGCAATTGTCAGTTAAATTCGCACAGTGCCGAATCGCAAAAAGTGGCCCAGAAGTAAGACCGCAAAATCCTCCGGTGGTAAAGTGGTTAACAAATACTTTTCTATGATGATTGGAAAGTTCCGAATTATGTAAAGCCCATTTAGTAGATTTTATTGCATCAGAATGTCCTATTATTGTATATAACGAACCCACATCTGCTGTGGTCAATATACTTGGTATCCTTAGTGAAAGCCCAGGTTTGAGAGACCAAAGGTTGAAGAAAAAAGTCTATGTACTGGCCCAATCTGGCACACACTGAGTCGATCCCATTGCAGATGGGTCTCCCAGGTGGTCGGTGGGTATCTTTGTGGATCTTAGGTAAGAAGTAAATAATAGGAATTCTGCAGGTTGAAGGATTCAGATAAGACGCTTATTTTTTATTTAGTATTTCTTTATTGACTCCTATATTAATCAATTTAGCAAGATCTTCTTTAAATTTCACTGTTGGGTTGTTGTTTAGTAACTGGTATGTGTCTTCATCTGATAATTGTCTCTCCATTTCTTCCTTATAATAGGATTTGTTCATCACGACCAGACCTCCCCCTTTGCCTGCTGGTCATATGACAACCTTTTTATCTTTCTCAAGATCCCTGATACCTTGTTTAATCCACTGGGGTGTGGAATTTTGCGAATCTTAAGGTTTTCCAGATCATCAGCCACCATATTCCGGGAACACCTCAATATATTTATTGTCGGTGTTCAAAGGATTGAACACTGACTTGTTCCTTAGAGTGGAGTGATGGCCTACTTCTACTACCGATGGTCTGGTATCAGGGTTGGATAAAAAAATACTTCTTTTGATTAATAATGCGGACAAATTTTTGTAAATGGACAAATGTATCAAACTTATTCAGATTTTTAGTTGGTGCAAATTTCAGACCTTTATCTAAAAGTTTAATTTCATGATCATTCAACTCCTTGTCACTATTATTAAAAATTCCTGTTCCTACTGGTACTTTATTTTTTGGCATTTTCTCCCTGCCCTCCTTCCTTCAGGGAAGGAGGGCAGGGAGAAAATGCCAAAATGTCTCGCCTCTGTAAGTGCCCTATATGCTTTTTCTTTAAATAAACGTTTAAAACAGAGCATTAGATCCTTCTCCCTTTCTTTTACCTGTGTGATACCGGGATCTGGAGGCTGGTTCATGGGAGGTTGGAGCTTTGAAGAGGAGAAGATGCTGTCTATCTATATACCGTTGTTGCCTGTATGACTCTATATGAGTCTATCATTTAGGTGAGCTGCTTAAAGAGCACCAGACACTGAGAGCACCTTATCTGATTGGAGTGGTGTGAAGCACTGATTCATTGGTTGAACAAAGCACTGAAATATTCACAGCACTGGAATATTGATTGGGACACAGCACTTTATTGATTGTTGCTATTTTTTCTTACTAGTTAGGACTATATTGGGGGTCCCCTCAGAGTTTGTTTGCAATCACATTTTGCATTATTATTATTATCATTATTATTATTGGTGAGTATTTATTTCAGTGTTATTTATTATCCATTATTTTGATTTGTTTTTATGCACTATTGTTTGCACGATTCACATTATTGATTCACCGCTTTAAGTGATATTTATTATATTTAATATTTGTTCTTTGGCGCAGCATTATTGATTTTTGATTTATTCACTGGTGTAATGTGTTAACACTGAATGCTTGCAACCTGAGTTTTTGTGGTTATTATTATTTTGGTTTTGCGCTGATTATTATCCATTTTGGTTTCAAAGTTTGGGTATTAGCTATGAAAATAAAGACTAATAAAAAACAAATAAACTGTACCAAATTTTACCCTGTGACAGGAGCATGTCAGAAATAGCCGCAATTTACAAGATTAGAACTCGCCTAATGTAAATCACACTGTCCATATCTCATCTCCTCAATTTATTGAGATATAGCTGTGGGCTGGACTCAAACCCTTGGCCAATCAACCCTTGGGTTGTACCCTCCTTAGCCCAGAGTATAGGCATTGTCACATGCTGGGCTTGTAGATGGAATGGACTTTTGAGGTGTGAAAATCTCATTGGCATCTAGGTGTCAGTTTTGGTCAACATGCCTGCTCTTTCCTTTCAACCTGTACTTTGAGACCCTCTGTCTACTATTAATTGCTGAATTAAGAGAATACTATGTCTTTAATACCACTGAATTAAACTATATCTACAGCTATGCCACTTTTACTCTTATGTTATACATCCTATGCTTTTCATAGGCATTTTTGACCATTTCTAAGGTGAGGGGGGCTTTTTCCAAGAGATGTCTCGACAGGTGTTCCAAGGCCAAGTTGAAAAGCAAAGGGAACAGGGGGCAACCCTGATGCGTACCCTTGTACAAGCGAAATTCCTCGGTGAGGGACCCAGCCACCCAGAGCCTGGCCACTGGGAAGAATACATGGCCGCAATGACGTGCGTGAAAGGCCCAGCAAAGCCCATCTCTTGAAGGACCATGGAGAGCCAATCAAAATTGACATTGTCAAAGGCATTCTCTGCGTCCAGGGTTATGATGGCTAGGTCTCGCTCCGGATGAATCTTGGCCAAATCTAGAACAAGGAGGACCTTGCGAATGTTGGAAGCTGCCAATCTACCTTTTGTGATACCAGACTGGGCCGGGTGTATTAAAGAGGGCATGATTGTCGCTAGTCTAGATGCTATAATCTTAGATAGAATTTTTACATCCAAGTTTAAGAGGGATATGGGCCTATAGGAACCGGGTTCAATAGGATCTTTCAATTTTTTGGCCAGAAGTTTAATTATGGCTTGATTGCCAGTGGGTGGGTAAGAGCCACCTACCCAGATGGCTGAATAAACGTTCAAGAGAGTGGGAGCAAGGATGTCTGGTATAGATTTATAGAACTCCCCAGTGAAGCCGTCTGGCCCTGGGGCCTTGTTCGGGGCCAATTGCTTAATGGTGTCCAAGATGTCAGAGAGGGATATGGGGGCGTTTAAGAAGACAAGTTGTTCTGGGGAAATTTTAGGTAGGGATATCCCGTTGAGGAAGGATCTAGCTCGTATACTGTCAAAGGGGTCAGAAGAGTATAGGGAGGAGTAGAATTTGTGCAAAACAGATTTTACCCCTCGCGGTGAGGTTTCTACTTTACCCGATGAATCCTTAAGATAAGTGATATGTGTGGGGGAGCATGGGTTACCACATAGCCATGCCAGCAACTTGCCAAGGCTTGCCAAACTTATGGAGGATAGCGAATAAAATGGTATTTTTAATTGTCTCGATTTTATCTGCCCAGGTGTCAAAAGTCCGTTTAGCCTGTGACCATTCAGACCTGTTGTCCGGAGAGTCGAGGGACAGTAATGCACGTTGTGCTAGACGCAGTCGTTCACTGGTCTGCAGGAAGTATTTGGTTGACTGTTTTTTAAACGCGGAGGCATAAGAAATCACTCTACCTCTTAGATAGGCTTTGCCAGCTTCCCAAAATAGGGTGGGGGTTGAAGTATGTGGAAGATTGGTGAAAGAATACTCTGTCCAAATCTGGGTGATGTAGGATTGGAAATCCGAGTTGTGTAGCAGATAAGCAGGGAATCTCCAAATGCGTGAATCTGCGTGTGTGTTCGGGGGATCTAGGGAAAGAGATATAGGGGCATGGTCAGAAATCACAATCTCATGAATTTAAGAACTCTCAAGCCGGGGAATGACGTTGTCTGTACAAAAGAGATAGTAAATTCTGGTAAAGACATTGTGAGTGTGAGAATAGAAGGTGTATTCCCTATCCGTGGGATGATGTAATCGTCAAACATCTGTCAGTTTGAGAGAGGCAATGGTCGACGCCAGAGGTGTCAGACCACCGTCACCTAACTTTGGGATCCTAGATTTGGTATGAGATCTGTCTAAAAGAGGGTCAAGCGTGGAATTGAATTCACCACCTATTATGTGAGGGATATGTGGAAATTGGAGAAGGTGAGCTGATAATTCCCGATAAAAGGACTGGTCCGGGTTGTTAGGTGCATATATATTAGTTAATAGGAGTCAGCAACGGAAGACAGGACTTCACAGGAGACACCTTTATGTATCAAAATGAGAACTCCAGCCTTCCGACCAATTGCTGCAGAACCCAGAACCGTGCCAACCCAGAGTTTCTTCATGCGGGACAAATCAGCGGACAACAAATGTGACTCCTGTAGAAGGATGACCTCGGCTTTAAGCCATTTTAGGTGACTGAGAACTTTCATTCTCTTGTGAGGAGACCGTAAGCCCTGGACATTCCATGAAACGATATTCATGGGGGTTTAAAAATGTGGGTATGAAGGACCGCCAAGGTGAATATGTCGTGCTTTGTCGTAGCAGTCAGTGGCAGAACGTGTATGGATAATGCTGCAGGGAGGGAACTCACAGAAGTTGAGAGAGGGGACCAAGAACCGTCCCAGAGTCCCAACGATTAATCCAAGGAAAGCGGGAGGAGAGAGGTGGTACTAGGGGTAGAAGCAAGAGAGGGTAACAACAAATTAAACAAGAAGCATACTCGAACTTCACTTTTTTCCAAATGATGACACTGTGGGAGGTGGCACAACCCTTGGCGGGGACTCAGGCAGGCTGGGATAAAAGAGGCCAATGCCCCATCGATTAGGTTAGGGTCTATCCGATGGAAGGCCCGCAAGAGGAAAGCCCCAGTCCTCCACAGTAGCAGCACTTGTTAAAGGGACAAACAAAAAATAATAAAATATCATTACAAACTCACAACAGTGCAAAATAAACAATGGCCGGGACGATCGTGTCTAGAAACGGTCAAAGGCCCAGTAGACATGTCCCCGACAGACAGGAGAAACCATTCCCCAGGGACAGGGGGGGTCACCTACAGGAGAGGCAGGTAGGTGGTTGAGGTTGAGTTCAGCGATTGGGGTCAGGACAATTGGAGCTGACCACGGAAGAATATTTGGGGCGTTTGGGAGACTCCTTACGAGGACTTCGTTGAACCAGAGGGCGTGAGACTGGGGGAGCCTTGGAAGAAGAAGTGGGACCCTGTCCCTCCTTGTGCAGAGAACGTAGGAAAAATTCCGCTGCCGATGGATCTTGAAAAGATAACTGTTCGCCATTTGGGGAGCGTAGGCGAAGGGTAGCTGGGTAGGCCAGTGTAAATTTGATTTGTGCCTGGTGAAGTTGAGAGCAGATGGTTTGGAAGTTTTTTCTCTTTTTTGCCACTTCAACCCAGTAATCCGCAAAGATCAGAATTTTTGTGCCGTCGATCTGAAATGATTTAACTTGTCTGAATCTTTGGAGAATGGCCGATTTGTCGGCTTAATTTAAAAACTTGGCAATAATCGGACGCGGATCTGTCTGATCCGAGAAGTAAAGCCCCATCCGATGTGCCCGTGCCACCACGCAAATACCCTGTAAGCCTAAGGCCTCTGGAATTCTTTTGGCGCAAAGATCAGGAATGGCGGATGGAGACATGGATTCGAGCTCTGTTCTCAAGATCCTCCAACTTTTGGAGAATAAACTGATTTGTTTTATCCTGAGCCTGTTCTGAGCTATGTGCCTGGTAAATCTCATCCTCAACACTGGAGAGACGTGTCTCAACCTCCTGCAGCCTGTGGGAGTTCTCACCTAGCTGCCGTTTTATGTCCTGCATGCCCACAGCAACAGTCTTTTGAACTGATTCAGGAAGAGGGAAGTGCAACTACAGCACGGGTAATGCGGTCTGTTTGCGGGTCTCCCAGTGGGGGCAAAGAGGTGTCTGGTGCAGCCGTGACCTCCATAGGAAGTTGTGCAGCAGCTCCCGGAGGATAGGCCGACACCGCGGTCTCGAATTGTTGAGTGCCCGGCGGAGCCACTTTTTTCCAGGAATTTGTCAATTGTGCTGGAAAAAACAGGTATGTGGGGTCCCGGGGTGTTCCCGCAGGTGATGGGGAGTATCGTGGGGTAAAACGAGGTGTCTGGCCGTTTTTTTATGCAGAGTTAGCAGGTCCTGCCGCCGGAACCGGAAGTACTCATGTTGCATTTTTAATGTTGCCTATTAAACATTGCTGCTCTCCGCCAAACAGATTTGTTTTCTTCTTTTGCTTTGGTACATGTTCCTTTAGGGCAGTGTCCAGCCTCCTTAACAATCCCATGCCTATTAGCTTACAAAATGCCCAATATTCTTTTTTTTCATCATTTGGCTCCCATTGACTTTGGTGGGGTTAGGATTTGGCACCTGAACTTTAGTAAATGTATGTCGAACCCACTTTGAACCAAATCCAGATATATTCAGCTCATCCCTAGACTTTACAGTTCATTACTTATATGAATATTCTGTTATTTGGATAACTGGATATCATAACAAGCTTATGGTTCTAATAATAAGTTTTAAGGGTCTTTGTGCATCATAAAACACTACTAAGGTTTAAACAAATGTACTATTACTAAGGTACAAGCATTTCATTATATTAATGAGAAAAAGACCATATCACACAAATAAAAAGCAGATTTCATTATCTTTTGAACTTAGCAAATATTACAAAAAATAATAGGACATGTTAATTAAAGGTTGGGATTTGCAGGCACATCACAACATTACATGTACCTTCCAAAGTAAAAAAGTAAAGAAAGAAAAATGTAGCATTCGAAAAGTATTCACATTAGCGAATTGCTAAGTTAAACCAGGTCACTCGGCGCCAAAGCTGATTTTGATTTATTGATATATTTTTATCTATAAGGCTCCGTTCACATGTCAGCGTATGGATCGCGGGCAGAACCGCCGCGGTTCCGCCCGCGATCCGGAGATTATTGCAAATCGCGGGACGCCTGTGCATTGCCCGTTGATTTGCAATAGCCCCCCAAACGCTGAGCGATGTTGCCGCGATTTCCGCCTGCCGAATCGCGGTAACATCGCACAAAAAAAAATCGCGGGACGCATTACGCCCAAAAAAGTACAAGAGCTTCTTTGGAGCGTATTGCGTCTCGCAATTTTTTTTGCGCAATGTTACCGCGATTCAGCAGGTGGAAATCGCGGCAACATCGCTCAGCATTTGGGGGGCTATTGCAAATCAACGGGCAACGCACAGGCATCCCGCGATTTGCAATAATCTCCGGATCTCAGGCGATCCATACGCTGACATGTGAACGGAGCCTTAGCAAAGGAATAGCTACAGTGGTTCATTTTCTGTTTTTATGTTTACATTTTTAGATACATACAATCATTATTTTACAAATGGACTTTCAGTACGTGACAATGGAATCTCAAAGCACTGTGGGTTAGCTATAGAGGTAGCCTGGCAGATCCTATTTGCTTTAAAACTCTATTTAGTCCTAAAATATTTAATTTAGCCCTTTAAGAAGGAATAAGTTACTGCTTTGAGTCATCTAACTCTATTTGTGTAAGTAAATTGCATCTAAGAAGCCTGTAAACAAGATTTTCAATGACCTGTAAATAAACAGATACCAAATAAAATAAAGCCAAGAACCTCTCTTCCAGACTAAAAAAAAATACTATTTCCCATATACCTAGCTAAAATAAATATATAAAATGCTTGTTTTTTTGACCTGACTGTAATAAAGAAAATATTCCTTTATATCTTATCCCTATACTAAGCCTAATATGGCCTAGGCTCATGACCCTTGGATATTATATGTCCAGGTTAAGAATGATACAAACTGTGTAACATAAGAATCAGCCCTATACTACACTGCACTGCTTGATATATATACTCAATTATCTGATATATCCTGCAATAACTGATAAATATATATGTATACTACACTGACTGATCTATTACTAGATACAACGCACAATCCACTAACTACCTGCCTAACCTCAGTTCTATCTCCCCTAACACACTATACACGGCTGCCATGTAAGCTGCAGCTTTATATAGTGTGGGGTGTGAACTTAGCCTCTGAACTATGATTGGCTAAAGGAACCCTGCCTTTGGCCAATCACGGTTCTGATAGGACATTGTGCTGTGATTGGCCAAAGCATACAGATCATGTGCATGCTTTGCATTATGGGGCGCTCATCGGCGGGCAAACTTCCTGCTGAGCGCCCCATTTGTTTGTGTGTTCAGCGAACCCACGATGTTCGAGTCAAACTTATGTGCGACTCAAACTCAAAGCTCATCCCTTTTGTTTGCTAAACTAAGTGAATCAGATTTTTCAAAGAAGACATTTCCTACGACATTTCTTACGAATTGCACAGTCTCTCTAGAAAATTACTGTATTGACCAACAGATAGGTGAAGACGACACTGACCATGCTAGCAAGACAGACACTGAGTGAGGCACAAACAGATGAGGCGAATTTCAATTAATAAAAAGCGTTTTATAGAAAAATATTGAAAGCGCCAAATCTAGTATTTTACTGCTCATGAAACCACTGCAGTATTCCAAAACAAAGCATATCTTCTCTTTCTCTTATCACAGCTCATCCCTGTTCACAGGCTAATCTTGCCATCAGTCTCAGGAAAGCAAATAGCTGGAACTGAGGAAACTGGATTATAAATATTCAAGTGCCATGAAGACAAAAAGCTTTGTCTTTTTTCCCTGAGAAGGCAGCAAAACAGATAAACTTCATGTGAGCCACCTGCACATATTAAGCTTTCATCTCTCAGCATTTGGCTATTATTACAACTATGTAAGATAAGGTTTCATTTGGGTATTGCATGAAAAACAAAGCTAAAAATGTTATCTGCCAGTTTCTATTAGTCTGCAATGCTCTGCCAGCAATGAAATCCAGCAAAGCTGGAAGTTCTTTTTTAAATACTTTTGCAGCCAAAGATATTGGTAATTAGCTCCCAGGATGCTGGCAATGTGAAGCCCATAGGCTTATGTGACAGGCTCCTTATCTGACTGAAGGCAAACTACGCACAGTGTCGTGATAATACTTGGAGACTATACCATATGACTGTAATTTCACGTATTTTTGAAATAGAATAGCTCTTGTTCAGGAAAATAAAATAAGCACCATTTTATCATGCTACAAATACGTGAAAAGCATGTATGAAGGAATAAATAAAATAGTGTTAAAAAATAGATTACCATATTTTTTAAGCCCACTGAGGGGAACAGAAATTTAAAAAAAAAATTAAACAGTTGGGTTTAACTGCTGTCTTCAGGAGGTTGCGATACTGGTAAACAAAAAACATTAAAGGCCAAGTTCACCTTTTTTTTCTAAATTCCAGCTCCCTTCGTATTAGCATACCATTATTGTGCCTCTGTTGCAGAAAAGAAAAAACTCTCTCTGTCTTTTAGGGCAAGGTCTTATGCCCCTGGTGTGTTCATAGAAAACTCCTCCATTACCTCCTGCCCCATCCTGACTTTGATATTTGACATAAAAACCAGTACTAGGAAGTCATTTACCAGCTGACCTGAATAACACACACCCTGCACCTGACATCCCATTTCAGGAGATGGTTCCCACTAATTTCTCTGCTCACATACAGTGCTTTGCAAAAGTATTCAGCCCCCTTGAACTTTGCGACCTTTTGCCACATTTCAGGCGTCAAACATAAAGATATAAAACTGTAATTTTTGGTGAAGAATCAACAAGTGGGACACAATCATGAAGTGGAACAAAATTAATTGGATATTTCAAACTTTTTTAACAAATAAAAAAACTGAAAAATTGTGCGTGCAAAGTTATTCATCCCCCTTAAGTTAATACTTTGTAGCGCCACCTTTTGCTGCGATTACAGCTGTAAGTCACTTAGAGTATGTCTCTATCAGTTTTGCACATCGAGAGACTGACATTTTTGCGCATTCCTCCTTGCAAAACAGCTCGAGCTCAGTGAGGTTGGATGGAGAGCGTTTGTGAACAGCAGTTTTCAGTTCTTTCCACAGATTCTCGATTGGATTCAGGTCTGGACTTTGACTTGGCCATTCTAACACCTGGATATGTTTATTTGTGAACCATTCCATTGCAGATTTTGCTTTATGTTTTGGATCATTGTCTTGTTGGAAGACAAATCTCCGTCCCAGTCTCAGGTCTGGTTTCATCTGACCAGAGCACCTTCTTCCACATGTTTGGTGTGTCTCCCAGGTGGCTTGTGGCAAACTGATTGTACAATTTCCTTTAGGTCTACCATCAACTATGAATTGCAAGAGCCTGGCTGATTGGATACGGAGTGAATAAGTAGATAGGTGTAGGGCTGCATAGGCAACCATATTAGGGCGCCAGGCAAGGGGAGGCTGTGCGAGGGCTCCCTGCAGTATAAGAGCACCCCCCTGGCAGGGCTCCACTCCATCCCCAGTCTGTAGTGCAGCCCTAGCAGTGGCAGTGAGAACACAGTGGAAAGAGTCGGGGCAAAGAGCAGCCGGACAGAAATGCAGCATGATACAGGGAAATGGGTGGGTCAGGTTCGATGGAAGCAAAAGCAAAGGCCTGTCAGACCATCGGGAATCTGTTATGGGAGGACAGGCCTCAGCGCCGCTGTCTTCCAGGTGAGGCCACCATCACTGTCAGCTCACGTAGTGGGAGAACAGGCAACATGTCACACTCAGTGCAGGGGGGGTACAGCGGGGAACAGATGTGCGGTGGGGGTATAAAGTGGGGAACACATATCAAAGGTTCCTGCGAGCTACTACGATGATTAGAATGATTAACACCAATATGGGCAGGTGGAAGCTCAATGAACTATCTAGAGCGATCAACAGCGCCCTGGTAGTTCATAGAGAACCACAAACTAGCAGCTGCAAAGGCTGTCAGCACTTGTAGTTTTCCCATTCAGATTGTGATAGGTGGAGAAGATACAAAATGGGGGATCAGTGGGATGCAGGTGGCAAGTGCATTTGTAACATGTTACACCCTGATAATGGGGGTAACATGTAAGAAAAGGTGAACTTATCCTTTAATACTTGCATTGGATATTACTGTGCATTATCCTTAAAACTGGATAACACCTAATGTTTTCACATGCTGTTCCTCAGCTGGCTATTTGTTTTTGGCTTTTATGCAGGCTACGTCATACTGTTTGTGTTGATCTTTTTATTTGAGTGCACTGGCACAATCCCAATTTTTTGTGACACACACTACTTTAAGTATTATGGACTAACAGTGACTTTTTTCTTTTTCTATATAAATTACCAATAATGTATCTCATTTGGAGACTGGAAAAAGCTTTATGTTCTAGGAAAGGCCTTACCTCAGCCTTTAGTGTCTCCCATAGAAAACTCCTCCTCCTCTTACTTCCTGTTATCTGATCCTTGGGACATGAAGACCATTAGAAAAAAATAGCAGCCTATCCAGCACCCCCTAATACTTACTTGAACCCGTTCTCTATCCAGCAGTGTCCACAAGTGACTCTCTCTCCTGATTGGCTAAGACACGGCTGTGGCGCCATTGGCTCCCGCAGCTGTCAATCAAAGTCAGTTAGCCAATCAGGAGAGAGGGCAGGGCCAAATGGCAGCTTTGTGCCTAAATTGACACACAGAGCTACAGCTCGGCTCGTGTGCCACTATAGCAAGATGCTTGCTTTGGGGGCACTCGATGGGAGGGAAGGGCCAGGAGCAGCAACAAGGGACCCGGGAAGAGGAGGATCGGGGCTGCTCTGTGCAAAACCAACTGCACAGAGGAGGTAGATATAACATGTTTGTTATTTAAAAAATAAACAAGACTTTACAATCACTTGAGGAGGGGATATCTAGTACAATCTCAGTATTTGCAGATGATACTAAATTAGGCATGCCAATATCTTCTATGCAGGATGTGGAAATCTTGCAAGCAGACCTGAACAAAATAACGGGGTGGGCAACCACATGGCAGATGAGGTTTAATGTAGAAAAATGTAAAGTAATGCACTTGGGTGCCAGAAACCAGAAAGCAAGCTATTCACTAGGGGGTGAACCTCTGGGTGAGTCTAGGATGGAAAAGGACTTGGGGGTACTGGTAGACAACAGGCTTGGCAGTGGCATGCAATGCCAAGCCGCCGCAAGCAAAGCCAACAGAATACTGGGATGTATAAAAAGGGGGATTCACTCCAGAAATAAAGAGATTATTCTCCCGCTCTACAAGACTCTGGTCCGGCCACATCTGGAGTATGCTGTCCAGTTCTGGGCACCGGTCCGCAGGAAGGATGTGCTGGAACTGGAGAAAGTCCAGAGGAGGGCAACAAAAATAATTAGGGGAATGGAGGACATCGGCTATGAGGAAAGACTACAAGCACTGAACCTATTCTCTCTGGAGAAGAGACGATTGAGGGGGGATATGATATCAATGTACAAATACTGTACTGGCGACCCTAGCATAAGGAACAAACTATTCAGAGAAAGGGAATACAATAAGACACGTGGCCACTCACTAAAACTTGAGGAAAGGCGGTTTAACCTTAAAGTGCGTAAGGGGTTCTTCACTGTAAGAGCGGTAAGGATGTGGAATTCTCTTCCACAAGCAGTCGTATCAGCGGGGAGCATAGATAGTTTCAAAAAACTATTAGATGTACACCTTAAAGACCACAACATACAGGGGTACACAATGTACGGTTAAAAGCAAACACACACGCATCATGGTTGAACTGGATGGACTTGTGTCTTTTTTCAACCTCACTAACTATGTAACTATGTAACTATGTAACTTTAATACACACCCTGCACCTGTCCTTCCCCTCCAGGAGATTGCTCCGGCCCACCTCTGTAGTTTAATGTTTCTAACAATGCAGACATTGTCAGTGAGCATTGTTCTGATTTAATACACTGCCATTGATTGTTCTGTACCTTCGTCTTGCATGGATAGTTAATTTGGTATCAGGAGCTATGTGATCACGATAGCCTTTACTGAGCAGAACCATAGTATTGAAAGCAGGTGTCCCGGGAAGTCTGTGAAGCTCACCATACACTATACATTCTGATTGTACAATTTCCTTTAGATACCTTTATGCACTTAAAATGCACTAGTCATGCTTTTGGTGCCATTCATTTTTAACAGCACCCCAAATACGGAAGCAAATATGCATTTTGTCACGTGCAAATGTGGAAAAAGAAATCCAATTCTCTTCCTCCAAATTTCCTCCTATTAATAAGGATGAGATTCTATTCAGAAATTTGGTAGAATTTATATATTCTATCTCTGGAAAAGAACAGTCTAAAGTAAAATTCCAATCTACACTGAGATTTAAAGTTTTAAATGTATTAAACTAGCAGCTGTAAAGATATCATAAATTGTTAGGAGATAAATAGAACTTAAAAAATAGCTCTAGTGCAATTCAAGAACCATACTGTGCAAAAATAGTGCTAATACATAAATGGATAAAACTCTGGCGCAAACATACAATATGTGACGAGTTTAAAAATGTGCCCAAAGTTAATTTGATCACTTCATTCCAAAGTGTTCAGAAAAGATCATGATTTTCAATTTTCAATCGAATGAAAATAGGCATGAGGTTATTTATGGGCAAACAGCAGATTTTTCCACCACTAAGTTTTCCTCAACAGAGGCAAAGTCACTAGACTGTGGTCACCAGGTAAAGTTTCTCTATGGTCAAATTTAAAATCATTTCCACATTGTATTTGAGGGGATTATAGCCGTATTAGTGCACTTGCGACAGAAACAATTCAGTACAGTGCGTGATACTTTTTTTTGTTTGCACTAACATACAATTTTTCAAGACATGCTTTTGGAGTATGTCCCCTTCTTCAAGGTCCCAGCAGTCAGTGCAACAAGTTAGGCACTGCCATCTCACACAATTCACAGAGCCTGCCTTCTGAACTACAAAAGTGCTAAGAGAAGGAGTTTCAGGAAGCAAAGTACAGAAATCACTACCTACAGGCAGTAAGATACTATGGGATTTGTAGTCCTTAGAAACTAAAAGTAGGCAGCAGAAGAGAAATTGTAAAGCATGCAGAGAATCCAGCAAGTTGTGGAATGATACAACCAGCAGACAGGGATCAATCACAACAGAAAAATATTTAAAACATCCCATGTGGAAGAAAAATGTATTTCCAATATATTTAGGGAAAAAATATTTAGAAATATATTGAATATGGCCAAAATTGTTGCATTTCAAATATATTTCCTATATATTTGGGAAAAATAAAAAAATATTTATTTAAAATATATTTTTAATATATTTTTCTTCCATGTGGGATATGACAATGAAGGAGGTAATAGGGAGGTGATGTTGCAGCAGGTTGTCCATTCCTGATGAGGTCCACCTATGACGAAATGCATACGATGAAGCTACAAACGTTGCATCATCACATACTTGTGGAAATCTATAGTGAGCGATACACTCAGCAGAGATCTCTAGTAAGTGGTGCCAGAAACCTCATAGTGTGTTGCTTATTTTCGGTTCCAACTCCTATGTATCCCAATTCAAGTACACACTTACTAGATAAAAATTACCACTCATATAAATAAGTCAGTCAACAGTAGGGATGATCGAACGGTTCGGCCCGAACATTGGGTGTTCGAGGTTCGGCCGAATTTAGAACTTTTTGCCCAAAAAGTTCGGAATTCGGCAACCAGAACCCCCCAAAATGCAATGCTTCAGGAAATGGGCTTTAAAAGCCCGTGATTGGACCAGAACCATTAGCAAAAGCCAATTGAGGGGGCAGGAGAATGCTAGGAATGTGATTGGAGTGACTAGGGGGTCCCTAGACCAATCATTAGTGAATACGCCCCCCCGTATATAAGATCGCCCCCGCCATATTCCCAGCATTGTTATACTGGACATGGAAGAGAGTGGAAGCAGTTCTGTTAATTTTACTTTAAAAGTGTCATTTAGCATTTATTAGTGTGAGGAAAGGGATATCTAGTGTAGTTAGAGTGCTCCTTTCCACTTAAGTTAGCTTCAAAAATTTAGTTTCTGTAGGGAAAGTGTTAAGTGTCAGGGGACCGTAGTGTAGTGTAGGGTTAACTGGCAGTGACTGCTATGGCAGGGTGACAAAACCCCTCCATAGCAGGGTGACCGCTATAGAGAAATGATAATTTCTCTGAATAGCTTCGGAACTGGAGTATGGCTTCTCACCAGCCAAGCATTTTTTATGCTGCAGCGGCTGCCACTGCCAGTGATTTTTTGAGGACATGTTTGATGTCAGACATGACATCTGAACATGTGTATAGGGGGTATATATAGACATATATGTCTGAATATATACCCCTAGACATATTTAGGTGTGATAGTAGCAGAAATAAATGCTTGCGCTAATGAAATCATTTACAGTAATATATTTCTGCTACTATCAGTGTTGTGCGTCTGACCGGGCTGTGCGACTCGGTGTTGTGCGTCTGACCGGGCTGTGCGACTCTGTGTGGTGCTTCTGACCGGGCTGTGCGACTGAGTGTTGTGCGTCTGACCGGGCTGTGCGACTGAGTGTTGTGCGTCTGACCGGGCTGTGCGACTTAGTGTTGTGCGTCTGACCGGGCTGTGCGACTCGGTGTTGTGCGTCTGACCGGGCTGTGCGACTCGGTGTTGTGCGTCTGACCGGGCTGTGCGACTCGGTGTTGTGCGTCTGACCGGGCTGTGCGACTCGGTGTTGTGCGTCTGACCGGGCTGTGCGACTCTGTGTGGTGCTTCTGACCGGGCTGTGCGACTGAGTGTTGTGCGTCTGACCGGGCTGTGCGACTGAGTGTTGTGCGTCTGACCGGGCTGTGCGACTTAGTGTTGTGCGTCTGACCGGGCTGTGCGACTCGGTGTTGTGCGTCTGACCGGGCTGTGCGACTCGGTGTTGTGCGTCTGACCGGGCTGTGCGACTCTGTATTGTGCGTCTGACCGGGCTGTGCGACTCTGTGTTGTGTGTCTGACCGGGCTGTGCGACTCAGTGTGGTGCGTCTGACCGGGCTGTGCGACTCAGTGTTGTGCGTCTGACCGGGCTGTGCGACTGAATGTTGTGCGTCTGACCGCGCTGTGCGACTTAGTGTTGTGCGTCTGACCGGGCTGTGCGACTTAGTGTTGTGCGTCTGACCGGGCTGTGCGACTTAGTGTTGTGCGTCTGACCGGGCTGTGCGACTCAGCGCTGTGCGTCTGACCGGGCTGTGAGATTGTGAGTGTTGGGTGACTGACCGGTGTCAAGTGAGTGGAGCGGAATACCAGAGGGTGAGAAGGTAGCGTTAGGAAGCCAGGAAATAGCCACATAGGATAGACTTAAATCGCTGAATCCCCATTAGATTAGATAGTAGGTACAATGCCCGGCGGGTGTGGGGATGCGACTCGGTGTACATCTTGTGATATGTATGCGTTCCTCGGTCATGCGATAGAGGGCGAATACAAATGCGCAAAATGTGAGCACGTTGCTTCCCTGGAAGCTCAGGTCCTGAATCTAGGGAAGCAGCTGGCAACACTGAGACGAATGTCCATACCGGAGGAGAGCCAGGATTGTACCAATCAGGTGCAGACAGGGGCCTGCACAGAGGTGGGCGGAGTATCGGAGGTGCAGGCATCAGAGCAGAGCAGAGGGGTGACAGTTAGGAGGGGTAGAAGGGGACAAGGCAAGGAGGATGATCCTGGGCTGGAGCACCCCAATAGATACACCCCGTTGTGTGATGTTGGGGAAACCAGTCAGGGACCAGCATTGCTGGAGCAGAGCGACGCCCCTAGCTGCCAGGGGACGAACTCCTCCAGTGAGGCCGGGAGAAAGGGAAAGGAAAGACAGGTGCTGGTGGTAGGGGACTCAATTATTAGAAGGGCAGACAGTGTAATCTGTGACATAGACCGTGTGCGCCGAACAGTCTGTTGTTTGCCGGGCGCTCGGGTTCGGCACATCGCGGATCGGGTGAACAGATTATTGGGTGGGGCTGGGGAAGACCCAGCTGTCATGGTACACGTGGGTACCAATGACATAGGCAGAGGAAGACGGAGAGTCCTAAACGATTTCAGGGACTTAGGCGCTAAGTTGAGGACTAGGACCTCCAAGGTAGTATTTTCCGAAATACTACCGGTACCTCGAGCCACACCAGAGAGGCAGCGGGAGATTAGGGAAGTTAACGAGTGGCTGAGGAGCTGGTGTAGTAAGGAGGGTTTCGGGTTCCTGGAGAACTGGGCCGACTTCTCAGTCGGTCACCGGCTCTTTGGTAGGGACGGATTGCATCTAAATGGGGTGGGTGCAGCCGTACTGGGTGAGAGGATGGCCAAAAAGTTAGAGGGGCTTTTAAACTAGGGAATGGGGGGGAGGGTACAGATGTAGAATTAGCCAGTGGAAAGCAAGTTTCAGAGGGCAGAAATGGGGGCATTAGCGGTAGGGTGTTCGGAGCCCCTATACCCAGGGTGGGTACGGGGAAAAATCAAGAGAGCAGCCTAAAAACATCAAAATTACGAGGCTTGTATACCAATGCCAGAAGCCTGGCCAACAAGATGGGAGAGCTGGAGCTGCTGATGTTTGAGGAGGACTTAGATTTTGTGGGGATAACTGAGACTTGGTTTGACAGCTCTCATGACTGGATGGCGACCATTCAGGGGTATTCCCTTTATCGCAGAGATAGAGAGGGTAAAAAAGGGGGAGGGGTATGTTTGTATATTAAGAACAGTATACAGGTAAATATGAGGGATGATATTAATAATGGAGCTATGGACGAGGCAGAATCCCTATGGGTAGAGCTTCAAAGGAAAGGCACGGTGGGGAAGGTAATATTGGGCGTATGCTATAGGCCCCCAAACCAGAGGGAGGAGGGTGAGGTGGACCTCATGTTACAGATAGGATTGGCAGCAAGGATGGGAAATGTCATTATAATGGGGGACTTTAATTATCCTGATATAGACTGGGCAGAAGGAACCGCGCATTCAGCCAAGGCTCGGCAGTTCCTAAATGTTTTGCAGGACAATTTCATGGGTCAGATGGTGAATGCACCGACAAGAAACAATGCGGTACTTGACCTACTGATTACCAACAATACAGACCTGCTCACGGATATAGAAATACGGGACAACTTAGGGAACAGTGACCATAGGTCAATTGGTTTCAGTATTAATTACAGTAATAGGAAACACAAGGGTAATATAAGGACACTGAATTTCAAAAGAGCCAATTTCCCTAAACTGCGCTCGCTGCTAGAAAATATCAATTGGGATAGAACCCTGGGAACAAAGAACACGGAGGAAAAATGGGAGTGCTTCAAGAGCATACTTAACAAGGGGGTGGACCAGTGCATTCCACAGGGAAATAAATTTAAAAGAGCAAAACTAAACCCTGGGTGGCTAAACTCCAACATAAAAATGTATATTAGAGCTAAAGAAAAGGCCTTCAAAAAATACAAGACTGAGGGGTAATTGGCAGCATTTAAGCATTACAAAGAGTGTAATAAGAAATGTAAAGATGAAATCAGGGCGGCTAAAATAGAACACGAGAGACATATAGCGGAGGAGAGTAAAAAGAACCCCAAGAAATTCTTTAAGTATATAAACAGTAAGAAAGCGAGGCCAGAACACATTGGCCCCATAAAAGATGATAAAGGAAAAATGGCCACTGAGGACAGAGAAAAGGCTGAAGTGTTAAATAATTTCTTTTCTTCAGTCTTCACAAAGGAATCGGGGGGCTACACGAACCCCGCTTGTAAGGCCGAACTAAATAATACACCTCAGGAAGTGCCGCCATGGCTAACAGAGGATAGACTTAGAGCTAAACTAGAGAAACTTAACATAAATAAATCCCCGGGACCGGATGGCTTGCACCCAAGGGTTCTAAATGAGCTCAGTCAGGTGATTGCCAGACCATTATTCTTGATCTTTAAGGATAGTTTACAGACGGGTATGGTGCCAGCTGATTGGAAAAAAGCCAACGTGGTACCAATATTTAAAAAGGGGCCGAGATATATCCCGGGTAACTATAGGCCGGTCAGCCTAACATCTGTAGTCTGCAAAATTTTGGAGGGGATGATAAGGGACCACATACAAGACTTTAGTAATGAAAACGGTATTATAAGTAGTAATCAGCATGGATTCATGAAAAATCGTTCATGCCAAACCAATCTATTAACCTTCTACGATGAAGTGAGCTGCCACTTAGATAAAGGTAAGCCTGTGGATGTGGTGTATCTGGACTTTGCAAAGGCCTTTGACACCGTTCCCCACAAACGCTTACTGTACAAACTAAGGAAGGTAGGTATGGACCATAAGGTGAGTACCTGGATAGAGAACTGGCTCCAGGGGAGAGTACAGAGGGTGGTGATTAATGGGGAGTACTCGGATTGGGCGGGTGTGGAAAGTGGGGTCCCCCAGGGCTCTGTCCTGGGACCAATCCTGTTTAATTTATTCATAAATGATCTAGAGGAGGGGATATCTAGTACAATCTCAGTATTTGCAGATGATACTAAATTAGGCATGCCAATATCTTCTATGCAGGATGTGGAAATCTTGCAAGCAGACCTGAACAAAATAACGGGGTGGGCAACTACATGGCAGATGAGATTTAATGTAGAAAAATGTAAAGTAATGCACTTGGGGGCCAGAAACCAGAAAGCAAGCTACTCACTAGGGGGGAACCTCTGGGTGAGTCTAGGATGGAAAGGGACCTGGGGGTACTGGTAGACAACAGGCTTGGAAGTGGCATGCAATGCCAAGCCGCTGCAAGCAAAGCCAACAGAATACTGGGTTGTATAAAAAAGGGGATTCACTCCAGAAATAAAGAGATTATTCTTCCACTCTACAAGACTCTGGTCCGGCCACATCTGGAGTATGCTGTCCAGTTCTGGGCACCGGTCCTCAGGAAGGATGTGCTGGAACTGGAGAAAGTCCAGAGAAGGGCAACAAAAATAATTAGGGGAATGGAGGACATCGGCTATGAGGAAAGACTACAAGCACTGAACCTATTCTCTCTGGAGAAGAGACGCTTGAGGGGGGATATGATATCAATGTACAAATACTGTACTGGCGACCCTAGCATAAGGAACAAACTATTTAGAGTAAGGGAATACAATAAGACACGTGGCCACTCACTAAAACTAGAGGAAAGGCGGTTTAACCTTAAAGTGCGTAAGGGGTTCTTCACTGTAAGAGCGGTAAGGATGTGGAATTCTCTTCCGCAAGCAGTCGTATCAGCGGGGAGCATTGATAGTTTCAAAAAACTATTGGATGGACACCTTAAAGACCACAACATACAGGGGTATACAATGTACGGTTAAAAGCAAACACACACACATAGGTTGAACTGGATGGACTTGTGTCTTTTTTCAGCCTCACTAACTATCTATCTAACTATCTAACTATCACACCTATATATGTCTAGGGGTATATATTCAGACATATATGTGTATATATACCCCCTATACACATGTTCAGATGTTTTGCCTGCCTCAAAAGAACCCCAAAAAATGCCAAAAAACGCTAGCGTCAAAAAAAAATGCCCAGGTGTGTTTTTGCTGGCATTTTTTGGGCGGTTTTGGAGGCAGGCAAAACATCTGAACTTGTGCACAGTACCACTATACACAAGTTCAGATGTTTTTCCTGACTGCAAAGAACCCAAAAAAATGCCTGCTTTGAAACCGGCAAGGTGTTACAGCAGCGAAGCCATATTGCTGTGCTCAAAGTTTTCTAATACAAACAATCCTTTTTTTTTTCTGGTTCTGGACATGCTACAGAGCTGAAACTTCACAGGTTCACCTTTTAGACCCCCCAGACACAAAATCACACAAAAAAACTTCTTAAAAATTGTCATTTTTGATAAAAAAGCCAATTATTGAAAAATGTAAAAAAAAAAAAAGATTTTTTGATTTTTACTTTGGATTTAGTATCTGGGGGGTCTAAAAAGTGTACATGTGAAGTTTCAGCTCTTTAGCATGTCCAGAACCCCCCAAAATTAACATTTTCTTAGAATTTTTATTAGAACAGGAATACGGCTTCTCTACGGCGTTTTTTCTTGCATTTATCGGGCATTTTTGGAGGCAGGCATGACTTTTTTTGGATTTAGTGTCTGGGGGGTCTAAAAAGTGTACATGTGAAGTTTCAGCTCTGTAGCATGTCCAGAACCAGAAAAAAGATAATTTTTCAGTAGAGCAGGGATGGTGGGACCCCTCTTTTACACTTATATGATCTTTTTTTTGGGGTTCTGGACATGCTACAGAGCTGAAACTTCACAGGTACACCTTTTAGACCCCCCAGACACAAAATCACACAAAAAAAGTTCTTAAAAATTGTCATTTTTGATAAAAAAGCCAATTATTGAAAAATTAAAAAAAAAATTAAAAAAAAAAAAAGATTTTTTGATTTTTACTTTGGATTTCAGATCTGGGGGGTCTAAAAAGTGTACATGTGAAGTTTCAGCTCTGTAGCATGTCCAGAAAACTTTAAGCACAGGAATATGGCTTCTCTGCTGTAACACCTTGCTGGTTTAATAGAAGGCATTTTTTTGGGTTCTTTGCAGTCAGAAAAAACATCTGAACTTGTGTATAGTGGTACTGTGCACAAGTTCTGATGTTTTGCCTGCCTCCAAAACCCCCCAAAAAATGCCAGCAAAAACACACCTGGGCATTTTTTTTTTTGACGCTAGCGTTTTTTTTGGCATTTTTTGGGGTTCTTTTGAGGCAGGAAAAACATCTGAACTTGTGTATAGTGGGACTGTGCACAAGTTCTGATGTTTTGCTGTTGACTAAGATCATCCTTAGTCAACAGTGCTTTAGTAGTTAGTCCAAACTGCTCAGATGCACTTCTGTTTCTTTTCTCTCTAAGGCCACAGATTTCAATAGCTTCTTATATGATTATGCATGTCACCAATGCTTTGCTAAAGGATACGTCTACCTTTGGTAACATGTCCCCCCGCAATTGCTGTTACAATTTCACCAGAGTGCAGCTGTGCGGGGCTTCACCCATACAGCTGCATCATTCATTCACAGTGATCTGTGAATGAACTACAACTACTGTCTGTCAATACAGCAGACGGCTTGTAGTTCTCCATGAACAGTGGGGGTGCTAGTAAGTGTTCTCATAGTTCATTGATCTTCCTGCTCTGCAGTAACTGTCTACCTGTAAAGGAGGTATGGGCTGACAGGTATACTGAAATTTTACAGGAGCTGGATAGGTTCCTGCAAAACATACATAAATGCACATTTTTTTTTTACCTTAACAAATACAGTATGTATATTTTTTTCAAGGTAAACTTAGCCTTCAATGCACTCCAGAATACCCAGATCCTGTCAGATTTACTCCCCTCCAAGGTCACTCATATGAAGATACAGATAAGAATAACTTCATTGTTTTAAAAAAAATTAAAAGTAACAAACTCACATGTCCCGGTGTCTCCCTGACACCTAGGATGACAAGTTTCAATGTAGTAGTAGATTGCTCCACCTGTTGATCCCGGTGGGAGCATGCGTTTAACTGAGGGGAAGTGATGTGCAGCTGATGCCCTGTCCAACATGTTACGTCCACCTGTTGATCCTGGGTGGGAGCATGCGTTTAACTGAGGGGAAGTGACATGCTGCTGATGTCCTGTCCAACATGTTACGTCAAATCAGGGCATCATTAGGATGCTCCCAATGGTTGCAGCCACTGATCGACACAAACATTTTCTAACATTTCCTTTCAACAGAAGTCTATCATTAGACTGAGCATGCACTGTCACAGGGGGATCAAAATTCACCCAGTCACTGCTGGACCACTCAAACGTTGATACACCAATGGCCAGACTAAGAGCTGCAGTAATGTGTAAAATTGTGCCATCTTCAGGCTCTAATTTTCTCATTCCACATGCAATCTGCTTGCTCTATCACAAAAATTGTGGCCTAACCAGTCAAGGCTTCAAATATTAAATTGTTGTGTGGCCCAAAAGGCTGCAAATGTGCTGTAAATGTAATATTATTGTATCTTCAGACATACGCTATTTCTATTTCAAGAGGCAATCTGTTTCCCTTCTCACTCAAAAATTGTCACATCCTTTAAAATCTTAAAAGGTGTGCTTTAAATGTGAAAATATGTTCAATTTTTATAGAAACATGTTTTTCTGAGAAAATATACAATAATTGATTTTTCACAAATGAATTACGCCTGCTCTCTTCCTCTTAAAAAAAAAAAAAAGTGAACAATCAAAATGGCAAAAAACAAAACAAACTTGTGTCTTCATTTTCAGGGAAAAAAAGCATTTATTTCATATGGAATCTGCCTCCTTTTTCTGTCCGACATTGCATCCTAACACAAACGGAGTATCACGTATACTGTCAAGTAGTGACAAGCAGAACCGCCCTGGATTAGGTTTGAGTAGGGTTCAATAATCTTTAAATAAGTTTGGATGCCGAATCCAAGCCCAACTTAAGTCAATGGTAGCCAAATCTGTCAAATTAAAAATGCCCATTTGCTGTGCTAATAGGCAAGGGGGTGTCAATAAAATTTCTTAGGAATAGGCACATGAGGAATATGAAGCAATGCAAACCTTTTTTTTTTAAATCTATTCAGTCAGGAGCAGTGATTGTTTAAATGCCTAAAGTGAAGCAATACAAAAGTCAAATTAATTTAAATAACATGCTTGGCAAGTGTCTTAATCCTGCCTGTGAAGGGGGAAAATTCAAACTCAAAAGAGGAGTTTGGGAATTAAAAAAAAAAAAAAAAAATCATACTTACCTAGGCGGATGCAGTATCAAACCAATGCTGCATCTGTTCCCTGCTGCCTCTAAGGCTGAGACGTGAATGATCAAACATGACTGATTGCTCAATTCTTCCCCAGCCACTCTGAAAAAATAGCTCAGTCACTGTGGTCTGCTTTGCTCCCTTCAGCGTTTACTGGAGCACCTAGCTATGGAGGGGAGGGAGCGGCCAGTTCGGTTTCCCAGCAGCGCAGCTGAAAGGCTGAATCATGTGGCAGTTCAGGCTCCTGCGTGGATCCTGACCTCCTGCTTGGATTCTGTTGGTCATGATCTTTTCCCAGCCTGGACTGGCTCTGTGATGTCAGCCAACAGCAGATTTTAGTCACAGGAGTGCAGAACAAACTGCACTCCTATGATCCACAGGACAAGTACAGCTAAAAGAGCTTTGGCAGTACTTCTCCTTTAAAAGTAGTTTATAGTCTAATGACAAGGGAAAATTTTCTATATTTATTCAGAGTGACCACTAGCCATATTCAGGCAATAATATTGACCAAATAGAGCCATGGCTATACTTGGTTAATGATGTCATCACTATCCCCACCTCTTCCCTTGTATAGCCGATGACAGTTAGGGAACTCAATCCATATAAACTATATTACCAAGAAATTTAGGGACGTCTGCTTTTACACACACATAAACTTTAAGGACATCCTAGTCTTAGTCTGGAGGGTTCAATATCGTGTTGGCCCAAACTTTTTCAGCTTTAATGGCTTCAACTCTTCTGGGAAGGCTGTCCACAAGGTTTAGGTGTGTGTCTATGGAAATGTTTGACCATTCTTCCAAAAGCGCATTTAAAAAGGTCAGGCAATGATGTGAACGAGAAGGCTTGACTCGCAGTCTTCACTCCATTTCATCCCAAAGGTGTTCTTGCGGTATGAGGACGGGATTCTGCGCAGGCCAGTCAAGTTCCTCCACAACAAACTCGCTCATCCATGACTTTATGGTCCTTGCTTTGGGCACCGTCATGTTGGAACAGGAAGGGGCCATCCTCTTTGGGACCATAAAATTTCCAAAATGTCTTGGAACTAAGTTCACTGGAACTAAGGGGCCAAGCCCAACCCCTTAAAAAAAAAAAAAAACACACCATAATCCCCCCTCCACCAAATGATCTGGACTAGCGCACAAATCAAAGTTTGCAAAGTTTGAAAGTTCCACAAAGACATGGATGAGCTTGTTTGGGGTGGAGGAACTTGACTGACCTGCATGGAGTCCTGACCTCAACCCGATAGAACACCTTTGGGGTGAATTAGAGTGCAAACTGTGAGGCAAGCCTTCTCTTCAACATCAGTGCTTGACCTCACAAATGCACTTCTTGAACAATGGTCAAACATCCCCATAGAGACACTCCTAAACCTTGTGGACAGCCTTCCCAGAAGAGTTGAAGCTGTTATAGCTGCAAAGGGTGGGCCAACTCAATATTGAACCCTATGGACTAAGACAGGTGTCCCAATACTTTTGGTATTATAGTGTGCATTCGCAATTAAAATAATAGCTGCTTAAATAGCCCAATACTTTTTATCTCCTCCATTCACAGCAAAATTAAATGAGCAAATTAACTTCATCCATATGATGCTAGTAAGCTAATATCTAAGCTTTATTGAATAAAACAACCCATAGCCTTACTGACATATTTTAGCCTAAGTACTTGCAGCAAAGCTGGATGAGTAACAATATAGATGCCAAAACTGCCTGATCTATGGTGGAAGAGCTTTGACATGTAATCTGTGTAAATTTTCCCCATCATGAAATCTCCTTTAAAATAAACGGAATACCTTTCTAAGTGATGAAAAATTCTGAAATGTTTTTATAGATTTTAATTTATTGGATCTAGATCACATCTCATAATTTTTTTCCCTAGCTCCATTTCCCATATGAAACTGTGTTCTATATGAGCATTATCTAAGCCTAAAGATATAGAAATTGAAATATATTTACTGAACAATACAGGTGTAATTTGTCAAATACTTAGTAGATGCAGACAAGCTCTATTCATAAAATAAATGAACAGGCTTTCTGAAAATTGCATATTTATAAAAACTTGACATTTACATTTAGGTCATGCATAACTTTACCTTGTGAGAGTTCAAATTGCATTGTTTACCTTACTTCAGTAGCTCTGCTTGGAAAAAGCAATGTCTACAACCATTCTAAGAGGGCTCACATGGGTATATACACATTTACAGAGGTCTACTGCCAGCCAATCTCTAAGCAAATGGGGTTTATTTAATACAAACAAAAAGGGTGTTCACTTAACACGAGAATTTTCACTTTGTAAGGACGTTTTCCCTTATGGTGTAGCGGAGTTCAGTGAATACCCAATCACTTGCAAGAAAAATGAAATAAAAAAAAAAAAGTAAAAAACTGTTTTTTTGCTTGCGATGATGAAAGTCAGAGTTTCTACTCATTCAATTCCCATGCAGAGTAAAAATTAATTTATAAAGCGTATTTGCCTTTAGTAAGGTAAAAATTGATGACACCCTCTGTCTTGAAGTTGGTGTCACAGTTAGACATGTACAATTTGCTTTGGTCTGACTATAAATTCGGACACATTTTTGGTTATTCGGATGCATCCGAATCTCTTAATGAATTATTAACAAATTTTGTTGAGATTCATTTAGTTTTGTTTTGTATATTTGTTTTCAAATGAATTCCAAATTTTCATAACAATTCGAATTTAGAATAGTTGAAAAATGATTGACCGATTCTAATTCTGTGTTTAGAATATCTGTTTTTTTAGGGAGTGGGCTGGGAAGCCGGCTGCCACATCATTAATTGATGACTCATCAGTTGTCTTCTCCACTGAAATGTAAACAGAAGATTGCCCGCAATAGAGCTTTCAAAAAAAAAAAAAAACAGTGTGGGGTCCCCCCAATCAATACCAGACCTTTAACCGAGCATTCAGCCCAGCAGGTCGGGAGAGGACTATTAAGCCCCCCCCCCCCTCAACCATACCAGGCCACATTTTTATCAAAAATAAAAAACAATGCCACCCGATATATACTTTGTAGATCCATCATTAAACATGACTCTAGCCACACTGCCAGACCCGGAAATAAAAACAAAAATCTCCGGTCTCATCAAAGGCTCCCGCCAACAGTCTGCTCCTCCTTCTGACATTTTTTAAATAACTAACGGGTGGAGTCACCAGATGATAACATAACGTCAACCATCATCCAGGGTTGTGGGGAAGAGACCCTTGCCGCATTAACATAGGGACAAGATGGTTTGGGGTGGGGAGGGCAGAGCCTTTCCTGCCCCAAAGTATCCCCTTTTTGACGGCATGTGGCCTGATTTGGTTCAGGAGGTTCAGGGGGGGGGGGGCACTGGCTTGTCCCTCCAACTTTTCTGGCCTGCCAGGCTGCATGCTCAGATAAGGAGTTTGTCACACACCATTATTTTTTACATTTTGGCATGGGGTTCCCCTTAAAGTCACTGGTATGGGTTGGGGGAATTTTCTATTGCCAGCGTTCTTTTGTTTACATTTCAGCTCTCAGCAGGGAAGCCCACTGACAACTGATGAGTCATCAGTTAAGGACAGGGTGGCCGGCTTACCGGGCCGCTCTTTAACAACCAACTTTCTTTAAACAGAAATTGAACCCGTCTATCATTTTTTGACTGTTCTGAATTCAAATAGTTCTGCAAATTTAGAAAGTTAGAAAATTAACAAACAAAATTAAATTTAACGAGACAAAATCATTTTCAAGACAAAAACACATTTTTCTATTCTGCACATGTCTAGTCAAGCTCACCTGTTCCATACTCCAGCTCCCCTGTGTGCGATTGTCGGCTTCCTGCTTCCTCCTTACTGAAGCCAATCACAGAGGGAGAGCTGTCTTAAAGGGTTAGAATTCAGGTTGCTCAGAGTTCGAGCAATGTCTCCATGTGCTGGGCTCCTTAGTGTCTTCTTGCATTGTCTCAGTGACAGTAGTATTCCACAGTGTTTTCAGTTATCATTCTTGTTTTTACACTAGGTAATATTTTTTTCTTAATAATACACTTAGTAATATTCTTAATGTCAGTATGATCTAGTAGAAAAAATATGTTTCAAGGTTCTATAACATTTTATTAGGAAATGCATTTTTTAAATAAAAACTATATGTTATGCTACAAGTTATGTCTTGTCACTGGGGAGAATTAGATTATCTAATTAAATCTAGTAATTTTAAATGCTAATTTAAGTGAGGAGGACTTTACTCAATGATGTTATTCTGAATCACTTAGAACTGTGGCCATCCTGACAAGATAAAATAAGCTCTAACAACAGGGGGGTGGGGGTTATTTCTTGAAGGCTAGACAGGCTTTCCAACAACCTGCATGGAATAAAGACAAGTTTAGAGTGTATTCCTGTGATCTTCTACGTCAAGCATTGTTAAACACAATGTGTCAGTTTTAGGGACAATGTACAATTGACATTCGTGCCCGAAGCTCCAGCTGTTCTGAACTACACAGCAAAGGTCGTAGTTTTTAACTTCCATTTTCGGTCATCTTTGTACAGAAAGTAACCCTGTAGCAATACGCCTTTCACACCTTGATGCTCCTTTTGTCAAACTGTCATTTTTAATTAACCCTACTAGTGTTGTTGTGTACAGACAAAAACTGCAGGCCTTTTAAATGACAACAGGGTAAATGATTTCATTATTATGTCAAGGTCAATTTTATTATAAGAATAAAAAGACGTGAATTCATTTTTTATGATATTCTAGGTATGCAAAACTGACTGACATATGATGCATTAACTGATAACAACTACAGGCTATCATTACAATAATTTATGACATCAGTAAAATAGGCATTAGATAGTCAGGTTGAAAAAAGACACAAGTCCATCTAGTTCTACCAATAAAAGAGGGGGAAAAAAATCATACAATCCTATATCCACAGTTGATTCGGAGGAAGGCGAAAAACCCCAGCAAAGCATGATCCAATTTGCTACAGCAGGGGAAAAATTCCTTTCTGGTCCCTCAAGAGGCAATCAGATATTCCCTGGATCAACTTTACATATAAATGTTAGTAACCAGTTATATTATGTACATTTAGGAAGGAATCCAGGCCTTTTTAATGCAATCTACTGAGCTGGCCAGATTGGCTCCTGAGGGAGTCAATTCCACATTTTCACAGCTCTTCCTGTGAAGAAACCCTTCTGTATTTGGAGATGAAATCTCTTTTCCTCTGGACGTAAAGAGTGCCCCCCTGTCCACTGTGATAACCTTAAAGTGAATAACTCAACACCAAGTTCACTATATGGACCCCTTTGTATTTGTACACGTTGATCATATCCCCCCTTAATCTCCTCTTCCCAAGTGAGAATAAATTCAGCTCCTCTAATCTTTCCTCATAGCTGAGCTCCTCCAAGCCTCTTATCGGTTTGGTGATTGCTTTAGAAACTGCAGCTTGACATTGCATGCTATTATTAAGCTTATGATCTACCAAAACCCCCAGATCCTTCTCCACCATTGATTCCCCCAGTTGTACTTCCCCTAGTATGTAGGTGTGCGTTTTTGTATTATACTGTTTATCAAACATCTCATTTTATACTTATATATATTCAAGTTGATATAGGACAACAAAGCTATAGTGATGATGGTAGCCTAGGACAACACAAACGATGCCCACCAAACAAAGAATGCTAAAGTAACACTAGAGGATAGCATGTTCCTTGAAATACCCCATTCACCTTCTTTATTTTACTTACTTGTGCTTTTGAATTTACTTAAATGTGAAAAGAGATGGTCAGATACTATAGGCAAAAGGTAAACAAAACCTTGCCACCCTATGCACTGACCCCCTAATGGTTTATGTTAAATGAAGTCATGCCACTACACCTTGAATTGCTTTCTCTTTATTTCACCATCTGCAGTAAAGGCTTTTTTTTTTAAAAGGCACATATGCAAGTCCTCTTTGCAAAAAAAAAAATGTAGTGTAGCTACTACTAGGGGACACTACATACAGTAGACACAAAGTCCATCTTAGGTATGGTTGGTATGGTTAATTGGTTACACATAAACTGTTCTTTTATTAAGTACAGTGAAAAAATCTTTGCAATTGCTAGAACGTAGTAAAACACTAAACACCAAGAGGTTAAGAAACCACCAATAACAGATAGACTGCAGATAAAGAGAAATAAGATATAACTTTAAATTGTGTGTAGTAAAAAATAGATGAACAAGTCACTGCAAAATAAAGCTAGGTACTGAAGGAGAATATACACTCACCAGCCACTTTATTAGGTACACCTTGCTAATACCGGGTTGGACCCCCTGTTGTCTTCAGAACTGCCTTAATTGTTTGAGGCCTAGATTCAACAAGTTGTTGGAAACAGATAAAGATTAGGTCCAGAGATTTTGATCCATATTAACATGATAGCATCACACAGTTGCTGCAGATTTGTTGGTTGCACATCCATGATGCAAATCTTGCGTTTTACCACATTCCAAAGGTGCTCTATTGGATTGGGATCTGGTGACTGTGGAAGCCATTAGAGTACAGTGAACTCAATGTCATGTTAAAAAAAAAAAAAAGTGGTGAGATGATTTGAGATTTGTGACATGGTGCAATTTCCTGCCGGAAGAAGCCATCAGAAGATGGGTACAGTGTAGTCATAAATGGATGGACATGGTTGGCAATAAAGCTCAGGTAGGCTGTAGCTTGGGTGTTCGAGGTTCGGCCGAATTTAGAACTTTTTGCCCAAAAAGTTCGGAATTCGGCAACCAGAACCGACCAAAATGCAATGGTTCAGGAAATGGGCTTTAAAAGCCTGTGATTGGACCAGAACCATTAGCAAAAGCCAATTGAGGGGGCAGAAGAATGCTAGGAATGTGATTGGAGTGACTAGGGGGTCCATAGTCCAATCATTAGTGAATACGCCCCCCAGTATATAGGATAGCCCCCGCCAAATTCCTAGCATTGTTATACTGGACATGGAAGAGAGTGGAAGCAGTTCTGTTAATTTTACTTTAAAAGTGTCATTTAGCATTTATTAGTGTGAGGAAAGGGATATCTAGTGTAGTTAGAGTGCTCCTTTACACTTTAGTTAGCTTCAAAAATTTAGTTTCTGTAGGGAAAGTATGAAGTGTCAGGGTGACCATAATGTAGTGTAGGGTGAACTGACAGTGACTGCTATGGCAGGGTGACCAAACCCTTCCATATCAGGGTGACCGCAATAGAGAAAAGCTATTTTCTCTGAAGTCACTTTTGTTTCTGTAATATGGCTTCGCCGCCGCCAGCATTTTTGGCTGCAGGCGTTGCTAGTGCTTTTTTGAGCACATGTTTGGAGTCAGACATGACATCTGAACATGTGTATAGGGTGTATATATACACATCCATGTCTGTATATATACACCTGCACATATATAGGTGTGAAAGGAGCAGAAAAAACTACTTGCGCTAATGAAATAATTAACACCAATATATTTCTGCTCCTATCACACCTATATATGTCTAGGTGTGTATATATACATATAAGTATGTGTGTATATACACCACTATACACAAGTTCAGATGTTTTGCCTGCCTCCAAAGAACCCAAAAAAATGCCCAAAAAACGCTAGCGTAAAAAAAAAAAAAAAAACGCCCAGGTGTGTTGTTGCAGGCATTTTTTTGGGGGTTTTTGGAGGCAGGCAAAACATCTGAACTTGTGTATAGTGTACCTTTGAAGTTTCAGCTCTGTAGCATGTCCAGAACCAGAAAAAAAGATCATTTCTCTTACGTCCTCCGACAGTCGCCGCCTCCTCTAAGTCCTCACTGTTGGGTATTGTCTTCCTATCCGTAGGAATAGCTAGGCATATAGACTTAGTCCAAAAACAAAAGGCATTAGCATATACACACCCACGGGGGCTGTCCCATCCGGTCAATACCCCCCCTGCATCACCACTCCCAACTCAGTTTTAATTTGCCTAGCGTCAGGAATAGTCAGGCTACCTTGTGTTGGGGCTTCAGTCTCAGCCTTCCTAAATCTTTTATTTGATTTTCTTTAAAAATGTCAGTTTTTTTCTCTCACTTTACTAGCTGTTTATTTTGTCAGCTTTAGTGTTAGTTTATTCTTCGGATGAAGATGGATCATGCGGTGCTGGGATTCGGACTGGCCGCCCTGGTTCTCCAGGGCACAGAGGGTCAGATGGACCCCCAGCCCGCCATTAAGCGTTAAGCTATGTGCATTAAGAACGACCCATCCCTGTTCGCTGCAGGGATGCAGCCGTGAGGTGGCTACCTCACAGGACTCGTCTGCGGTGCTGCAGCGTCATGTCCCTGGCTCACTGCACTCCCTGTCAGGTGAGGACAGAGGTTTATCCGTGCATGGAGGCTCCCCCACGCCATCGGGTACAGGTAAGTACTTTTCTGTGTGGGGCCTCTGCCTGGGGTGGCAGTCTGTATTGCTGTGTGTCCCCATGTCTGTGCCTGTGTGACTCCCTGTGCAATCCCTGCGGGGTTCATTTTTTGCAGATCTGTATGTTTCCCGGGGTACAGACTTATGTGTTGTGCGGCGACCGCTGCGGGGGAATATTCGCGCGGTCCACCATGTTTTACTGTGCACACATGTATGGCCCCTCTGGGGCGAGTATACAGGTTATTTTGGCCATCCACCGCCATTTTTTGTGGGCGGTAGAACGATCGGTTCGGCCGCATGTCGGCGGCCATCTTGGCGTAGCCTCCTATGCATCCCTATGGGGCAGCCATTTTCCCTGGGGTCTGGCTTATAGCCAGCCCCCTCCAGCAGCATTTCCTTTTCCTCTCAGGCAGCAAGGACACAGGTAGCAACGCTCTGCGGGCTCTGCAGTTTATCTCTCTCAGTCTTCTTCTGTATACTGCTTCTGGCTCAGTTTCTTTTCTCCTTTTGGGGGTCTTCATAGCTGTGACAGTAGCGGTGGGCTGCGCACTCCGCAGCGCTATTTAAGGGGACAGTACACTACTTTTTTGCACTGTAGTTTTTTATTATCTTGAGCCATGGATTCTCAGGAAAGCAAGTTTCCTCCAGCTTTAGTGGGGGGCCCCAGTTCTCCTGTGGCCCCGCTGCGACCTGCTTTGGCTGCTGTAGTTGCGACCTTAGTGGCAAATATGGAAATGCTGATGTCTGAACGGGCTGCGAGAAAACGGCCCAGGCTGTCTCTCACTTCTGATTCAGATGGGGATATGGCTGCTGCTGCTGCGAGCGTGCCCTTTTCAGGGTCCCGCTCATCCTTAGACCCCCGGGGTCTGAGGGGGAGGCTGAGGTGGAGGGTGTTGATACATCCTCCCCAGGGTCACCTGAAGAACAGGCGACCATGGATGAGTTGATTATTTCGGTTAAGGATACCTCACATTTGGAGGATGAGCCCAGTCCTCCGGGCGTTGTGTCCTCATTTGGGACGCACAGGGCCCGCAAGTCTGTGCAGGTTTTTCCCTGCCCAGCTGAATTTCATTACACTGTTAATGAAATGTGGCGCACATTAAAACGTCCATTCCTGGTACCTAGTCGGTTCAAATTGCTTTATCCTTTTGCGCCGGCTACGGAATCGCGATGGTGTGTGCCTCCACAGGTAGATCACACTGTGGCCGTGCTCAACAAGGCTACCTTGGTTCCTACTGAGGATACCCCAGTTTTCCGGGATCCCACGGACTGGCGGTTGAAGTCTCTAGCCCGCCATTCCTATACGGTGGCGGGTTCGTTGCTCAAACCCGTTTTCGCGTCCGTTATGGTGGCTCAGGCGGTGGCTGATTGGATTAAGATGCTTAGAAGCAACCTAGTGTCTGATGACGTGCCGCCTCCTCGACTGGAAATGGTGGACCAGATCCACCAAGGAGTCATGTATCTGTGTGATGCAGCCCTGAATGAGGCCCCCTTGGTGGCTCGCCTCTCGAGTGTCGCGGTACTTAACCGGCGACTGATATGGCTGAAGAGCTGGTCGGCCGACCAGTCCTCGCGGAAAACTGTTGCTGATTTTCCCTATGCTGGCTCTCGCCTTTTTGGCGAGGCGTTGGATACCCTGGTAAAAGGCGTCACGGGGGGCAAGAGCACTATGCTACCCCAGAACCCAAAGAACAAGTCTTTCCGAGGCAAGCGGGGTTCTGCGCCTAGATCCAATCAGGGGTCCTTTCGTGCCTTTCGGAACCAATCCAAGGGCAAGCCCTTCAAGACCCAGGGCAACCAGAAAAAACCCTGGGCGGGTAAGCAGAAGACCGACAATGCTGGCTCGGCGGGACACTCCACCTCTGCCTGAAGGGGCGCCCTCACCCGTTTCTGGGGTGGGGGGACGTTTGCGCGGTTTCCTCCAGCCTTGGCTGCTCCAGATCTCGGACAGGTGGGTCCAGGAAATCGTTCGGTCGGGTTACAAGATCGAATTCCTTTCCAGGCCGGCGGACAGATTCTTTCCCTCCAATCTCCATCTGCCTCCGGGGCGTTTGCAGGACTTGCATCAAGCGGTGCAGGACCTGCTTGCTCAGGGGGTGATTGTCCCGGTGCCTCATCGGGACAGGTTTCGGGGGTTTTATTTGAATCTGTTCACTGTGCCCAGGAAGGAGGGCAAAGTGCGTCCTATTCTGGACCTGAAAGCACTGAACCGCTTCGTGCGTGTTCAGAAGTTTCGAATGGAGTCTCTCCGTTCGGTAGTGGCCTCCTTGAGTCCAGGAGAATTCCTGGCTTCGATAGATCTGAAGGATGCGTACCTGCACATCCCCATTTTCGAGGGTCATCAGCGGTACCTTCGGTTCGCTATCGCAGAGGACCACTACCAGTTTGTGGCGTTACCGTTCGGTCTCGCTTCGGCACCCAGGGTGTTTACCAAGGTGTTGGCACCGGTTCTGGGCCTGCTGCGGGCCCAGGGCATTGCGGTCCTGGGGTACCTGGACGATCTACTTCTGAGATCGCGTGCCAGTCAGGACCTTGTGCGCGATCTGTCCATCACGGTACAGACGCTCCAGGAGTTCGGGTGGACCATCAACATTCAAAAATCAGCGTTGTCTCCGTCACTTCCCTTTTCCTATCTGGGAATGGTTCTGTACTCTGCTCAGGAAAAAGGTATTCTTGCCGGAGGACAAGCTCCGGATATTGCGGGACAAACTCAGGTCCCTCAGGGACAATCCGTCCTCGTCACTCAGGACCTGTATGCGGGGCCTGGGGTTGATGGTGTTGGCCTTCGAGGCGATTCCCTTTGCCCAGTTCCACACGCGGGCTCTCCAGGCGGAGATCCTGGCCAGGTGGGACAGACTTCCTCAGTCCTTGGATCTGGATGTCTCCTTGAGTCGCCAGACCAGATTGGCTCTCCTGTGGTGGATCCAGTCCCCGTCGGTGGCGGAAGGCAAGTCCTTCCATCCGTTGGTGTGGACAGTGGTTACCACGGACGCCAGCCTGTTGGGATGGTGGGACCCAACTTTTACACATATATGATCTTTTTTTTATGGTTCTGGACATGCTATTTTTTTTTTTCAATAATTGGCTCTCTATCAAAAATCGATCAAAAATTACAATTTTTAAGAACTTTTTTTGTGTGATTTTGTGTCTGGGGGGTCTAAAAGGTGTATCTGTGAAGTTTCAGCTCTGTAGCATGTCCAGAACCCCCAAAAAAAGATCATATAGGTGTAAAAGTGGGGTCCCACCATCCCTCCTCTAATGAAAAATTATCTTTTTTTCTGGTTCTGGACATGCTACAGAGCTGAAACTTCACAGGTACACCTTTTAGACCCCTTCCCCCCCCCCCCCCCCAGATACAAAATCCAATATCTTTTTTTTTTTTTCAATAATTGGCTTTTTTATCAAAAATGACAATTTTTAAGAACTTTTTTTGTGTGATTAATAGTCCCTGGGGCATGACCCAGAACCCTAGGCACTTTTTAGGGGCATTTATTGGGTTTTAGGGCTTTAAAATGGTGTTTTTTGATTACCGAAGTTCGGGTTCATTGATTTCAATGGGGTTCTGAAATCTGGGCCGAACTTTCGGGTAGTTCGGATGTTCTGGCCGAACCAAACTTTTCAAAAGTTCGATCATCCCTAGCTGTAGCATTTAAATGATGCTCAGTTAGTACCAAGGGGCCCAAAATGTGCCAAGAAAATATCCCCCACCACCAGCCTGAACCGTTGATACAAGGCAGGATGGATCCATGCTTTCTTGTTTTTCTACACCAAATTCTGACCCTACCTTCTGAAATCGAGGGTCATCAGACCAGGCAACATTTTTTACAATCTTTTATTGTCCAATTTTGGTGAATTGTAGCCTCAGTTTCCTGTTCTTAGCTGACAGGAGTGGCACCTGGTGTGGTCTTCTGCTGCTGTAACCCATCTGCTTCAAGGTTTGATGTGTTATGCATTCAGAGATGGTATTCTGCATGCCTTGGTTGTGAAGAGTGGTTATTTGAGTTACGGTTGTCTATCATCTTGTACCAGTCTGCCCATTTTCCTCTGACTTCAACAAAGCATTTTCATCCACACAACACTGCTTACTGAATATTTTCTCTTTTTTAGATCACTCTCTGTAAACCCTAGAGATGGTTGTGCATGAAAATCCCAGTAGATCAGCGGTTTTTGAAATACTCAGACCAACTGTGTGGCACCAACAACCATGCCATGTTCAAAGTCACTTATGGTGCTTTTCCACTGCATGGAACCGAACGGTTCGGCTCGCTTTTGCGCTTTTCCACTGCATGGTCCTGCATGGTACGGTGTTGGAACAGTTCAGTACGGTACGGTGGCACTTTTCCACTACATGGAACCGAACGGTATGGCTCGCTTAAACAGTACCACCTTGGTTGTGGTTCTAAGAGGGCGGTACTGGTACCATATCCCACAATCCATTGCATGCAGCCTTGACTGTTTGTCACTACTAGCCACTGATTGGTCAGAGAATCGTTGTTATCCCACCCACTTACTATTAGTGGAAAAGCAAACCGTACCAAACCGTACCGAACCATTCCAACACCGTACCATGTGGTACCATGCAGTGGAAAACCAAACCGAGCCAAGCAGGGCCGAGTGGAGCCGAGCCGGTACTTGCAGTGGAAAAGTGCCATTAAATTCCCTCCCTTTCTTCTCCATTCTGATGCTCGGTTTGAACTTCAGCAAGTTGTCTCCACCATGTCTAGATTAGACATGTGCGGTTCGCTTCGTTCCGAATAAATATTCAGACAAATTTTTCGCTATTTGGAGATTTGGATATATTATCTAAATCCCCAAAATACAGTACAAATTAATTTTACCAAATTCTCTGAATAACAAAACAAAATTTGTCCAAATTTTCAAAAATTCTAATTGAAATTCAACTTGAATTTTACATCAAATTCGAACTGTAAACATATTGCTGAAATGAAAGACCGTGTGTGTTTTCAAAATAATGCTGTTTTTGTTTATCCAAAGGTGATTTAATGAGTCATTATAATCATTTTATGTAAATTTTTTATTTTGTTTATTCGCTCTGCAAGTGTAAAAATGATAAAGAAACCAGTAAAATATAAATATTTAAAGCATTTGTACTTGACATTTTTTCATTAATTAGTGTACCTAATAAAGTGGCCGGTGAGTGTATTTGTACAACAATAAACGGTATATGAAAACGATGCTTGGCCGCACTCTAAGCCCCCGTTCACACGGGGGCGATCCGACTTGCCGGGGCGACCTCACAGGTCGCGGCGCGCAGCTCGCACCGCGACCTCGGAGCGGCCGGCACGGACTTCATAACATTGAAGTCAATGCAGGTCGCTCCAGGTTGCCCCAAAGAAGCTCCGGACCCTTTTTCTAAGTCGGAGCGACTTGTGTCACTCCTATTAGAACGGGTCCACAGCTTCTCTATGGCAGGCGACCTGTTAGGCGACCAGGTCGCCTGACAGGTCGCCCCAGTGTGAACGGGGTCTGATACTCAGAACAGTGTTTGATTGAAACTTTACGGGCAACACCTGGAAGGTTTTAATAAAAGACATTTCAGAAGATTGAAGTGTGCTAGCATATTCTTGTATCTTCAGGTTAAATCATACTAATCTGTAACTACAGCCTAAATACATCCCTTATGTAAAAAAAAAAAAAATAGTTTTTTCAAACGTTGCCTATAGAGCTATAAAACAAAGACTATCTACATTTTTTGTTTGGCATTGGTCCTCCATAACAATGCCTATGTCCATGTCTTTTTTTGAAAATAGTATGTCAGAATGTCCAGAATTTAATTCTAACAGTCTTTTTATAGACCTCAATGGGTTCATTGAGGTTCACCAATCAAAGCAAAGTGCAGCAAGCATGTATTCATCAAACCTGAAGCGCACTAAGTTTGTATTCAGCTAAACAAATCAGGGCAGATTTGCTACATATACAGCATATTACAAATAAGAATGACCAAGAAATACAACATATACAGTGGTGATCGAAAGTTTGGGCACCCCAGGAAAAAATAGTATTAATGTGCATAAAGAAGCCAAGGAAAGATGGAAAAATCTCCAAAAGTAATCAAATTACAGATTAGACATTCTTATAATATGTCAACAAAAGTTCGATTTTATTTCCATCATTTACACTTTCAAAATAACAGAAAACAAAAAAATGGCATCTGCAAAAGTTTGGGCACCCTGCAGAGTTAATATCTTGTACTGCCTCCTTTGGCAAGTATCACAGCTTGTAAACGCTTTTTGTAGCCAGCCAAGAGTCTTTAAATTCTTGTTTGAGGTATCTTTGCCCATTCTTCCTTACAAAAGTCTTCCACTTCTTTGAGAATTCTGGGCTGTCTGTCACACACTGCTCTTTTAACCACTTTAGGACTGGAGGATTTTCCTGCTTTACGTCCAGGCCACTTTTTGCAACTTGGCACTGTGCGACTTTAACTGACAATTGCGCGGTTATGCAACGCCGTACCCAAACGAAATTTACATCCTTTTTTTCCCACAAACAGAGCTTTCTTTTGGTGGTATTGATCACCTCTGCGCTTTTCATTTTTTGCGATATTAATAAAAAAAGAGCGACAATTTTGAAAAAATAACAATATTTTTCTACTTTGACAGTTAAAAAATATCCAATATATTCAATTTTTGTCATATATTTAGGCCAAAATGTATTTAGCTACATGTCTTTGATGAAAAAATTCTCAATAAGCATATTTTTAACCGCTTTAAGACCGGAATATTTTACCCCATTCCTGACCAGGCCATATTTTGTGATTCGGCACTGCGTTATTTTAAAGGACAATTGCGCGGTCATGCGACGTTGTACCCAAGTTAAATTTATGTACTTTTTTCCCCACAAATAGAGCTTTCTTTTGGTGGTATTTGATCACCTGTGCGATTTTTATTTTTTGCGCTATAAACAAAAAAAGAGCGACGATTTTGAAAAAATAACAATATTTTTCACATTTTCTTTCAAAAATTTTTATTTTGTTGTAATAAGAACAAGAACACAACAAATACAACAACAAGCATAGCAGATATGAACTGGGTTACAAACTACAATAACATGTGAGAAGGGTTCTGAAAACATTCGGAATGCTTGAATTGCTCTAGCAACAGGACATCAAACCATAACATTTCCAAGAATTAGGATACTGGCTATGATCATAAAAAGGTAATCCAAAGAAAGGGAACATCCAGGATATATCAAGTCCAGACTAGACCCTGAGCAAAAAGACTTAAAACGTCCCGAAACTGGATAAGACAAAAAACAAAAAAAAGGGAGACTACAAAACCCCATCCACGACCCTCCCTCCCCGGGTATTTTTCACATTTTTTATATGAAATTCCCCAAAAAAATGTAAAAATCTAAATGTTTTAACATTTTAGGCCAATTTGTTTTCTGCTACATATGTTTGGTAAAAAAAAAAAATCGCAATAAGCATATTTTGATTGGTTTGCGCAAAAGTTATCGCAGCTACTAACTACGGGAATTGTAATAATTTTTATTGTTTTTTTTTTAACTAGTAATGGCGGCGATCTGCATTTTTTTTTGCGGGACTGCAACATTGCGGCTGACAGATCGGACCCTTGACTGACATTTTTGACACTTTTGGGGGTACCAGTGACATTACTACAGTAATCAGTGCTATAAACATGCAATGTTACTATAATAATGACACTGGCAGGGTTAACTTTATTGGTGATCAAGGGGTTAAATATATGCCTGGTGCTTACTGACGTGTGTGGGGGGAGGGGACTGTGTGACACAGGCACAGATCGCAGGTTCAGCTATGCTGAATCCTGTATTCTGTCCCTGCCTGTCACATAGGAGATTTGCCCGCTTTGTTTACACAAGCGGGTGAATCTCCTCACTCGATCCCTGACGACTGGGGAAGAGCGGCGGTGATCACTGCCTCTCCTCCTCTGGCCCGACTCCCGCTGTGTCTGAATACAGTGGGAGTGAGCCTCCGGCGGCTCGCGTGCGCTGCCCACAAGGGGAGGAGTTCTACGTCGCTGGACGATATCGAGCCACTTTGCCGCAGTACGCTCCATGTTAGCGGTCGGCAAGTGGTTAAGGTCTATCCATAGATTTTCAATTATGTTGCGGTCAGGAGATTGTGAAGGCCATGGCAAAACCTTCAGTTTACGCCTCTTGATGTAATCCCCCGTGGATTTTGAGGTGTGTTTAGGATCATTATCCATTTGTAGAAGCCACCCTCTCTTTAACTTCAGCTTTTTCACAGATGGCATCAAGTTACCATCCAAAATTTGCTGAAATTTTATTGAATCCATTTTTCCTTCTACTCGCGAGATGTTCCCTGTGCCCCTGGCATACAACCGCAAAGCATGATTGATCCACCCCCATGCTTAACAGTTGGACAGAGGTTCTTTTCATTAAATTCTGTGCCCCTTCTTCTCCAAACGTACCTTTGCTCATTCCAGCCAAAAAGTTAAATTTTAACCTCATCAGTCCACAGAACTTGTTTCCAAAATGCATCAGGCTTGTCTATATGTTAATTTGCAAAGTTCAAACGCTGATTTTTGTGGTGAGGACGTAGAAGAGGTTTTCTTCTTATGACTCTTCCATGAAGACCATATTTGTACAAGTATCTCTTTATAGTGGAATAGTGTACCACAACTCCAGTGTCTGCCAGATCTTTCTGGAGGGATCGTGCAGTCGAACGTGGGTTTTGAATTGTTTTTCTCACAATCCTGCAAGCTGTTCTGTCTGATATTTTTCTTGGTCTTCCAGATCTCGCTTTAACTTCCACTGTTCCTGATGACTGCCATTTCTTAATTACATTTCGAACAGAGGATATTGACATCTGAAAACGCTTTGCTATCTTCTTATAGCTAGCCTTCTCCAGCTTTGTGAGCGTCAACTATTTTCAGTTTTCTAGACAACTGCTTAGAAGATCCCATGGTGCTGATTGTTGGGGCAAGGTCAGATGATTCTGGGCATTTAAAACCTTTGAGATTGACATCACCTGGTCTTCCCAGACGATGATTGAGAACAATCCATGACACTGGCAGGTCTCAGCCTTGCAAAGGGGGCAGTGCATGCTGTAAATTCTGCAGGGTGCCCAAACTTTTGCAGACGCCATTTTTTTGTTTTCTGTAATTTTGAAAGTGTCAATGATGGAAATAAAATCTAACTTTTGTTGACATATTATAAGAATGTCTAATCTGTAATTTAACACCTTTTGGAGATTGTTACATCTTTCCTTGGCTTCTTTATGCACATTAATACAAATTTTTACCTGGGGTGTCCAAACTTTCGATCACCACTGTAAGGGTGCATTCATACCTGAAAATGCCCCCGCCCTGCAATTAGATGTGAGAACCCCAGCGAGGGTTCCGTCATTAGCTGCGGGAGGCAGCTATATTAAAAGCAATGAGAGACCGTCGGTTCCTGTAACTAATCACTGGCCGCTCACATGTAATCACTCATGCAGCAATCATATGTGAGTAATCGACCCTGGACACAGACTTGTTTTCAATTGTGCTCTCTCCAACAACTAATCACGAGAATACCCGCTGGAGTTCTCTAATCTAATCGCAGATCGGGTGCAGTCCCAGGGGTGAAAGTGGGCAAGAAAGCACCAAAACAAAGTGCTCACAATACTCCTATGTTTTTATTGTTAATATAGTGTAGAAAAATTTGCAGTCTTGATACGTAGAAGAGAATTTGGACTATCTGGGAATTTTTATATTGTTCTTTAGATAAATATCCCCTGTATTTGGATACGTTTATAGACATCTGGAGCTATGGATAAAATATCTTTAGAAATTGTGTGGTGGTGAGGAGACCCGGGAAGCAAAATCTGGTTTGCTTGGAGACATAATGATTTAGGATAAAAAGCTAGTTAAAGTACCTGACACATCTTACTACAAGTAGTGAGGATCCCTTGCATAGCAAATTATATGGACTTGGATTTTAGGTGTTCCTGAATCTTTCTTCGTTGCAACAGTTGTGCACCTTTATTTCTGTCTTTGCAACCAAGTCAGAGACTCGACTCTGGAGGGACAGCGTAAGGCACTGTCAGAGAAATGGCCGTGGTGAAACTGGCATTTCCGCCAGTACTCGTGATGGGCACATTAGGTGCATTCACACGCTCATGCGCACTGGCAGAAGATTGGCAAAAGGGTGTAGGCAGATTTGCCGCGGCGTTCGCGAACGTGCATGCGCAATGGCGCACGCATGACGCCATAGATGCGTCCATTTGCTGGCCTATATTAGACCTCTGTTCCGCCCATCAAGTTGCTGGATTGTCGCCAGCCTTCCTGTGTCCTAAGCATCTGCTAACCCATCTTGGATTTTTTGTTGTGACTCGGCTTGTTCCTGACCTGTCTGCTCTCCTCTCCCGGCTTCAACCCTTGGCTTGTTTCACCTACCTTGTTCCAGTTTGGCTCTACAGTGTATGACCTTCGCTTGGCCTACGAACTTGTTACCTATCTGCCTACCCTCCAGTATATGACGTTGGCTTGTTTCACAGACTCTGCCATTGCCTTCTTCCTGCCTTCCTGTTGTGACCTTGGCTATTGATGTTTACTCAGAAACTTGTGATGCCCCTGTGCAAGGGGCCACACACTGTGTGTAAAGACATGAGTAATGTTGAGTATAGGCAACTAAAAGCGTGCAAACACATAGTTAGATGAGTATTTTTTTTTTTTTTTTTATTGTCTGTATGGTAATATACTTACTTATACTCGCTTAAACATTAAACAAGTAAACACGGAAGTAAATTCACTGCACTGAAATATAACATTTTCTATTCTTGTTTTACGGATCTGCACTCAATGCTGTAATACTGATCTTTACTCAACTGTATGCAATGTCCCATAGACAACAATGCATCTCATTTCAGATGAATAAAAACACAGCATTTTTTACTCCTATGTGCAACAGGTCTAAAAGCCTCTTTTGGAGTTATACAGTATGTGATGTGTTCTGTTTTAATAGAGGATACAGACTATTAGGTGGCACACATTGCTTTAGCTAGGGATGCATTTTCAAATTTCAACATAGAAATATCACTGTATATGCTATGGGAGTAACATCCTCTAGAGGGTACTGCTCTACTGTTTTTTTATGAAGTTGTGTTCTTTTACAAATGCTTGTTGCACAAAAGGGAAGAGAAGTGTTGCCCCCTTGGTGCCCCCCTGCTGTCCCTCTACACTATTGCAGGTGCCTTCCAGACCATATACAGTGTATCCATTGTGATAGTTTCTCTGGTGTCCACCCCAGTTGGGAATCCCTTTGAGAACCATGATAAGCATTATCCGTCTTATTTGTGAATCATCTTCTTTTAATAAACGTTTACTTAGGCTGGCCATAGACGGTTTGAATCTCAGCTGGTTCAGCAGGAACCAGCCAAAATTCAAACCATTTGTGGGAAGGCTGAATGTACTAAGTTGATCGATCAACTTGGGTACAACCAGCCTGCTGGATTCACTAACGATTATCTCTAGTAGCTGCTAGCAATATTCACTGTGTTCCCCCGCCTGCTCCCATAGCAGACAATAGCTTGGCTGAAGGGATTCCTTAGCACTGTAAGCACTGTCTGTGTTGATGTAGGAATCATACATACATACATGATTGCAGGAAATAAATTTGCACTGTCTATGGCCTACCGTAGACTGCACACTTTTTCTCCATTTGCCCCCTAGAGATATATTTAGTCTATTAGAGGTGCTGCATTAAGTGTGCTGGCTTTAGTTCTTCAGTGGTTCCTCAAGCCATAGAATTTATCCTGAGGATTTGGAACACACTGTATATTCCATCAATGTAGTTTGTACCAGCCTAGGCTGCACCCTTTGTGCCATATTACCATTTTTTTATTCATGATGTAAGGCGATGCCTATTTTACAACATATTTAGTGAAAGATAGAAATACAAAGTGGGAAAAAGGGCTTTGCTACTTAAACATCTGTTTAAAGAAAATGCAATTTTGTTAAATTTTAGATTTTTATGTGATTTTACAATTATTATTGTAAAATTGGAAAGGATATCCTAAAGCTGGGTATACACACAGACATTATTTTCCCCTATACAGTGCAGATGGAAGAATCTCCAGCTGAAGCTATTGTATCCTGACAACTGGTGCCTGTCCAAATTACCTAACAATGGCTGCATCTGATTTGGGCAAAGCCACTATTTAGCTGCCAATTTTCTTCCTAACTCCTTCAATTTTTCAAAGGATAGTGTGTGGGAGGTGGCCAACAGGGCCACTCGCATAGCACATTTCTTATAGTGTGTATGCAAGCTTTATTTTTGCCAGAATTTTTTATAAATGTTTAATAAATAATCTTTGAGGGATCAAATTATTTTGAGAAAAATGAAAATGTAGGGAAGTGGTATTTTTTCCAAATAGTTTTTTTTTTTTTGCATGTTTGTGCATTCTGTAGCTAACATTGGACTGTAATCAGTCTACTGTAACTATACCTTAACAGTTGTGATCCTCTAAACATAGAGTGTACTCTCTCTGACACATGTTTGAGCTTGCTCCAGAAGGATGTGCTACCGAAAGTACCATTTTGTGTTATAGATTAGTCAATCAGTGAGCCTGGAGAACCTGGAGGCATGCTGGGATTATTATTGAGACACTGTTTTTGGTTTCCTCCCCACTAGGCTTTTGTCCTGTAAGGAGGTCAGCCTAATAAGTCATTATTTTCTATGCCTGGGCCTAGCACATAGAATGATGCAGGGACCTCATTAAAAAGATGCAGGACTAACTGCTATATTATATATGAATGATATACTGTGTATGGGATGTTTGGGACTGATATATGCTTATAAATATTGCGAGCTGCTGCCCCCAATTCTCTAGGTGGGAGTGGGATCTATGTATAAATTTAGGTGAGAGATTGGGAAAAGGCGCTGCCCTATACATTAACCTTTGGTGTTATTGTGCAAATGCAAATGCGATAAAGTGCACTGAATGTTGCAATATATCTCAAAAATAAATTGATAACTATTTAAATGCTGTAAAGTGCTAGACTCGTTATATAAAAATCATATAAAAGTCATCATTTTGAATTTTACAAATTCATATAATAGTGTGCAAAATATCACAGTCCCATGCAAATATCACAGAAAACAAAAGCAAAACAGAAACCAATTGCAGAAAAAGTAAAAAAGTGCATGTGCAAAGTGTACAAAATCTGTAAATTATTCATCCATCCATAAAAAAAAACTTTAATCAAATATGTAATTTTCTTGAAAAATGTTGCTGGGCTTGCTGGTCCTTATAGTGCCATCCATGGAGTGACAATTGTGTGTGCCAACCCAATGCAGTTAGTGTCTCAGCATGCAATGAGCCTCGGTGTCTCTGCTCGTGCCCCCCACCTGGTATTGCACTCATCTTTCAACAGGGGTGCATCACTTAATGGGTAAATATAACTGGTGCTTGTGCCTCCTCCACATCAATTTCCTGGTGTTCCTCTTGTTATGTCATCCTGTTGTTCTCAGTGGGATATAAAATGACAGCCCCCATAGTGTAAATCCGATATAAATTTTATTAATAAAAAATAAATACACTTACACAAAAGTAATGAAAACTGTGCTCGTAAGTCACTGGAGGTAATGTTGGGGACGCTTCCATGTTCCACGGCTGAAAACCTGAAGTTGCGCAATGACGCTAGGCTCCACCCTACGTGTTTCGTCACTGACGTCATCGTCGCTCGACATTTTTTTCCAGAAAATTACACATTTGATTATAGAGTTTTTTTAAAAAAACTTTTTGCCAGTGCACTTATTTGTGATTTTTACAATTGATTTCTGTTTTTACTTTTTGTTTTATGTGATATTTGCACTGGACTGTGATATTTTGCAAATTATTATATGAATTTGTAATGATTAAAATGGTGACTTTTATATGATTTTTATATGACACTTCTAGAACTTTACAGCATTTAAATAGTTATCAGTCTATTTTTGATATATTTTGCAACATTCAGTGCACTTTATGGCATTTACACAATAACATCAAAGTTTAATGTATAGGACAGCGCCTCAACCTAATACCTCACCTAAACTAGTACTGATATTTGATTGCTTGAAGACAATAGTAGGACTTTATAGAAGGATGACAGCTTTCTTAAATAATTTACTGATGAATGTTTTGATTTAGAAATCATTGTTCTGATCTTGAAATCACAGTTCTCAGTATTGTTTTAAATTGCAAAAGCAAGTGCATATTTTTCAACAACTCTTTCAACTTTTTATTTTATTAAGATTGCTGAAATTGTGGCAATGCTTTCACTTGGCCAGAGACATCAGGACTAGACACTTTACAAATGAGTTTTTAAGACAAAGCCAAATTTGTCTTGCATGATCTGAAACTAAAGTATTGTACATTATCCGTCTGGCTAATCCAGAATACAACATTATTATTTAAAGCTTTTGGCAACAGACGGAAGCTAGTAATCCAGTAGTATAGTCCAACCTTGTAAAATATTTAAGGCCTGGCTGCCAATGCTGAAATACAATATTTAAGGTGGAAAGACTCTTCTTATAGACCAGTCTAGTTAGCAAAATGTATAAAAGTTAACCTGATCATAACAGTCATTCACAAATGATGTTTGTTCTTTGATAAACTCCGAGGCCTTGCAGAAACAGCTGCATTTATTTTAAAGTTGTGTGACTATTTCATTGCACACAGTTGGAATCCATTCATTTCATTATGTGATGCCAGTAGATAACTGGTTGCACCATAGTTTATTTAGGGGTTTCAAAGCAAAGGAGGCAAATACTTTAGACCAAGTGTGTCAAACACAAGGCCCGGGGGCCGAATGCGGCTCTCCAGGTCATTTCATGTGGCCCTAGCACCTCTCCTGCAGCTTCGCCCCCCAGCTTCTTCCTGGCAGCAGCGCAAGGTAAGGGAATGCACTGTGTAAGGTAGGGTGGAGGACTCTTGACTTCTGGTGGTGGACGGGCTCTTGAAATTTGATGTGGGGGGGGGGGTGCTCTAGACATCTGCTTATAAGTATTATGAGAATACTACGATTCTATGCCAGTTGAAAAGAAGGGTCGCACACCGCTGGTATCACCCACAAGATACTTTACTGGAGACTTCAGACAGAACACCATGGCAGAACCATGTTCTCTCTGAGAAGTCTCTAGTAAAGTTTCTTGTGGATGATACCAGTGGTGTGCGACCCTTCTTTTCAGACTTGCAGTAGATACATTTATTTTATCTTAGACTCGGTTCACACTACGGCGATCCGACTTAGTGGGCGACCTGTGAAGTCACGTGCACCGCGACTTCGGCACAACTTGCACGGACTTCATATAATGAATGTCTATGCAAGTCGCTCCAGGTCGCCCCGAAGTAGTACAGGACCCTTTTTCTAAGTCGGAGCGACTTGTGACTCTCCTATTAGAACCGGTCCTGTACTACACTATGGGACGCGACGGTGCGTGACTTGTCAGGCTGACCAAGTCGCACCAGTGTGAATGGAGACTAAAAGATACAACCAGCCCTTTGAGGGCAACCATAATGCTGATGCGGCCCACAATGAAATTGAGTTTGACACTCCTGCTTTAGACCCTCCAGTATAAACAAAATTATTAAGTATGCAGAATTTTTCTAGTTTGATATTATTGACTATTTTATGTACAAATTGCATCACTAAAAATGTGGACATTTCTTTGAATACTGTATTCCATGTCTGGGTAATATGTCTGTGTAAACAAGTGTTCACATGAGTGCTGTGGTCCATACAGTGTGAATGAGCACCTTATTTATTTGGCTGTACAGCTGCCGCATCGAAATAGAAACACATGGGCTGCATGCATGAAGCGCCAGGCGGCTCCAGATGCATAAACAAGGCATTCATTCATGTTGTATTGGCCACAGCGCCTGTAGGAATGAGCTCTACTGCTAAACCTAAATGACTGTTCTTCTAAGAACATAAACCCAACTCTTCTTCCTCAGCCTCCCAGATCCCTTACCTTGCCCAGGCTTTTTAGCAAATTCTATTTTTGCACTAGTGATGAAGGTAATGACACACAAATTAATAATTTTTGTTATGATTCTGTAGTTTATGCTGGGAAACATTTATCCGCATACTGTATTTATATACTTCTTCTTTGGTGTTTCCCACTTTACTACATTAATAAAATTGTACACCCTAGAAATCAGTTGGAAAACCCAGAGGAGATGTGGCAAGCACTAAGAATTGCCCATAAATGTATACATATGCAAGATGTCCCATTCTTGGTCATTTGGCAAGCTCCTCGTAGGAAAACCTTGCTGCAGGCAACACTGTAGGGGTTTTTACATTGTGTTAATGAGGGTGAAGGGGCAAATCCCTAAACTAATCCCCTAAGCAGACCAAAGATTATGCAATCCTCTTTCAATCTACTACATTGCTTGATTGCTCCATCAACAGTCAGTCAGTCAGAGCCTTCCCTGCTGGCAGAACACAATGATCACTGCTGGCGGCTATAGCTACTACTAATGACTATAGCTATTACGGATAGTGCCCACTGATGATCAATAAAAAGACAAACAGAATGGCGAAGAACATTGGAAGTAGCAGGCAGTCTTAATATACAAGAGCAGGCTAATGATAACAACAAAATTGAGTACAAAAGCAGAAGCATATATGGTCTGGGAAAATATGCCAAACAATCAGAAACAGACTTCATGGGGGTGGCCTGGGGGACCGACGCCCTCTAGTGGGCCCTGTACTCACTGCACAGCACTGTGGAGCTTGTTTGGCATTTGCCATTGAACACCAGAATTTGGCAGGTTCCCCACTGGTGCCCTGTGCTTTTCACAGGTGAGGGCAAGTTCACCATGCGCATATATGACAGACGTGAAGGGTCTGGATAAGCGCTGGAAAACGTTATGCTGCCTGTTCTATTGTTCAGCATGACCCTGTGGGTGGTGAGTCAGTGATGGTTGTGGGAAGCATAGTCATGAAGGGATGCACAGACCCCTATAGGTTAGACAATGGCACCCTGACTGCCATTAGATATTGGGATGAAATCCTTGGACCCATAGACAGACCCTTTGCTGGTGCAGTGAGCCCTGGGTTCCTCCTGGTGCCCGACAATGCCCAGCCTCATGTGGTGAGAATATGCTGCCAGTTCCTGAAGGATGAAGGAATTGATATCATTGAATAACCCCCACACTCACCTGACCTAAATCCAATAGAACACCTCTGGGACATGTTTCGGTCCATCCGACGCCACCAGGTTGCACCTCAGTCTGTTCAGGAGCTCAGTGATACCCTGGTCCAGGCCTGGGAGGAAATACCCCAAGACACCATCCGTCGTCTCATTAGGAGCATGCCCCAGCATTGTCAGGCATGCATACAAGCACCTAGGGGCCATACAAGCTACTGAGTACCATTTTGAGTTGCTGCAATGAAATTTCAGTAAAATGGAGTAGCCTGCTGTATCATTTTTTCACTTTGATTTTCAGGGTGTCTTTGAATTCAGTCCTCTGTAGGTTGATCATTTCCATTAAACAATGTAGCATCTTTTCCTCCTAACACATTACCCAGTCCAAATCAGTATAGATATCCAGCATGATATTTTTCCCCATTGAGATCTGATGTGTTTTCAAAGTCTTCCTTTAATTTTTCTAGAGCAGTGTATATAAACCAGTACAATATAAAGTGACTAGTGCTCTCCAAACTACTTAAAGTGAAGTAAAACAGATGTGATATAACAAACATTGATGCCTTCCGAGGGGAAACGCGTTGGAAAAGATCATCTTTGACTAGCAGTGATTCACATAGTAAATAAAGCAAAACCAAAAATCCTTTTGAAACTTTTCTCTGCTGCAGTAGTACCACAAATGTTTGGATTGTATAGGTTTTGTGTTCGCTTTGCCTGCCAGAGTATGTCTATGATAAATGTTTGAGGGTCCCTGCTCAGGCTGTCAAAGTCCGGGTTAGTTGGATGCCACTGAGCAGTGAGGGTGCATGCTGAGGAAAGGTCCGTCCAGACCCAAAGCATACCTCAAAACACAAAAAGATGGCCTGACCGCCATGCACCTCACTCGGCCAGAGTGGTGAGCAAGTAGAAGCAGCCTCAGCTCAATTCATCCAGAGCACAGCTCCAACATGTTTCATCCCCCCGGGGGCTTAATCGTGGAGAATCGTGCAAGGGTGTGTCTACCAGGGACACTTGCTATACTGTTGCATCACTCACTGGTGTGTATTTTTAAGAACAATCATAATCACGAAGGAAAATAAGATTGCATTACATTTGGGGGCCCTTAACAACATACACAGCAAACCGCAGCCTTTAAAAAAAAGGAAGTGATTTAGAAAATTTGTATAATACACTGTGGCTCGACCAGTTACTATTTGCTGTAGTCAAACCCAATGGGGTTAATTTACTAAATGCAAATAGGTTGTTCACTTTGCAAGGGAATGTACCCTTTGCTTTGTGAATAAGGTAAAGCTCTGCTGACTTCCATCTAATCATGTGAAAGCTATGTTATTTTTTACATTTTCATTATACGTGATGAGGTATTCTTTATATAGTGAAGTTTCACCACATTTGCTAAGCAAATGGAAAATTCCCTTGCAAAGTGAGCAGCCTATTTGCCTTTAGTATGTACAGTATATCCCAGTGAGAAAAAAAGTTTTCTTTCATGTCTTAATTTATCAGATTATTTTGATGTTTTGATAGGTATAATTAGCTTTAGAAAAAAATATTAATGTATATATAGTTATCTATATAACTTAAATGTAATAATCCATTTGCTAAGGGCAAAAAGATATATACCAGCTGAAAGAGATATACCAATATATCCGGATATTCTGTATTTAATCTGCTGGGTTTTCAAACAGTTTTTCCTATTAAAAAAAAGTCCTCTACCTCAACTGATACCAGCCCAGCACACAAATTAATTGGTAATACCAAAAGAGTGCTTAACCAGTTCTGGGATTTGCCCGCTTAATGACCAGGCCATTTTTTTGCGATTCGGCATTGCAATATTTTAACGGAAAATTGTGCAGTCGAGCGACGCTGTACCCAACTAAAATTGATGTCCCTTTTTCCCACAAATAGAGCTTTCTTTTGGTGGTATTTGATCACCTGTGCAATTTATATTTTTTGCGCTATAAACCAAAAAGAGCAAAAATTCTGAAAAAAACAAAATTTTTTACATTCTGCTATAGAACATTCAAAAAAAAAAAAAAAAAAAAAAAAATCAAATTAATTCATCATTTTAGGCTAATTTGTTTTCTGCTGCATATTTTTGGTAAAAAAAAAAAAAAAAAAATCACAAAAAGCGTATTTTGATTGGTTTGCTCAAAAGTTATCACGTCATTTTTATTGTTTTTTTTTTTTTTTACTAGTAATGGTGGTGATCTGCATTTTTTAGTGGGACTGTGACATTGCAGCGGGCAGATCGAACCCCTAACTGACATTTTTGACACTTTTGGGGGGACCAGTGACATTACTACAGTAATCAGTGCTAAAAATATGCACTATTACTGTAATAATGACATTGGCAGGGAAGGGTTTAACACAGTGGGTAATCAAGGAGTTAAAAGTAAGCCTAGGGGAGTGTTTCTGAAATGATCATAGAGACTTTTAATCCTATATAGAAGGATCACAGGCGCTCTGTGATTATTCCAGAGAGAAGAACGGTTGGCTGTGTTAACAACAGCTGACAGTAGTTCTCTCTCTGCGAGGAGCGATCGCGGGTGGCCAGCGGCTATCAGAGCCGCCAGCCCCGTGCATCGAAGTCCCCGCTGCCGAGTGGGGGTGGGAGCGCGCCGGTGGCGGCACGCGCTCACCCCCTAGCAGCAGGCGCGGGACCAACATAGTCTCAAGTCGGTTCGTGCAGGAGGAGGCTGCCTGCTGCAGTAAAACTGCGGCGTGCGGTCCTTAAGTGGTTAAAGCAGAACTAAAGGGAGGAATATTCACCTTTCCTCCAATGGTCCCTATCCCTTGATGGTATCTTCTTCTGTGTGCTGGTTTTCTGCCATCTTCACTGGCTGGTATAGGCTGGTGTAAGTCCTGTACATGTACAGTAGCTAGTCATCCTGGCACACAGGGATAGAGCCAACTGCTGCAAGCTGAGCTGCACATGTGCAGATCACTTTACATGCTGGGTAACATGGCGAGCAGGCAGGTAGGTGTATTTTATTGCAGAAGGGACAAAAAGCCTGCCAGTGAACAACAGCAGAACTTTAGTTCTGCTTTAAGTGCTAGAAGCATGCACCCCACTATTACCAACCACATTTATTTACTCTACTAGCACCCAGGGAGGTGGTTTATAAAATGGGGTATAATTTGGCCTCATGCACACAGGTATGATAAAATACTCCAATGCATGCTGGATCTTTCGGCCACCAGCTAGCAAAACAATTCAGCTTTAAAAATTGCTCATTTGCATTCATCACTTGAAAATTACACCCTACAAGCGGCTATATGTGAGGGGGGATGCTGGGGCATGACCTTTGCATTGGAAAGGGCTACAAGGCAGGGCTGACCCCCCCCCCCCCTTCTTTCCTATATTTTGCCCTGGCAACTGAGCCTCTAGAAGCCATAATTAGATCCCATAAAGATATTTTGGATTCCACCATGCCCAAGAAAAAAAATTATGCTCAGTCCTGACCACATGCTTCTACACTTGGGTGATACAGGGTCTTCGCTTAAAGCAGTCGTGGATACTCAAAATTGGGAAAGGTTGCCACCAATAATCCCATAAAGGAAGGAGTACTCCTCAATGTAATATAAAATTGAAAATATATTATAACAACATGATAAAAAAATGTTAAAAACATATCCAAAGAAAATATGTAGTGAATGATATGCGGCATCTCGCCGTATATATGAAATATATGAGTATGGTTATACAGAAGGACCTGTTACATGGCTATTAACTGCAGAGAACTTGTTCTTGGGAACACATGATCTACAATGATCTCATGGATCAGGGCCAAAAAGGAAAGTTGTGTGCCATTTGCTAAGGGATCACTACGCGTTTCGCTTAAAGCTTTTTCAGGGAATCCTATTGGTACTGGGAGATACAGCATAATTACTGTATCATATACATAAATAAATTTCCACATTATTGATACATCATATTTCATCCCTCAATAAACATGTTATAAATTACAAAACAGAAACAAAATGTGCAAACATAAATATTTGAGTACTCATAGGTACCTTCCCAAACCCAAAAGGGGAACATGGAGCACCTGAGCCAACAGCATGGCAAGAAGGAAAGTCACGCGCAAAGCAGCTCAGAAAAAAGTGTACACCAGGCACTGGGAATTACTTCCATTTGGAACAATAATATATACTGACCCATACCTACATTATATCTTATTTGTCAGGTTTTGTGGCCCCAGTGCAAGGCTCCATTGTTTGGCTGTATGGTGCCCGGTGTACACTTTTTTCAGAGCTGCTTTGCACGTGACTTTCCTCTTTGCTCATTTGTGCATTATTACGTTTGTTTACAGGAGTATGGCATTTAGAAGTGCATGTTCATAAACTCAATCTATTCATTTAATCTAGCTACTAAAATGCATTTGCATGCACTACAGTGTATTTAGTGTATACAGTGTATTTACAATTGAATAGAGTGCTACACTGCGCAATACATGTTCTATGCTCTTAAAATACACAGTACAAAACAATAAACAATTATGATTTACATATTTTATCTAATTGGTTATGTATTTTTATCTTTTGTATGATAATTATAATGTATTTTGTATGCTGTCTATCAGTTCTCTGATCATCAGATATGTGGATCCTGAAGAAGCCCTAAATTCGGTGGAAACAAGTTGATCCATATGTATTGTTTAACGCATTCTCCTATTTGGGATGATCATATATGTCTGTTATACTGTTTTACTCTCATTGTATTCATCTCATTGAAAGGGTATATGTTTCTCTTTTAAAAAATGTGATATAGTAATAAATTGAACTATGTTTTTACAAATTTGTGGAATAGTACAATATTGATATTTGTTTTTCTGAGAAGGTGGGCACTTCAAACCCCCCCCCCCCCCCATCATTTTATTTGAAGATCGGTTTGGGACTCTCTGTTCTATTCCAATATTTCTGGGCATAGTGCCACGTTATTTTCAAGTACAGTATTTAGCATATTAAATATATCTCCACGTGAAAGTGCTCAGGGATTACAAAGTTCCTCCTTTTAAAATACACAATGATCAACACGCAAACAAAATGTCCACATATCATTATGATTCAGATTCCTCTGTGTTCACTTCACACAAACAAAAATCGAAATACAGAGTCCTTTATAACTCCAACAATATTCCAAAATTCACCATTCCATACACTCCTGTATTATTCATGGCCACCACTAATGCTCAACCAAGTCCCTCACCTGTAGGTTTTAAATATATATATTACTACAGGTCGAAGAATAGGGATGGAGGCACACAGCCTTAGTTAGGCGATGCCTCATTTAAAGTCCCGACTTTTTTCTTTGTTTGCATTGATTCAGGGATGGAAGTGCTCACATGGTTGGTCACACGGCCAATATACAATTTCATTATTTCTGTTTTTATATAATATGTTAGGTTCCACAGCATGCTATCTGATTGACTACTATTAGTGTCATCACCTGTCCCTTACCATGGCCAATGGATCACTCATAGGTTTTGGTTTATTGCCTATTACTCTTTATTACTTTTTATACTTTGGATGGTTTGGCCTGTCCTCTGGATGGCTTTTGGTTTGCTCCCCGGGAGCTGTGATGCGTGTTGTGCTTCCCCTCTCTCCCTCTGCTCCTCAGAGTAGGGGACTGGGTGGGCGGTATCACCACGCATCGGCGCCACGCCTCCCGTCGACGCGTGACGTCAATTGGCGCCATTGCGCCAGTGGTGTTTGATCCATCAGTGTACATAAGCCTAGCCCACGGGACGGTAATGCCTATGGCTTTTGCCCTTCCCGTGGTGCATTAGGCTGTACACTATCGTGACGCTGGGCTCACTATGCGAGGCGGCCTTTTGGTTGACACGTACTATCTCACTCGGTAATTGGGACTCCATTTTTGCACCTTATTTTTGGTAATACCCACTCACTCGCTTTCAATTCCCTTCCTTCCTATTTTTACACTGGTTTGGATCACCACTATATTTGGTCTCTCTCCTGCTTCTTCCAGGGTCCTTTCTATTCTCTTGCTCTGCAATGGGCAGTGCTATCATCCACCCTCCCTTCACTATACCCACTCTCGGGCATGGCGCCCAACGTCCCCATATTCCTTTCCTTCACACCCTTGTTATGTTCACTCTGCATTTTTATCATACTCCGCTTATGAGTACTATGACACCCCTAATCGTATACAACTATTTTTATTTTTACAATTTTACTCATATATAATATATATATATATATATAATATATTTTTTCTACAGATACTGTATACGCCTACCTACTTATGGGTATTCATTTCATACATCCTAGCACGTTTTCACCATGCTATAACGTGTCCCTTTTGCTCGCCTGCTGGTGCGCCCTCAGCTCCCATGGGGGACATGCTAAGCCCATACAGTTTCAGTGCCACATTCAGAACTATCACGTAAGTGTTGGGGTGAAATGGGTTTTTTTGGTCCCCCTGCTTCTTCCCCCCCTCTTCTTCTCCTCATTCAAATTGGCATTTATGATTCTTTTTTCTTACTCATTTTTTTTTTTAGAATTATAAAACATCTACTCCTGATGAAGTGGCAATGTGCGTCCATGAAAGGTGTTCAGGTTATGATGTTTACCACACACCCAACTATGCAATTACTTGGAATTTTAACATTATATGATGTAAACATATTCAATATTGTACCATTTTCTGGAATCAGCATTGCTGTCTGTCAATATCATGAATTTGGAGATGCCTTACCAACTTGTCATTACTTGTGCAATACCTATTTATTTCATGTTGTTTTTACTGTAATATTTTATCCATGACCATATGTATGTACCTATGCCCTATGTGGATATTTGTATGATTGATGACCTATATCAAAGTGCCTTTCTTTGCTACTATGCTGTGGACCCAATTTCATATTCAATATAGCCATGTTACATATCCCAACCATTTGTGTGCATTTCATATAAAGTCCCAACTGTCCCCTTTTTTACCCTTCTCCCCTATTTTTAGGGATGCTAGGGCATCAGCTTTTTGTATTGTATTACTATGTTGTGGAATGATCACACGTTATTTATTTTATCATATGTTACATACCATGCCGATAGCCCTACTACATTTCATTTTTACTCCCCTTCCCCCAACTTCTTTATGAATAGGGATGGAGACACACAGCCTTAGTTAGGCGATGCCTCATTTAAAGTCCCAACTTTTTTCTTTGTTTACAGGTCGAAGATTGTTAATTCAAGGATCCCTTGGATCAAGTTTGAGTCAGGTTCTGAATACCTTTACTACCTTCCTGGAGTGTTGTGGTCCTCATCTATATCATATAAAGCATTGACCCCTCCTAATACTCTTGTGGGTAAATCTACTGTATGATCTCTTTATAGAACTAAATTTGAATTGATCTCAGCGACCTTACCTTGGACCTTCTTTCTAGAAGATCCTTCATTCCTGGCTGTCTTCCCAACCACAGAGAGTTTTCTTTGGTGGAATATTAATGAACTGACTACTCATTTAGGTTTACAAGATGACTGAGGATTTATTTCCTTTGATCATTTATGTGACTTAAAAGGTAACACACAGCAAGAGAGGTATTGAAAATTAAGCATTTCTACAGTTCTTGCTATTTTCTAATGCCAAACACTCCCGCCACTTCATGTGAATGAAAATGCCATCATTCAGAGAGATTGGATTAATATATGATTTATATAATTAATTTGTTAGTCGTTTGTTCCCTGATCATTTACTTTATATGCAGAAATGAGAGGATGATCGTGGCATGCATTTTTTACCCTCAGGATTGGAAGGACATGTTATAATTTATAAAAATATACTAAATCCTTAACCACTAGGGAAACTGCCCTTAAATGTCTCACTAGATGGTATTCTACACCTGTTAGATTCATTATTTATCTATACGTGATTTCTGAAATTAGTTTGAGGTTGCTCTGCTAATAGTATGCTGGTCCATATATTTTGGGGGTGCAAGAGACTGACACCTATATATCGTATCATTTCAATTATTTCTTATAAGACAGTGGTTCTCAACTCTTGTCCTCAGGACCCACTAACAGGCCAGATTTTAAGTAGTACCTTGGGGAGATGCAGACTAGAATACTGCATACACCAAGCAGCAAATTAGATGACCTGTGATGTATTTCAGTTATCTTGCAAACCTGGCCTGTTAGTGGGTCTTGAAGACAGGAGTTGAGAACCACTGTTCTAAGATAATAGAGCATACTCTGCACATAAAAGTCCCCTCTCCCCGCCCCATGTTTTTTCTATTTGCCCCAATACTACCTGGTGGTATTTCATGCCATGAAGAAAAAAACGTATACATACACTATGCGTTGCTACACAATGGGCCATAGCCTTGAACTAAAAAAACCTTGATAATCCCCTTTTCACAAATCATTGATAGGATATGATTATGCTGATGGTGAGGATTTTCCATACACTACATGATTATATGCTTTTAAGCTGAAATGGAATACATGGTGCTATAACCAACCAATGTTTGCATCATAACCTGCCCCAATTTGATTTTTAGGTTTCTGCGTTTTTGTTTGAACTCTTTCCTGTATTTTTCAATTACTCAACTTGACCTTATAGTGCATGGCTATTTGTTTACTCTTGCCATCTCTTTTTTTAATGTTTCTTGTTAAATGGTCTTATTTGTACTAAGTATCATCATAATAGCTGTTGTAATTTCCTTGTTTTTTTATGTGAAAGGTTTTTGACTTTTAATATATCTTTTGTATTGTATGTTATATATTTTATTTTGAAAAATAACAAAAAGCGCGTGATCGCCCTAGTGTAAAAATGTTTATTATCCCAATGGCTAAAAACAAGATCCAATGAATTCACATTAGGTGAAGGAATAAAAGTACTTCAATAAGCCCCTGGCTGCCTCTCCTTGGTGGTCACACTTCCAGTCCATGGGGGAGAAGACAGCATGGAATAATATGCACAAGCTGCTACAGAGCAGCTAGAGTCTTCCAAACACCACCAGTAAAGCCGCCACCTCTCTGTAAAGTGTGCAGGACCTACTGCACATGCGTCCAGATGATGACAAAGCCAAGGCTGAGCTGAGCCCTGGACTGAGGTTGACAGCAGAAGATGGGAAGGGTATGAATTGTGGTTGTGATTATGACGCATTTTGGAGGCGTTGCCTCCTTTTTCAAGTCCAACCCATTACATAACAAGTGGTTATGTAACCTCCCCCACACACACCTTAAAGGGACGGACTCAGGGAGAGGACAATCCAGTAATAAGCAGAATAAGTACAATCAACAGACAGATATCACCACTTTTATAGACATTGAGAATAGATTTGAATAAATAAAAAGGAGCAAAACATGAGAAATAGAACTGAGTTGTCCTCTCACTGAGTCGGTACCAATGAAGTTCATGGGGAAAGCAACTGTTTGTTCACTATAAAATACAGCTGGTTATGTAGTGGATTGGACTTGAAAAAGGGGGCCAGGCTCTAAAAACATGCAATTATTATGCAAGCAGCACTATGTATTTCATTTTAAGTATACATTATATACATTTTGATAGGAAGTTTTTGATACTGCTGTACGCACTATTGTCAACCACAACTCTAACACCCATATTCTCCTGTGCACTGACTGCCCAGCTTGTGCTCCCTCAGCTCCCGGGATGGAGATTTTTGGCCAAGCCCAATTTTTAACGCTTTAATGTTTTCGAGATCTGAGCTGCATTGTAAGTCGTTTGGGGATGTGGTTTTCTCTCCCTTCCCCTTCCACTTTTAATTCATTTAGATTATATTGGCATTCTTTTTATATTATATATATATATTTCTTTTTTTTTTTGCAGATACACATCATACACCTGCTTCTGAGGAAGTGGTAAATAGTCCACGAAACGCGTTGAGACTGTTTTATGCAGTTATCATATCATGCGTTTGCACAACATTTCATGAAATTATTTGATTATAATGTTGGTTTCTATATAACCTGTACTTGGGGTATGCTTATCAGCTCATACCAACAGTTTTTATTCTGTAATGTGCTATGTTCTTCACGTGTACTTTATGTAACAATAAAAATGTGGTATTGTGTATTCATTTTACCAGTTGTGTCACATGTCTAATTTAAAGTCCCAACATTCCCTTCTCTCATGTCAGATGGTATTACCTCAATTACTATATATATTCAGGACACTGCCAATTCCAGTCCCAAACTCCTTTTTTAATTCCTTACAAGCAGTAGTTAATAAGTTCATCTGGCAAAACAAAAAAGCATGCTGTGCATTTAACAAACTTATTAAACATAGAAAAGCTGGAGGCTTAGGACATGTGGTCCTAAAGGACTATTACTTAGTTACTGCATTAACTATTGGCTCTGTAGTACACCCCTTCTTCTATGGGCCGAAATTGAGTCAGAGTATATACAATAACTGGCAAAAACTTAAGAATTTTTTTCTGAACCCAGCATATCAAACCCCAATCACATCCTATACACCCTCCCACTATATTAGCTGCCACCAAAGCCTAGCGCAAAATCAATTCCAAAGTGCAGTCTTACCACTCCACACACCTCCCTATTCCACTAGAGGTATGTCAAGTAGTTATACCTAATATATCATTGGCAGAATGGCTTACCAGGGGAATTCAATGGTTGAAAGCTCTATTTGACAATGACAAACTTAAGACCTTTTTGACACTTCAATTTGAAGATCACCTACCAAAATCAGAATACTACTCCTATTTGCAAATAACGTCCATCATCCGCCACATCCGTATTTATGGGACTATACAAGCTAAAATAATTTAAACAAATCTGAACCAATTCTTGCTTGGAAAAAAAGATCTAGAACAAGAATTCTTCTCGCACCAATGGGAACAAGCTATCTCCTTTATATACAAATCCACTAGGAGTGCCAACCTATGGGAACTAATGCATAAGATTACCCTACGTTGGTATTTGACCCCTTACAAACTGTCCAAATTCCAGTCCCATACATCCAATCTTTGTTGGAGAGAATGTGGACAGGTTGGTACATTGTACCATACTCTATGGCTATGTAAAAAAATAGCTAAATTCTGGCTCTCCATTTATAAATCGTCTCAGAAATCACTGTTATCCATGTCCAAGTATCTCCCAGTCCAGCCTTGTTGAATCTGTGGATAGACGCTTTTCCATATCACCTCAAAACAGTAGTAACTAACATTTTCCTAGCCGCAAGACTAGTACCAATGAGACATTGGAAATCACAAATACCCCCCTCCTTACCTTGCAGTAGTGCAGTCTCACTTTACTTATGAATCTATGCTTGCATTGTCGAATGGAACTCATGATGAGATAAGAGATGGTGAAAAGTGGTGTCGCGCTAATCAATATATAAATCAAACTGACAATAAGGAGCAAGCAAGTCCCAAGTGTGAAAAGTCCAATCCACATAAATTCCAGATGGAAAAAAGAAGAGGGGGTGCAAGCAGGAGAGTCCGCCACCAGTCAAGATATCAAGGTACTCTTACCGACTTAAGAGACCCCACAGGGGTCTCCTCCCAGAGCGACCAAATGGGACTTCCAAACGTTCCTTCAAACACTTGCGGCGTGTTCCCGGTGTCCGGCCAGTGCAGTATCTGAAGGGGGCTCCCCGGTCCGGTAGACAGAACTCCGGCGTTTTCCACCCCCCAGCCTGGGATCCCCGAAACTGCTTCCGGCCCCGGTCCATGACCCAGCTCTGTCAGATACTGCACCGGCCGGACACCGGGAACACGCCGCAAGTGTTTGAAGGAACGTTTGGAAGTCCCATTTGGTCGCTCTGGGAGGAGATAAACCGATGTGATTGGTTTCCCTGTGCTTCCTGTTTATCCACATTTAGAGCGGGTTTGACCCTGTGGGGTCTCTAAAGTCGGTAAGAGTACCTTGATATCTTGACTGGTGGCGGACTCTCCTGCTGGCACCCCCTCTTCTTTTTTCCATCTGGGATTTATGTGGATTGGACTTTTCACACTTGGGACTTGCTTGCTCCTTATTGTCAGTTTGATTTATATATTGATTAGCGCGACACCACTTTTCACCATTACTTTGAAGATATAGTTTATCATCTTTTTGTGTCAGCTGCTTATCTTATTAAGGGTTATACCGTTTGCCATATCATTGTTTTTACTTTTTAAATGATTATAGCGCAGCGATTTTACACTATATAATGAGATAAGAGATGCCTGGCATAGTTGGGCAAAGTGGTACGAATTGTCAAGGCATTCTCCGGTTACAAGTACTACATGGTACTACATGCTATAACAAATGATAACCTTAATAGAAAAAATCAAGAGTCTTATTACTAGATGGCCATTTTAATTTAATGACTCGTGTGACTCAAAAACTCTATTTTCTTTATTGTTTTCTTCTTATATATTGTTTTAATGTTTTTCTATGTTCACCTACAAGAACCATATTTATTCAGAAATAGAACAGATGTTATAAACACGTATACTATTTTGTCCATCTGTATACATGTATGTGCTTCTTTGAACTCCAATAAAAACAAATTGATACAAAATGGATGCCATATTCAGTACTTCATTTTCACTTGCTTGTAGATTACTTCAAATATGAATATCATGCATATGTATTAAACAATAATTGAAAATGTGCTGGCAGACAAACAGAGAAAAGGCTGCTGGCAACAAAATTGTCAAACTAGGTAACAGAGATAATTCTGTAAATTACCGCTCTACAATGTGATAATGTACAAGGTGACTCAATTAAAATAAAATATAACATAAACACGTGCAAATGTAAGAGAAAAAAAGTCCAGATTAGGTCTTACAAAACAATTCAGCGAAACTTTGCAGAAGGGAATTGTTCAATCCACTTTGAGAATGAGCCTTTATCAATCACAAGCAATGGACTCTTACCAGAACACGAGGACTCCACTACAGAGTCAAATCAGCATACACATGACAATCCCTTCAAGCAAACCGGTTTATGCCCCCAATGTCACATATGACGAAATGTGTTGGTCAGAGCTAACGCACGTGAGGTCACCACGCCTACATGGAATGGTAATTCTTGTGAAGCATTGCTTGGAACCTCTATCATGCATCTGGGGATTGTTATACATACAAAGTGTATATATTTTTTTATTCATATGAGTAGTATTCATACTTCGAAGTGCAATATAACCTTTTAGACAGTTTTAGACTATGTGGATTCTTCCATTTAGATTTTATGTGGAATGCATTTATGGTTGCCATTGACATTACCATTGACTGGATTCACAAGGTTCTGTATACTGCTGAACTGCAGCCAAACAATATGAACCAGATCTCTGCTTGATGGGATTGTCATATTTATGTTGATTTGACTGTGTATTGGAGTCCTCATGTTCTGGTAAGAGTTCATTGCTTTTGGTTGGTGAAGGCTCATGTGGTGATCGTCAAAGTGGATTGAACACTCCTTTTCTGCAGAGTGTCACTGCCGCGTTTTGGACAACCATATTGGGACTTTTTTCACTTATATATTCACATGTTTGCTGTATATTTTATATATTATATTTCATTTTAATTCAGTCACCTTGTAAATTCAAATGTATGTTTTTAAATTGTACATCTAATATACCTTTAACCAACTCAATGCCAGGCACTTTTACCCCCTTCCTATTTAGGCCAATTTTTAGCTTTTAGCGCTGTCACACTTTGAATGACAATTGCTCGGTCATGCAACACTGTAGCAAAATGTTGACATATGTTGCTCATTTTTTTTTGTACAAGGTGTCCAAGGGAAATGCACTAGGTGCTTGCGCCTCCTTTCTTTTGTGTTTTCAGTATGTGGAAATGTATACATGAATCAGGTCAGAATGACCTTTAGATGAGTGGATAGAAAAAGATCAGAAAGCTCAGGCAATCTCGCTTAGCATATTTGATGATCAAATCATACATATATGTAAGAGTGAAACTGCTAAAGAAATGTGAGGAGGATTACAAAAGGTGCATGAAAGAGCTAATCACATGGTAAAGGGCTGCTGTGATTGGCCCTTTACCCTGACCTGTGTCCCGCAGTGTCAAAGGCACACAGAAGTCACAGACACTTCCCAATGTGCGCCACATGGTGCAGTACAGAAGAGGTTAATTATATGTTTTCACAGTCATTATATGTATGCTTTATAGGTGGCATCAAAGGTAAGCCAATTACTTGTATCTATGCTGCTTAAAATATCTTATAAACAGTAGGCACAAAATTAATTTTGTTATTTTTTTCCTTAACATTATCAAATTTAGTTTCAACCCACGTTCTACCTTTTCTCATATTTGGCATCCATTAACAAAAAAATGACAAATGAAAAGAAAGGACAGCAAAACAAAAGTGAGCTGTTACACATAACAACCAAATACATTCCGGATTTATATTCCTAGAGAATACAGGTTAAACTTTTTTTTGGCCACTATTCACATTTATTTCTATTTTCTTTTCTCAAACAGTTTATTTTTAAATAAAGCTCTCCCATAGACTAAAAAGCTCACCAATAAATGATTTGATTATTTAAATATTTATATGCAGCTTTTATTTATATGAATGGGGCCTCTATTGTATTATTTTTATATCTAGCAAACCAAGGTTCTGTTAAAGGATAAGTTCACCTTTTAAAGAAAAATAATGAATGCACATCTTTTTCAGGTAAAAAAAAAAAAAATGTGCATTTAATATTTTTTCTATTTGGAGCCTGGAAAGCATTTAACCCATGATGAGAACTACAAATTGACAGCAGCAAAGGCAACCAAACCTTGCAGTTTTCAATTTGTGAGTGACACGGCCGGGTGGGGGAGATTTCCCCCCCCCCCCCCGCCGCCTGCCACATCTGAGAGGCGGGGAAGTGTGGGGGCCGGTGGATTTGTAACATGTTACACCCTGAATATGGGTGTAACATTTTTACAAACAATGTACTTATCCTTTACCCACTTTAGCCCCGGAGGATTTGGCTGTTCAATGACCAGGGCCTATTTTGCGATTCGGCACTGCATGACTTTAACGGACAATTGCGCGGTCGTGCAACACAGTACCCGAATGAAATTGACGTCCTTTTTTCCCACAAACAGAGCTTTGTTTTGGTGGTATTTGATCACCTGTGCGATTTTTATTTTTGCGCTATAAACAAAAAAAAAAGCGACAATTTTGAAAAAATTAAAAATATTTTTCACATTTTTTTATATGAAATTCTCAAAAAAAATGTAAAAATCAAAATTTTTTAACATTTTAGGCCAATTTGTTTTCTGCTCCATATTTTTGGTAAAAAAAAATCTCAATAAGCGTATCTTGATTGGTTTGCGCAAAAGTTATTGCGTTTACTAACTACGGGAAAGATTTATGTTGCAGGACTGCAAAATTGCGGCAGACAGATCGGACCCCTAACTGACATTTTTGACACTTTTGGGGGTACCAGTGACATTACTACAGTAATCAGTGCTATAAATATGCACGGTTACTGTAAAAATGACACTGGCTGGGAAAGGGTTAACTTTACTGGTGATCGAGGGGTTAAGTGTGTCCCTATGGGCATGATTCTAACTGTCAGGGGGCATGGCTTGTGAGATCATCACAGAGACATGCGAGCAGGATCGCATAGCCTCTGTGATAATCTAAGGGAGCCATCTGTCTTTCTCCCTCTACTGCGGGAGATCGTGAGTGACCGGCAGCCATCGGAGCCACCGGTCACACGCGCTGGCTCCCCAGGGAACAAGCGGGGGCGGGAGCGCGCCGCCCCCAACTCGTGCTCGCCCCCCACAGGCGCCTGAGCGAGCATTGTATAGGGCTACGTCGCTTTGCCCAGCAGCGGCAGAGTGCCGCAGTAAATGTACGGTGGGCGGGGCTGAAGTGGTTAAGCTCTCTGCAAGCACTGATGCATTCAAACTGGTCATACATTGGGTGTGATTTACTAAAACCGGAGGCTGCAAAATCCAGTGCAGCCATGCATGGCAAGCAAGCAGCTTTTAATTTTAGCTTTTTCAATGATACTTTCACAAAAGAAAAAAAAAAAAAACTGGAAGCTGATTGGATGCTATGCAGAGCTGCACTCGATTTTGCACTCTCCACTTTTAGTAAAGCAACCCCATTGCATGCTTATTTTCCATTAGGCTTTAGTTCTTTTCTTTTGCAGTACATATTATTCTAATATTCTGCAACCATTTGATTACCATTTAAAATAATAACATAAATCACCTTGAAATTGATAGTATTCCTTTAAATAAACATCAAAGAAATACTCATTTGTCTTAAAAAAAAAAAAAAAAATATGCATGACATACTTTAGCAGGCACAATGGCACAGCAAAGGAGTTTACTTCTGCCATTCTCATTTGCTGCACAAAGTTTTTCTGTTGAGGGATATTTCATTTAAAATCACTAAGGGGGTCTATGAATAAAAAGTTGACTCGCACAGCTCCAATAAAATGGCCATATTCTGCGTTATAGAACTATCTCATATGATTCTAGCGCCATCAAGTGGCCATAATGTGTTATTTTTTTAACAAATCAGGAAAAAAAAGTTTGCCCACTAGATGGTGCTTATGAACATACAAGATAGTTCTACAACACAGAACATGGCAAACTTTATTGGAGCTGTGTGAATGTGTGTGATATTCTATACATAGCCCCTAAATATGTAGATGTGTGCAACTAGCCCAAAATAGTTTCATTCAACCGAATACTTGCACAATAATAACTTGCATGCCTTATTTCCCGTGGAGATCAGAGAGGCCCTTCTGTAGACATAGGCAAGAGGAAGCAGTATACAAGGAAGCAGAAGAGGAACAGGCAGTTTGGTCTATTGGCCAAGCTTAAAGCTAACAGAACCAGCTCAAATATTACATTACTCTTTCAGGTCAACGTTGATTCACTAGGTGAAATAATGGATCTGACCTGAGTTGAGACCGGAGATGAGGAACTGTTGTGCTTTTCTCCTGGTCTAAACCTGGCTAACAGTGACATGGCAGACTTTTCAATTCAATGGGATGATATTATTCTAAGCAGATTGGAATCATCAGTTGAAGAGAACCTGAGGAGATAGACTATGTATTTTAATAGAGGTTGTTGTGCAATATTTGCTGTAGGAGTTTAAAGCAGGGTTCATTCACTGTTTATATCCCACCCCTTAGTCCTAAGGCTAATAATTTAAGACGTTTTATGAGAACATCTGTTCACTTCTAAATAGGCAGTCAAAGGCTCTTTAGGTTATCGTCTGTGACTTCAACTATGCCAACTTGACAGTCTTTCTACTAAATTTTCATCAACATGATTGTGTGTATACAGAGGGCATATATAGTTATCCCTTGCCTCCACCTTGGCCTATCTGAACATATTTCTGTCATGCTGGCCTCATCCTATTGTCCATTGCTGAAAAATGAGTAAGCCAACAACAAAGACCATTACTGCGTGGCCCAAGAATGCCATCTCTATGCTACAGGACTGTTGTAATGTACTGGATGGCGGATTTTTTAAGGAGGCTGCAACAGTTGCCATATGTGTGGAACTGGAGGAATGTGTTTCATCTGTTCTAGACTACACAAATAAGTGTGTGTTGGATGTTACCCTCACCAGAACAATTACTTTTTATCCCAACAAAAATCCATGGTTGAAGGCAGAGGTCCATTCTTTGTTGCATATGATTCTGCATGCAGTTTTGCATCGGAAATAAAAGCAGCAATCAGGTTCACTGCTGAACGTAAAGCATTAATCTTGCTACTAGAACAAAAAGAGCCTAAGCTTTTTATGCTCTTAAAACCCAGGGTCAATTCTATTCCAGTGAATTAGAGTAGAGATGCAGATGGAGCCCATCTCTTCCTGATATTCCTAACACCTTTATGCACAATTTAGGAATTTCAAGACTCTTCCTGGTTCCAGGCTGACTGTAGCAGAGGTGGGGTGGTCTCTGCAAGTCATCCCTCATAAGGCTAAAGGCCTGGATAGCTCCCCTAATCAGGTACTTGGGGACTGTGCACACCAGTTCTAAGAAGTGCTAGCAGACATTTATATCATTTACCTTTCTAAGATGATTGTTTCTGCATATCTTAGGACTACTACTATTATTGTTTTCCCAAAAATCCCATTAATGTCCTGCCTAAATGACTACCATAAGGTAGCATTGAATGCAATAAGTATGAAATTATGCTTTAAAAGGCTGGTTATGGCACAGATGAAGACTATTGATTTAGAGTAGGCATTATGCATTCAGACAGAATTACTTCGCTGCAGACTCCATTTAAATTTCAATACTATCATTCCACAAACTGTGATAGATGAACTGACATTACATGAACTCTGGAGTTAAATGTTGTGTAACTGGGTAGTGACATTTTTAACATATATGCCCCTGTTTTTTTAGTGTTCAGAATATCTCATCTTCCTCCATTATTCAACTGGTTCCAACTCAGCAATGTGTTTTGAGTCCCCTACTATATACAGTATCTCACAAAAGTGAGTACACCCCTCACATTTTTGTAAATATTTTATTATATCTTTTCATGTGACAACACTGAAGAAATTACACTTTGCTATAATGTTAAGTAGTGTGTACAGCTTGTATAACAGTGTAAATTTGCTGTCCCCTCAAAATAACTCAACACACATCCAATAACATCTAAACCGTTGGCAACAAATGTGAGTACATCCCTAAGTGGAATGTGCAAATTGGGCCCAAAGTGTCAATATTTTGTGTTCCACCATTATTTTCCATTACTGCCTTAACCCTCTTGGGCATGGAGTTCAAGAGAGCTTCACAGGTTGCCACTTGAGTCCTCTTCCACTACTCAATGAAGACATCACGGAGCTGGTGGATGTTAGAGACCTTGCGCTCCTCGACCTTCCGTTTGAGAATGCCCCACAGATGCTCAATAGGGTTTAGGTCTGGAGAGATGCTTGGCCAGTCCATCACCTTTACCCTCAGCTTCTTTAGCAAGGCAGTGGTCATCTTGGAGGTGTGTTTGGAGTCACTATCATGTTGGAATATTGCCCTGCGTCCCAGTCTCTGAAGGGAGGGGATCATGATCTGCTTCAGTATGTCACAGTACATGTTGGCATTCATGGTTCCGTCAATGAACTGTAGCTCCCCAGTGCCGGCAACACTCATGCAGCCCCAGACCATGACACTCCCACCACCATGCTTGACTGTAAGCAAGACACACTTGTCTTTTGCACTCCTCACCTGGTTGTTGCCATACACGCTTGGCACCATCTGAGCTAAATACGTTTATCTTGGTCTCATCAGACCACAGGACATGGTTCCAGTAATCCATATCCTTAGTCTGCTTGTCTTCAGCAAACTGTTTGCCGGCCTTCTTGTGCATCATCTTTAGAAGAGGCTTCCTTCTTGGATGACAGCCATGAAGACCAATTTGATGCAGTGTGCGGCGTATGGATTGAGCACTGACAGGTTGACAACCAGCCCCATTCAACCTCTGCAGCAATGATGGCAGCACTCATACGTCTATTTCCCATAGACAACCTCTGGATAGGACACTGAGCACGGGCAATCAACTTCTTTGGTCGACCATAGCGAGGCCTGTTTTGAGTGGAACCTGTCCTGTTAAACTGCTGTATGGTCTTGGCCACGGTGCTGTAGCTCAGTTTCAGGGTCTTGGCGATCTTCTTATAGCCTAGGCCCTCTTTATGTAGAGCAACAATTCTTTATTTCAGATCCTCAGAGAGTTCTTTGCCATGAGGTGCCATTTAGAACTTCCAGTGACTAGTATGAGAGAGTGATAACACCAAATTTAACACACCTGCTCCCCATTCACACCTGAGACCTTGTAACATTAACGTGTCACATGACACCGGGGAGGGAAAATGGCTAATTTGGCCCAATTTGGACATTTTCACTTAGGGGTGTACTCACTTTTGTTGCCAGCGGTTTAGACATTAATGGCTGTGTGTTGAGTTATTTTGAGGGGAAAGCACATTTACACTGTTTTACAAGCTGTACATTCCCTACTTTACATTGTATCAAAGTGTAATTTCTTCAGTGTTGTCACATGAAAAGATATAAGATCCATTGTGTGTTGCAACTGCTCCGCTGGAGGTAGATTGGCACTGCACTGGGTGAAAAATGTGCACAAAGGATTATTAGCAGCTGCCTACCCGCTATCAATGACCTTTACATTAGCAAATGCAGGAAAACAGCTTCTACCATTACAAGGATTTCTACTGATTCAGCTGATTGATGAACTCAACGTCACCCACCCTACAGATTGTAGGTTATGCAGCTTTAAGGTGGTTCTAACGACTTACGTTTTTTTTTTTTAACCTTAATGCATTCTTTGCCTTAAGGTGAAAAAAAACAAAAAAACTCTCTCTGTGCCACAGGATCCCCCCTTATACTCACTCGTGTCTGTTCTTGATCCAGCACTGTGCTTAAGAGCAGCAGCTCCCTCTGCTCTCTCCCTCCTCAGAGGACAAATTGATAGCAGTGGGAGCCATTGTGACAAGGTAGCAGGGCCAAGCTGCACTATCTATCTATAGATACAGACAGCAGGGCTCAGGATTGAGCCCACACAAGTGCCCCCATAGGAAGTCAACCCCTTTGGGGGCACTCACTGCAGAGGTGGAGCCAGGAACTCCAGCAGAGAACCCCAGAACAGGGGGATCAGGGCTGCTATGTACAAAACCATTACACAGAGCAGGCAAGTATGACGTGTTTAGTATTTAAAAAAAAAAAAAAAGGGGTTTACAATAACATTAAAGTAGCAGTTCAGCCTAAAACTATCTTTAAATCTACTCACAGCCACATTTTAAGACTAACATATCTAACCCTGTAAAGCAAAAATCCCTTTACATACTGTACCTTTTCTGAAACTGATCCAGTTACAACAGTTGGGAAGTGACGCCACTCAGACTCACTATGGGGCTTCTGTTGTTGGCTGCCACTTCTGCAGCCACCTACACAGAGAAGCCACTGACATCTCAGAGTGGGACCAGATCAAAGCGGCTTCAGAAAAGGTATGTATAGTAATTTCTTTCTTTACAGGGTTAGATAAATAATCTTAGAACGTTGCCGGGAGTAGATTTAGAGTTCGTTTTAAGCTGAAGTTGTACTTTAAGTCTAGTACCACTAGGCTGAGGAACAGCTTCCTTCCCAATGCCTCGAGGCTAAAACTCTTTATTATGCTAAACAATTGTTAGTACTGCTATTATTTCATTCTAATCCACCACAGTTAATTTGAGAACAATAGTTTCATTTGTAACCTCATTGAATTTTCTGCTGATTCTTATGTTCAATTTTTGCCTACGTTGAACAAATTGTTGCAGGTTATCACAACTGTTCTTTTTATTTATACTTTTTATTCTCTTTTTGAACATGTTAATGTGTTTTTGTTTTTTCATTTTTATTACTACTAGGTCCTGGGTATTTTTTCATTGCCTTTCATGTATTATATGTTTTGGAATTACATAAATATCCTCATTCTTATCTGTTATTTTAGGTAATAACGACATTATCACCAAACAACTCCATAATAGAAAAATAAAATTTGCTCTGGTCCATAATGGATATACAGATGCGAAAAATATAAAAAAAAACCTTCTCAGATGCTGTAATGATAACCCTCTCTTGTGGTCATATATCATTTTCCTTAAAGTGGCATTTAAGGTACAAGAAAAAAGCCAAAGTTCAACCAAGGAATCTGATTTCCTATTTCAAGACACAGGAAAAATGTATGCAAAGGCTTAAGTTGGTACCATGGTCACATACAGTAACACTGGCACCTTCTCTATCACACCTAATGCCAATCAGAAGCAGGAGGAAGAGGAACAGATGTATAGTCAGGTCCATAAATATTGGGACATCGACACAATTCTAATCTTTTTGGCTCTATACACCACAATGGATTTGAAATTAAACAAACAAGATGTGCTTTAACTGCAGACTTTCAGCTTTAATTTGAGTGTATTTACATCCAAATCAGGTGAAAGGTGTAGGAATTACAACAGTCTGTATATGTGCCTCCCACTTTTTAAGGCCCCTTTCACACATACAGTCCGTTCAGTTCATCAGTTCAGTCACGTCAAATGTATCAGTTTTTCATCTGTTTTTCATCCGTTTTTCATCCGTTTTTCATCAGTTGTCATCCGTTTTTCGTCAGTTGTTATCCGTTTTTCATCCGTTTTTCATCAGTTGTTATCCGTTTTTCATCCGTTTTTCATCCGTTGTCATCCGTTGTCATCAGTGGACATCAGTTTTTCATCCGTTGTCATCCGTTGTCATCAGTTGACATCAGTTTTTCATCCATTGTCATCCGTTTTTCGTCCGATCCGTTTTTTTGACGGATGAAAAATAGGGCATCCATCCGTTCAAAAAAAACAGACATTGACGGAAGTGGATGAAAACGGATGTTAACTGATGATCATCAGTTGTCATCCGTTTTTACATAGAGATGCATTGATGTCCGTTTTTCATCCGTCAACGGATGGATGAAAAACGGACAAACGGACAGCATGTGTGAAAGGGGCCTAAGGGACCAAAAGTAATGGGACAATTGGCTGCTCAGCTGTTCCGTGGCCAGGTGTGTGTTATTTCCTCATTATCATATTTACAAGGAGCAGCTAAAAGGTCCAGAGTTAATTTAAAGTGTGCTGTGACAGAACCCACTGTCACTGTGCATTTTGGAGGGGACTGTGCGCAAGCCTCCTACCGACAGATTATGGGCCAGAAGATACTGGAGACTTGGGGACATTGCCTTTAATTTAATTTATTTTTATGTTCCCTTTATTCATCTTCTGAATAGCTGAAGATGGCATGACTCAGGGCATTGACTTAATGTAATGCTACAGCCCTTCTCCCCCCATCCCCCCCCTCCTTTTTCTGTGTCTAATTGTGTGGAATCATGACACAGACAATGGTCTGGTCAGGACTGGAGACATCTCTCCGCAGGGGGTGTGTATTAAGACTGCCTGTTTCAATGTACAAATGTTCCGTTCCCATTGGCTGGTCATTGTCCCCTTCCCCCGCTGTGGCAAGGCTAAAGGGAGTTTCCCTAACTGTGTGTAAAACTGTATGTCTTGGAATTTAAAAAAACATTTTAAGCTCTGCATGGTTAACCCTCAACACCTGTGTGGATTGTCTCCTGATTGAGGGGTTAAGGGCTGGGTATGGCTTCTCCGCAGGCTGTGGGTGCGTTTGGAGGACAGGAGACACAGGTACGGCGGATGTGCCCAGCTGGGGTACTAAGATCCGTTACATGTGCTATTTGCATTTGGAATCTTTTGCTGTCAACTCTCAATATGAGATCCAAAGAGCTGTCACTATCAGTGAAGCAAGCCATCATTAGGCTGCAAAAACAAAACAAACCCATCAGAGAGATAGCAAAAACATTAGGTGTAGCCAAATCAACTGTTTGGAACATCCATGAAAAGAAAGAACTCACCGGTGAGCTCAGCAACACCAAAAGACCCAGAATACCATGGAAAACAACTGGTGGATGACCGAAGAATTATTTCCCTGGTGAAGAAAACACCCTTAACAACAGTTGGCCAGATCAAGAACACTCTCCAGGAGGTAGGTGTATGTGTGTCAAAGTCAACAATCAAGAGAAGACTTCACCAGAGTGAATAGAGAGTTCACCACAAGATGTAAACCATTGGTGAGCCTCAAAAACAGGAAGTACAGATTAGAGTTTTCCAGACAACATCTAAAAAAGCCTTCACAGTTCTGGAACAACATCCTATGGACAGATGAGACCAAGATCAACTTGTACCAGAGTGATGGGAAGAGAAGAGAATGGAGAAGGAAAGGAACTGCTCATGATCCAAAGCATACCACCTCATCAGTGAAGCATTGTGGTTGTAGTGTCATGGCGTGGGCATGTATGGCTGCCAATGGAACAGGTTCTCTTGTATTTATTGATAATGTGAATGCTGACAAAAGCAGCAGGATGAATTCTGAAGTGTTTTGGGCAATATTATCTGCTCATATTCAGCCAAATGCTTCAGAACTCATTGGACGGTGCTTCACAATGCAGATGGGCAATGACCCGAAGCATACTGCAAAAGCAACCAAAGAGTTTTTTTCAGGGAAAGAAGTGGAATGTTATGCAATGGCCAAGTCAATCGCCTGACCTGAATCCGATTGAGCATGCATTTCACTTGCTGAAGACAAAACTGAAGGGAAAATGTCCAAAGAACAAGCAGGAACTGAAGCCAGTTGCAGTAGAGGCCTGGCAGAGCATCACCAGGGATGAAACCCAGCATCTGGTGATGTCTATGCATTCCAGACTTCAGGCTGTAATTGACTGCAAAGGATTTGCAACCAAGTATTAAAAAGTGAAAGTTTGATTTATGATTGTTAATCTGTCCCATTACTTTTGGTCCCTTAAAAAGTGGGAGGCACATATACATACTGTTGTAATTCCTACACTGTTCACCTGATTTGGATGTAAATACCCTCAAATTAAAGCTGAAAGTCTTCAGTTAAAACACATCTTGTTTGTTTAATTTCAAATCCATTGAGGTGGTGTATAGAGCCAAAAAGATTAGAATTGTGTTGATGTCCCAATATTTATGGACCTGACTGTAATTGGACGTTCAACTTTATGAACAGGTTTTGTTGACAAGATACGAATATCCCTTGCCACCTTGGTAGCTTATGTCTAGTTTTTTTGATGTGTTTGGCTGACAAATTACGAAGATCCCCTGCCCTGTTCCACACTCATTTGCTGGACAAAAAAGGAGAAGGAATAAAGTTCTACCACGGCAAAACCTTCTGCAATGTTAGCCCTCTGTCAATCACAGAGACACTGCCCTTAAAGTGGTAGCAAACTCTTTCAGGCAACTTTTACGTGCAGGTAAGCTTATAATAAAGCTTACCTGTAGGTAAAATGAATATCTCTTAAACATTTACAGTTTAGGAGATATTCACTCTTTCTGCATCCAATGACATCACCAATGCATGCTCACTGTGCTCTGAAGGAATGGCGTGCCATGTTTGTGGCTCGGCCATTCAAACAACCAAGCCCGTGACCCCAAAAGGAAGACTGGGCAAAGATGAAAGTCCTGTCAGCAGTGACAGTGCACCACTGGAGGGCTATGTTAAAGGGTAAGTCTTTGATAATGTGCTAGCATGCAATGCATACTAGCACATTATTACATTACCTTGCATGGGGCCTGGAAAAGTTTTTTTCTTCATTAAACTACCGCTTTAAAGTGGTTATAAAGATTTAACATTTTTTTTACCTTAAAGCATTTATTGCAAGAAGGTAAAAAATGTTAAGGAATCAGCATCCCCTCCTCACCCCCCACTTTTACGTACCTGGGCTCTTTTTCAATCCAGCACTGTGCACGTCTGTAGGTCTTCTCTCCCTTCACTTGCTGGTGTCACAGGCTTTGCTGAGGCAGTGGGGGTATTGGCTCCCACTGGTGTTAATCAAAGCCAGTGAGGAGGGAGTAGGGGGGAGAGAAGAGCTTCAGACATGCACTATCTGCAGACAGTGAGGCTCAGGAGCAAGCACACACAAGTACCCCCATAGAAAGTAGGTTTCTATGGGGGCACTCACCTAAGAAGAAGAGCAAGGAGTGCCAGCAGGGGACCAAAGAAGAGGAGCTTTAGAGCCACTCTGGGTAATCCTATTGCACAGAGCAGATAAGTATAAACCTGTTATTTAAAAAAAAATGTATTTACAATCACTTCAGCTGCTATTGGAGCAATCTTTGTCAAAGCCTTTTCCCTCAGCTGTAGTTTAGTTTAAAAACCTTCCTTTTACTGTCATCATGCAGTCTTCCTCATCTCATTAGGAGCCTTACCCTGTTTGGTGGCCATAGCTCTCTCATGAACCTTTTCCCCCTTCCATCTCTGTAGATCACAACCCTCCCTGGAATTGTTGCCTCACCAACCTCACCCTACCTTCCTACAACACCCTTAACTCATACTTTTGGCAGTAATGGCATTACTCTCATAGCCCTTCCCTTAACCAGTACAGCCATGACCCTGCTCCCATCTGTCAGGCTGCCCAATTTGCCAACCTTCCTTTCGTCTCCCCCATCTTTATGGCACTAACTGCATCATTAGACCACAAAACCCTTTATCCCTTAGCCTTGGCTTCACCAACTACCCTTTCCTTTTCCTCCACCAATGCTATATAAAATTGTCTGTACAGCACCTCATGGCACTTCTCTTCGTATGTTACTCCTTTAACCCTTTCCAGTCCGTATCCTTTATGGCAGAATTTAACCCTGGGCACAACCAGAACCCAGTATCCCTCCATTCTGCTGTACCCTGTCACTGGCCTATTATTATCAGTATACTACTCATCTGCATATATACTGTTGCAATAGATGTGAAGAAGGTTCAGTCTGTGACAAGTCATGCTTAAGCATATTTTCTGAGCCTAATTTTATTGGGAATCAACATTTATAGTGGTTACCAGGGGTTGGCAGAATTAGAATAAAATGTATATTACTTGTAAGTTACCATAATAACATTTTGATTCAAAACATTTAGATAAAAGGCAGAATTGGAGTATTTGCTGGCAAAATCTGGCACTTGCCCCGACATGATGTCCAAATGCAATGGAACTATGTAACACTCTATCACACATTAATGCTAATAGCATCATTTAAAGGCAGCTTTGGAGCAAAGGTCCATTCAGGTCAGTAGACCATGAACGCAATGAAAACCCAGATTGCCTTTGATCTACAGATGTCAGCAAACTAGTATAAATGCCTTCTTTATATTCCAAGCAGCGACATGTATGCTAATACACATGGGCAGCATTTACAATTTTATTATGAAAGAAAGGCTAAAACACAAATGAACAAAATGTTATTTAACTGCATTCACGGAGAGCACGGAACTAGCTGCCAAACCATGTTTATGTAGATATGCCTTTTTGCAAGTCAAAATATTCCAAAGCAGCTGGGGAAACAGATTTCCAGAATACTAGGAAACAAACACACACACATCAGGTGCAAAAGAAAGAATCATTTCTAGGCTAAGCTAGCTGTGATGGACTTGTTTTGAAGCTTTTATTATTAACTGCATACAGCAAACCATGCATCAATTTACAAAATCCCACCAAACAATATCCCTTTTCTGCAAAAACAAAAGCAACATCAATTTTACATGTTAGTTTGAAGAAATAAAGTTAAACTCATCACAATTATGCAGTATGCGGTTTTTTCACTTTGTTTATAAAGCAATCACATGGAGGCATTATTTTTTTAACAAAAATAATGCCGTTTTCTTTCCCTGAAAGCAAACCCTTTCTGTTGCTAAACTTTTTTTTTTATTATTTGTGTTCAGAAAAGTGTATAGGTTTGCAGAATTTGCTTATTAGTACTAAAAAAAAAAAAACTATGGATAAATTCTACCAACAATATTGATGCAATTTTGTCACCCATACATTTATAATATTGCAGCATATACTGTAACCATGACTGACATTGCAGTATATGGCTGTGACTCATAGGGGTTGATTTGCTAAAACTGGAGAGTGTAAAATCTGGTGCAGTTCTGCATAGAAAACTAAGCAACTTCCAGGTTTTTGTTGTCAAAGCTGAAATTAGAAGATGATTGGCTACCATGCACAACTGCACCAGATTTTGCACTCTCCAGTTTTAGTAATTCAACCCTCTTCTGTCATGTGGAGGAGGAACACACACATAAGCCTTGGTGCTAGGGCTGGCCCATGATATTGTGCTGCCTGGGTCCAAGAATGAAATGTTGCCCCCCCCCCCCCCATAAAAAAAATCACACCCAACAAAAGGCCCCCCACATCAATTATTTTATATAAATATAAAATTTAGAAAATATAAATTCAGTATACTGTTATGTTCTTCCATAACTCACCACTGGACCGTTCCACCAAACACCCACTGTCTGTCCTCCTGTCACTCCTGTGTCTGTGGCCCCCACCGCCCTAGAAGATCAAGCCTGCCCTGTGTGAGATGGAGTGCACTAATATCTGATGTCTGCGCACGCCACAATCACTCTAGGGACGTTCCCCAAAGGAGACGCTCCGCTGCCTCATACTCATCAGTTTGCACTATGGGGGGCAGTAGGAGATTGGGAAATGCCGCCCGTAATGTGCTGCAAACTGACCACACACAACTGCTGGAAAAAAAAATCTTGGGAGTCAATTTGCTGCCCCTCTTCAAGTTCTGCCTGGGTCTAATGGACCCAGCAGGACCCATGGTAGGGCCGGCCCTGCTTGGTGCCCTCAACCAACTGACCCTATTCAGCCCCATAATCACTTACTCTTTCAGGTTTCAAATTAAGTGATCAAAATCAAATCAAAATCGAATATCAAAATAAATTTGTGACTTTACATTTTCAAAACTAACAGTCCACCCACTGAGCCACAAAGTTACCTTCCAAAAATGTGTATTTTATTCAAAATAGAAACCAAACCTACATCTGGCTCAAACCCACAAAGTCACAAAATTTGCGTGCCTATCAGCCTAGAGATACAGGTAAAATGTTGCCAACATCTGGCAAGGAACTCAGCCAGAAAGAACAATTGATGTTTGGTGTTGCGAAAAATTGTTGAACTTCTGAAAATGTTAGCCGTCTTGCTGGTAATCTATTTGTTTGGCTCCAAAAGACTGAGTGAGTGACCTGGAACCAGAGATGTATAGTAACGAAGTAGAACTACTTAAGTATTGTACTTAAGTACCGAAATGCGGTATCTGTACTTTCCTAGAGTAGAATTTTTTTCTCCTACTTCTACTTTTACTTCACTACATTTTTTCGATGATTTCGATACTTCTACTCAAGTATTTTTTTTTTTGTGCTGCATAGTTACTCGTTACTTTTAAAAAAATTACCACTGCCAGAACAGTAGATGGCAGGTTGCATAAAGCTCAAAAAAATGTGTATAATGTCATTTGTAAATCAGCGCATACGAAAATAAAGGCTGTGTATAATAAAAGCTGCTATACCAAATCTTTCCAATAAAAAGAAAATATGAAACAAACAAATAAATGGTGCTACAGCGCTTAAAGTGCATCAAGAAACTACTAACAAACACAGGTTAATCATTTGAATAAATCATTTGAAATAATAAAAACAATATGATGTTCATACTTTTGACTTCTTTCTTTAATAACTACATAACACAGTACTTGTACTTCTACTTTCAGTACTTGAGTAGAAATTTTTTTTCAAAACTACTGGTACTTTTTACTTTTAGTACTTAAGTAGCAAATTTTTTGAAAAAACTACTTGCAATACTTAAGTAAAAAAAATGTTGAATACTTTAGTACTTCTACTTAAGTAACTTTTTCTGCGAGCACTTCCACTTCTACTCAAGTAATTTTTTGATCGAGCACTTGTACTTTTACTCAAGTAGAAATTTCGAGTACTTTATACAAGTCTGCCTGGAACACAAGCATTCTAATGTTGCTGAAAGTGCGTTCTTTATCTCTAAGTACAGTGCTACCTTAAGAACAGGTGTAAACAAGGCAGCTGCCCAAGGCCCACCACACTAGAGGGATGATTATGTACAGTACTCTATCAGAAATGGTGCTTCTAGACTTTTCCTCTATACTCTGATGTGTTATCAGACAGAGCTAAAAAGGAATCCTGGGAAGTCACACCCTCCCTTTGCTGGGGGTGCATGTCCTGTGAAGAAGAGAGAGGGTTTTGTTGGCGGATAAACACAAAACCTGCTGTTCATCCTGTTTAACCACTTGCTGACTGCCCCACACAGATTTACTGCGGCAGGGCGGCACGACTGTGCATAATCACGTAGATTTACGTGATTTTGTACACGCGGTCTTGGCAGCTGCGCTCCCGCTGTGTCTGAACAGACTGCGGGAGGAGCGGGCATGATCACTGCTGGTTTCCTGCAATCTTCGGGGAAACTGACAGAAGAGCCACCTGCCTATGTAAACAAAGTGGGTGGCTCTCCTGTCACACAGGCACACTGAGATTGTGTGTTTCAGCTAAGCTAAAACCCCGCTCTCTGTGTGCCTTTCACAGAACCCCTCCCCCACACACACACAGTTACCAAGCACATTTAGGCCTACATTTAACGCTTTGATCACCCCCCAGTAATTAACCCCTTTCCTGCCAGTATCATCTATACAGTAACAGTGCATATTATTTAGCACTAATCACTGTATTATTGTCCCTGGTCCCCAAAAAGTGTCAAAAATGTCAGTTAGGGGTCCGAATTGTTCGCCGCAATGTCGCAATCCCACTAAAAATCGCTGATCGCCGCCATTACTAATAAAAACAAAAAAAAATAAAATAAAAAATCCAAAATTCTATCCCGTAGTTTGTAAAAGCTATAACTTTTGCCCAAACCATTTAATATATACGCTTTTTGGGATTTTTTTTTTACCAAAAAGATGTGGCAGAATACAAATTGGCCTAAACTGATAAAAAAGTTGATTTTTAAAAAAAAAAAAATATTTGGAATGTTTTATAGCAGAAAGTAAAAAATATTATATATAGCGAAAAAAAAAAATAAAAACCGCCGAGGTGATCAAATACCACCAAAAGAAAGCTCTATTTGTGGGAAAAAAGGGACATCAATTGTATTTGGGTACAACGACGCACGACATCCGAAGACGTCACCGGACATGACGAAACGCGTAAGATTTGGAACGTACAGGGTAACGTGACGTGTGACGCAGGTGGAGCGCAAGCCGGAAGTTCTCCCGCTCGCCAGCCTGCAGTCAGTTTTTGCTGACACACACATTCACCAGCGGGCCGGTAGCGGCCCCTTTTTTATTTAAATAATCTATCATACTATTTGACTATCTACTTTTGTATTATTGCTATGATGTTTTTACCCACAATTGGGAATAAAATTTGATTCTAAAAAATACTACACTTTCCGGAGTACCCTTTTTTTTTGTCTTCCTTCCTATTGGCCTGAGGTGAGAGGAGAGAGAGGGGGAGCCCACCATCCTATCTACCCTAAGTGAGCCACGAGGAGACCCCTATTTAGCCTGAAGGCTATGTAAGCCTAGTTGGTCTTGATGCTATAAGGCATACAGGACCCACATAATTTAGTAAGTGATCCACTCTTACCATTATCACGGTGGAAAAGGAACCAGAGCTGCAATGATATCACAGAGTGAATTGGAAATTTCCACGTTGAGCACCTGCACTTTTTTTGTGAATAAGCATCATTTGCACAAGAGATTCAATATTCATTTGAACTTTTTCACTACAGTCACTTGATATGGACTTTACTATATGAACCACAATTTTTATGTGCATCACTATTTACTGGTATTCACTGTTTAGTAATATTTTATTATTTATTATATCAATAGAGGAGTATTAATTTATTGAATTATTTATTTGATCACCAGTCACAGACATTTATATTTCTCACCAAGATTTATATTTAAGAGCAAGCGCTATAGGTAGCCTCAATCAGACTACTTCCCAACATACACTGTCACTGTATTGACACAGGCAGGGAAGGGGTTATCAGGGGTGATCAAAGGGGTACCTGTGTGCCTAACTGGTGTTTTCTTACTGTGGGTGAGGTGCTTGTACTACTGGAAGGCATGGTTCAGTGTTTCTGTTTTACATAAACACAGGATCCTTGTCTTCTGTACTGATAGAATGACAATCTGCCTTGCTTACATAGGCAGACTGGCATTCTGTCAGTGTACTGAGTGATCAGCAGGTGTGGCCAGACATTGGGTCCAGGGGACCTGCTAATCAGCTTCTGCTGTGTAAAATCAGCCACCAACGGCACGCACTCGTGCCCAAAACCCGGAAGTGCATAACCACGTATATATATATATATATATATATATACAGGACTCTGCATAGAGCGGCTGTCCCTTTGGCTGTAAATCTGCTATGGGGCGGTCAGCAAGTAGATGAACAGGTATACCTTATGTAGGAGGATTTGTTTCATCATTGTGTTTTACCTGAGGTCAGTCACTTCACTAAGTATATGTAAGGGTTTAAAACCACTTTAAATATATGTGTATTAGGAGAAGTACGGTAGAGGATCAAATTGTGTCCAAACTCAATACATAATCCCCAAATAAACAACAATCAAAGAATCAATAAATAAATAAAATGCAGGGGCATAGGCACTTGTCCCTGAAGATATCCTCTACTGATGAAATGTGTTGATCAGAGTGGCTGACATCCTCACGCATGCCAGCAGGCAGCCTCTGGCTGACACATTGTTTTATTTTGTCTTCCCCATGTGAATACCCATTTTTATACTAAAACTTGTATTACACTATTATCTGTCCTCTCTTTCCTTTCTATGGCCCATACATGTATTGAGGAGATGTGATGCCTGTTTGTGAGGGCTCATCTGACTATGGTATTCGATAGTCCTAATGCCTTTATGCCCATTATTCAGAGATCTTATATCCTTGGTAACAGGCTGTGTTTGATGTTGGGAGCACACGAGTGACCACACATGATATGCAAACAACAATTTTCACTGTGGATGGACTATTTTTCTTTTTTTGTAGAGTGGATCACCTATACCTTTGTACCCATCTGAAGTTTGGATGATGGATGGATATTTTATTTATGTAGCACCCTACAGGTAGGTGCTATGTAACTTCATTGTTAGGCAGACAACTTCAGTGGTCTTTGTCTGCCTAACAGCAGGGCTATGATCTGTTTAGATAGGCTGTCAGGGCTTCCAGATGTGCCTGCTGAGGGGGGAAGTGTCCCCACTGGCTCCTGTGAGAGGCTTCTCATAGGGCAGTGTGGGAAACCCAATCAAGAAACACATCCCAGCTTGTAGCTACCCCAGAAGGGAGATTATGCTGCAAAGGATTCTGGGAGTGGGTATACGTTTGGGGGGGAAGTGCATGGCACAGTGTCTTTGGCGGGAGCAGAGTCCCAGGAAGGAGAGTGTGGCTGTCTCTCCTCCTGTCTGAGGAAGGTGGATGTCTTGGGGTGTAGTCTGAGTGTCCAGAGAGTGCTGAGTTGAGGAGATCCGGTATGCCGAGAGCCTGCGGAGAGAGAGAGAGGGGTCCAGTCCCAGGAAAGCCTACACAGGTCGTGAGTACTGAGAATTGGGGTCTGCCTGAAGTTAGAGGGGACCATTCCCGGAGAGGTTCTGGGATCCAGTGCCAGCTGCAAAGGGGGTACATAGTCAGTGGACCCTGAAGAGTTTGAGGTTAAAGGGGGCACCTGCAGTTTGGGCCCTGAATTGTACAGAGCGTGCCAGTTACAGTGACAGCTATACAGAGTTCTACTATAATACTACCTCAAGCTGTGCCAGGCGGGGGAAAGTATTCAGTGACTTTCACAGTGCAACAGTGTCAGGAGTTCTACAGTCTTGGATCTTCTGGACTATAAGTCGAGGATTCAGCACTTCTTCGGTTTCCAGAATATTCTCAGTGTCAGTGAGTGTTAGCTGGCGCCAGCTGGCGTCAAAGAAGCGCCAATGGGCATTTCAGGAGTAAAAGTCCCAATTGCAATTAGTTTAAGCCTCAAGGAGTATCCCACTCATTCCCTTCTCCCATCCCCTAATTCCAATAAAAAACCACAAACAAAGATGCTGGAGTTGTCGCTGCTTCAGTTGTCACACCCAGGGTCACAGCTCACATGGGCAGGAGGGATTGCCGGTGCTAATTGCAGACCCGCATCAGGCCATAGGCCTGGAAACCTTGCTACACTTATTTCTTTACTGCACTTTTACTGATACACATATACAGGTATTTAATGGTGAAGCACAACAGGTTTTAGGTTTTTATACTTTTTTGATGTTTTGTATGTAGGTATTCATTGTGTGCTGCTTCTGAACATGTTTTTTTTTTTTCACTGGTGATCATCACCCAGCACAGATTTATACATATGTTTGTTGTGGGGGGGGGGGGGGGGGGGCGGTCGACTGGTAAGGAAGACGTGTCCTGGAGTGTTTGGTAAAAAGGTAATATATGCTCCTTGGAAGGTTTCCAAGGAGAAAAGCATGTGTTTGGGGGGGTATTTTTGATAGGCAGGAGGGAAATTTGTGCTGGGGGGGAAATTGTTTGGAGTGTTTTTTTTTTGGAAGATAGGGAGGTGGTTTGTGCCAAGGAGGGAAATTGTACTATGGGGGTAGAATTTGTGCTAGGAACAGGGGGGGATTTATGCTGGAGACATTTTTTTTTTTGCTAGAAAGGGGAAATTTGTGTCTGGGGATGAGAAGCTTGGGCTCCTTCATAGATAAAGTATGGTAACACTAAGACAGGAATTGAGTAACTAGCAGGATCACCAGATGAAATGTGGCGTGTGACAGCGCAATACTAGATCTTTGTGGAAAATGGAATAGTGTGGTTTGGTAGGTGAAACTGGATCACAGAATCATAAAAAGGTATTTGTGTTATCTAGGGTTCTCACTTAAAGGTTGAAGAGCTCCAGGACATGTGTCATATAGAGAGAAAATAAGCTTATTGGATTTCTCAGAGCTTGGCGAGTCCCGGTTTGGGTCCTGGAGCTCGGAGCCTTCATCAAGACTGGGGAGGGATGAAGAATTCAACCTTAGGTTCATGTTACTTTTGATCAACCAGCTCTCACTGATTGCTCAGCTTGGCACAATCCATTTTAGTTTACCAGTGACCTCCCCAAAGAGTCTTTCTGTGAGGGAGCAGTAAATGTACACATGCTAGATGTTTGTATCTGTGTTGGTGCCTGATTGACTAGGTTTTATTTTCACTTTTAACATTTATTTATTTTTATTTTTTTTGATTGTTTTACAAAATGCAAATTTAAAATGTTTAAAACAAATCCTGCTGTCTGAAGCTTATGATGGATTGAACAGTACTTTGTGAGCTGTTCAAAGCTTGGGATTTTTTTTATAACCTAACCCTGCTTTAACCACTTTAAGACCGCTCACAGTAATATTACTGCGGCAAAGTGGCTCGTTATCGTCTGACGACGTAGTACTACGTCGTCAGACACTCCCCCTTCTGGGCGGCGCCGGAGGCTCGCTCCCGCTGTTTTCATTCACAGCGGGAGTCGGGCCAGGGGAGGAGCAGCGGCGATCGCCGCTGCTCTTACCCGATCGTCGGGGATCGAGTCTGGAGATCCGCCCGATGTGTAAACACAGCGGGCGGATCTCCATAGTGACAGGGAGTGACAGATCGGACTGTTCAGCATAGCTGGACATCCAATCTGTCCATGACTCACTCAATCACCCCCCCCCCTACACGTCAGTAAGCACCAGGCATACATTAACCCCTCCCTCTCTAATAAAATTAACCCCTTACCTGCCAGTGTCATTTTTACAGTAACAGTGCATATATATAGCACTGATTACTGCAGTAATGTCACTGGTACCCCCAAAAGTGTCAAAAATGTCAGTCAAGGGTCCGATCTGTCCGCCGCAATGTCGCAGTCCCGCAAAAAAAAAAATCGCAGATCGCCGCCATTACGCGTTAAAAAAAAAAACACCAAAAATGACAGAAATCTTTCCCTTTGTTAGTAAACGCAATAACTTTTGCGCAAACCAATCAAAATACGCTTATTGCGATTTTTTTTACCAAACATAGGTAGCAGAAAACAAATTGGCCGAAAATTTTTTAAAAAAATTGTTTTTTACATCTTTTTTGGGGGGAATTTCATATAAAAAAATGTTAAAAATATTGTTATTTTTTCAAAATAAACGCTCTTTTTTTGTTTATAGCGCAAAAAGTAAAAATCGCACAGGTGATCAAATACCACCAAAAGAAAGCTCTGTTTGTGGGAAAAAAAGGACGTAAATTTCGTTTGGGTACGGCGTCGCACGACCATGCAATTGTCAGTTGAAGTCGCACAGCGCCGAATCGCAAAAAGTGGCCTGGACGGAAGACAGCAAAATCCTCCGGTGGTAAAGTGGTTAAACATCTCCACAACTTTATCCCTAACCTGTCTGGTTTGTTCCTTGGCCTTCATGATGCTGTTTGTTCACTAAGGTTCTCTAACAAATCTTTGAGGGCTTCACAGAACAGTTGTATTTTTATAGAGATTAAATTACACACAGGTGGACTTTATTTGCTAATTAAGTGATTTATGAAGGCAATTGGTTCCACTGGATTTTAGTTAGAGGTATCAAAGGAAAGGGGGCTGAATACAAATGCACACCACATGTTTCATATTTATTTATAAAAAAAATTAAAAACATTTATCATTTTCCTTTTACTTCACAATTATATGTCACTTTGTGTTGCTCTATCACATAAAATCCCCCAAAAATACATTTACATTTTTGGTTGTAACATGACAAAATGTGGAAAATGCCAAGGGTTATGAATACTTTTTCAAGGCACGGTATATAATTGAAAACAATAATGTAAAATATACTAATCAACACCGGTAAGACCATGCAGACATGTTAATTTACCTTATATTACATACCAGAAATGCAAATTATTTTTTACAGAAAGTATTTTGTAAGAAACTTTTATGACTTTTCAGGCTCGCTTTTCCAAACCCGAACAGTGACAGCTTTTTATCAAGCTGTGTGAATGTGTAGTATTTACCAAAGCAACAAATTGCTTCGGATTTTTAACAGCACAGTTGAAATGAGGCAGCACCATTTATCAGCTACCATTGGAAGTAAGTATTTTCAAAGAAATCATTCACCGTTGTTTGGGATTTATGGCACTGGTTACTTTGCAATCATTGTCAAAGCCACAGGTTTAAAAAATGGTGCTCTGTGTGTTTAATCCTTTCCATATTCAAGGTGAAACTTGCTTTTAAGTGTATATGTGCGATCTGTGGAAAATTACTTTTAACCATTCTGAGACAACCAAGCCATCTCAAATATGCTGAAAATGATTTTATTTCAACAGTGTTAAATTAGTTATAACAGTACAAATTACAATTTCGAAACAAACATGATGAAAGTGCTACCAGAACATGCTTTTGAGTTAAAAAGGTCCTATGCCTGTCACTCTTAACCAAAACATTAAACTATGCCTAGTCCTACGGTTACCTAAACCCCTCAGGCCCATTCACAGATCACGAACGCATGTTCCCACTGGCAATTTTAAAAGCGTGAGCCACAATATTTCTGCATGTAGTGTAGAGGGCAGCCTATTTACTTGAATGGGCTGCCCATGCTGGGGTGTCATGGCAAAAAAGCTACGGGACCAAACTTTTTCTTGAGCCAGGCACATTTTTACACTCATGTTTTGCAGCAATTCTCACAGGATTTATTGCTTGACAATTGTGGCAAAATTAGTTCAAAGGATGAATGGCACCTAAATATGAATTGCACGTTATGCAGCGATTTGAAATCGTGGTCAGATTAATACCGAATCTACTCGCAATTCCTAATCCTCAAAGTGTGGACAGGGCCTAAACATTTCTTTTCAAACTGTTTTATTAAAGCAAAAGGAATGTAGTACAAAATAATACCAATAAACAAGAAAAGGTACATAATAGTAGAATACACGTCAAAATAACATAGAAAACAGCAAGCAGTTGCATAACAAACAGATTCGGGAATAGGAAAGGGGCAAGCTGGGCGCCGCGGCTTACAAGTACAAAGGATAGTTGCATTGTACAAGGGCGGCAGAAAGTAAGGTTAAAGGGGAGGCAGTAGTACAACAAAGGTCGGCGGTCCAGCCACAACAGGTAAATAAGGTAGGTAGTGGTAAACTCGAGACAATGTGGGGGAGAATAAAAAGAAGAGAACAAAGGGGGCAAGAGGGGAGTGGGGGAAAAGAAGGGTGAAACAGGGGACGGGGGACGTGTGGGGGGGGGGGGAAGGGTGCAAGGAGAAAGTCCCGAGCTACGTAAGGAGGCTCAGAGTGACAATACCGGTAGGGTATTGGTGACCAGAGGTCAAGCTAATATAAGGGATTCGTCAAAGCCATACGGTAGACAATTGGCAATCCATGGTTTCCAGAGCTTTTCGTAAGGTGTAAGTTTATCCAGTAGGATAGCTTCAGTTTTAGCATGTATCATAGCTTGAGTGACTCTACTTTTCATAGTCAGAAAACAAGGGGTGGAAGTTTTCCAGGCCTTCGCTATGGTCTGTTTGGCAGCAGTGGTGATATACAGAAAAAGTTTAAACTGGCGACGTGTGAGAAGGGCCTAAACATTTATCCTCTTACCCAACTCCTAAACCTAACTTTAAGACTTAAAGGGTAACTCCACTTTTATTGGAAAAAAATGGCAAAAAGTAAATGCATCATGAAGGGCTGGATCAGAGGTGGGGGCATTGGGGGGGGGGGATGGGGCAAAAGCCTGATGCAGATGAAACTGAATCAACAGTGCTGCCTGGTGCTGCTAAAGTATTGCTGTAGCCCCTGGCTGAACCTGTAAGACCACTGCCGCTACTGTACACTGTTGCAGTCAGAGCTGGCTGTGTGCCAAGTGCGCTTCTGCAGCAGCAAGCTAGACACATTCCCTTCCTTGTCAGGTGTGACAGAGTGATCTCTGCCCGACCGATGCTCTCTTGTCCCGGCCTGGTGTGACATCATTCAGATGCCGGGACTCAAGAGGCAGGATGGAAGAGTGGCATGGGAGGAAACTGTGTGCAATGTGGTGCAAGTAAGGCATTTGCATTCTCCTTCTTAAGGCACATTGAAAATGTATTGATGTGTGGCTCTGTCTGTAAACAGGCTGGAATAGTTCACTCTTTTGGGGGAGAACTCACAATGCTCTTAGTAATATGCAGAATGAAGGGGTTAAAGTGCTTAAACTGGCAACAGATGCATTAGTGACCAATGGCAGTTAATTAACCACTTTGTACTGCATCAGTGGCACCATTGTCAGTGTTATTTAACCCCCTTTTGCTGCAGCATGAAGGGGGTTAATAAACACTGAAACTGGGGCCACTGATGCAGCACAAAGGGGTTAATTAACTGCTACTTGTCACTAATGTATCAGTAACCAGTGGCGGCACATTAACTCAATCATGCTGCATATTAGTAATAAAAAAATAAAAAAAAGATTAACAATGTTAACAACCTCTGCTTACCTGGTGGTGTGTTTAGCGTATTTCAGATACCCACCCAGCCGGTCCAGCATTGTCCAGCTGAGAACTTCTCTTCTGGCAGCGCTCATTCCCACACTGCCATGTTTTACTGTGATGCCATTGACAGCTACCAGCTGTTCTGGATTTAGGCAGCACACCTCTTAATAATGCACTAATAAGCCCACCCCCTCCTCCTTTACTGAATAGAGGGACAATGCCTCCTGGGATATGTAACGTGCATATCCCAGGAGGCAAAGGGAGGACAGTGCACATAATTTGCCTAGGCGATTGGCATGCAAGGAGCGTGGGGCCAAATAAAGAGAAAAAGGTTGCTGAACATGTAGAGGACTAGAGGGGTTTTATGTAAAAAAATTAGAGATTTGGGAGAAGCAAAAATGTTTGGTAGAAGGCGTGTCTAATTTGCTAATACAAAATGCCTTGGTGAGTGGGTCTAAAGGTTGGAGGAAGAATTAAAATGAAAAAAAGTGATCTGGTGCGACCAGTGACCCACCTCAATCCCCATAGATACATACAACAAAACAAAATTTCGCTCTGGGACTTTGAATGAGGTGAACACACGAGTACAGTATAAGTAAACAAGGTTTCTAAATTTATTAAAGGCAAATACCAATCATCATACAGAAAATGCAAGGACATAAATGCCACACCAATTTTATCAATACATGGTATATTAATGCCTAAAACATTTTTTAACGTTGGATACAGGATGATACACAAGCATCTTTAAAACTATGCGTTTTGCGAGCTACTGCTCGCTTTTTCAGGAGTGGATGCGTATACAATGTGTCTATAAAATAAACAGTTTAATATACATCACAATGGTAGATATCCTCCAGGAAATAATAGGGAGCCCTGGTAAGGGAACCCCATACTTGCAAATCAGGCCAGACATGCTTCGCCTCCACCTCCTGGGAAATCAGCTTTTGGTGCTTTGGCTTAGTCAATTTGTAAGTATGGGGTCCCCTTACCAGGGCCCCCTATTTTTTTGTTAGAGGATATCTACTGAGAGAGTTTGAATGGTCTTATCTAGTCTCATACAACTCGTTATATAATCCCTCTATCCTGCACAGCACACGTGCATATTGTGGCTAACTTAGCTCCTACTGGGTCTTCCTGAAATGCTGACAGGTCCAGGATCCTGTCACTGCTTGTTCTGATGCCACTGCCATCTCTGGCACTTCAGGGTCCAGCAACACTCCTATTTAGTCATTGAGATAGTTATATTTAACGTCTGAGATTTTGTATAATTAACATGGAGTCCAGAGATTTTACCCAAAGTCTCCCAAGAGGCAACAGATGTTAAGGAGAGAAATCAGTGGCGAGAAGATAAATACAAGAATATCGTCTGCGAACAATGCGCATTTATGGTTGCGAGGGTCAACAAGAAATGAAGAAATGCCATGTACAGTGTATATATATATATATATATATATATATATATATACACATATATATACACATATACACAGAGAAATAGATGTACACTGCTGAGGCAGTTGGAACTTCACAACCAGCCATGGGTGCAGGACCTCGGATCCCCACCGCAAACAGGATACAAGAGAAATGGCTGCACACCAAGCGATAAAAGGCTTTATTAAACAAGGATGCAAGGTACGGCAAAATGGATGGTAGACATGTTTCACATGACTCACAGCGGGTGGAATGCACGCCGCACTCTGCATTGACCACCACGCAGTAGAGGATTGCTTTGATTTTAAATGTAAGTGGATGTTATTTCTTAATAAAAAGTGTATACAGTACTTCACCATGGAGAATCTTTCCCTTATATGTACCACTGTGGAGGAGAATATATGAGGCATAGAGATATAGTGGTTCGCCAAAGCCATCTGCTGATTCCTGCCTACACCAACATTTGAGTGTCTTATCCAGGATAAAAGCTCTTACTATAGTTGTTCCGGTGAGTGGGGACACAAAGGGGAGCACAGATTGATCACTACTATTGCAGCACAGCAGCAGCACTTTATGAACTTAAAATATATATATATATATATATATATATATATATATATATATATATATATATATATATATATATATATATATATATGGACATTTATTCACATATATGAATATTGCAGCACTTGGTCATTTTTTGTTGCACTTAATGCACCATTTATATGATATAAGTGTTTACAGTCAGATATTATAGAGTGGAAGGCTACTAAGCAGCACTGACACTCACATTTTTCATTATTTGAAGGGACAGATACCCATATCCCATAGGGCACCCCTCCCCTCCCCCATAACCTTGACCTTTCCCTTGCCCCACACTTCCTTAATTCCTTCTCTTCCTTTCCCCTTCTTCCTTCGCTTTCTGTTCTTCCCATCTTCTTCCCTTTTCTTGACTTTACCTCCACCTTGCTGTAACCCCCTTTGTGGGAATACCTACAGACTACCAGTCCCTCCATGTACAATAATTTTCCGGACTACCAACTTCCCCCATGAGCCACTTTGCTTGGAGACTGTCTGAGCAAAAGTGTGTCAAAAGCACACTACAGATACCCAGAAAAGGTCTAAAGCTTTATTCAGCATAACATTTGATGCAATGTTTCTGAGTCACGCAGGACCCCTTCAGCAGGCATGCGACATTACATGCCTGCTGAAGGGGTCTTGAGTGTCTCTAAAACGTTGCCTCAGATGTTACAGTTGAATAAAGCTTTGGACCCGTTTTGACTATCTGTGTTGTTCTGGTGACATACTTTTGCTCTGACTGTCTTTGATTTCCAGCTGCATCTACATTTACAGCCATTTTACAGGAAGGTATGCACTGAGAATAGTGTGTTTGCCTCAAGACTGATGCCCCTTTTGTAGCACCAGAACTTCAGCTTATTACACCCTGTTTACTATGTTGGATAATATCTATTGGTGTCGAGCGATGTGTTCTCATGTGTGAGATTGGGTGTGCATTTTTTTTTTCCATCATTCATATGTTCTGATGAAATATACTTTCAAAAATCCTCTTTTTCTACTTTTATATCGGATACATGCTAAATAGTCTTTTTGTATTTGTTTAAGCAAAAAATATTGCACTATACAACTTACTCAGCCATTTAAGATATTTTATCATACTATACATAATTAAAACATTTATTACACTATTACATACCTTTCTGAAACTGTACAAAAAACACTACATATGAAAAGTGAACATGATGTGCTTATTTCTTGTCCATTACCTACAGGTTTTATCAGCAGGAATCCTTTACTATCTAGGAAGACACCATTAATCACATCTAATTTCACTCTTAAAATGACACATTTACCATCAGAATTAAATTAGCATTTCCAAAGCCACACATAAAAGACCAATTTATGAATATTCATCCTAACACATTGGAAAGTCTAATCGATACAGACTCTGTTGTTTGAAAACTGTGAAAATTTTAAAAGAGACAATATGATTGCTCCAGAGAATTTGCATTTTGAACTAAGCCAATTTTATGGTAGAAATACCGCTTTGTCTTTTTTCCCTTTTTTTGTACTTGTGTGCTTTATCTCATTTGGTCTATAAGTTTACTGGCATGATTGTGGAACAGGGAATATGACATTCATCAAGCAATCATTGCAGATGAATCAATCACTCCATCCTAAAAATATGCAACAGGAAAATTCATCTGCAGTGAATTTTACATTCACTGCCTTATAAATTTACCGGATATCAAAATCTGATGCCCTTCACAGTACCTTCTATGAACAAGATGTCCTCATTTTTCACCAAAGGACAGATTTATAAAAAATTTATTTCTCAAATGTCTCAACATTTGTGCAAGCATAGGAAATAATTCCGGTTTGTTTGTAATATGCGTGTAATAGTCTCAGTGTTGACTTTGAAAGGGCAAATGTAACAACCCCAAACTTGTGATCCTTAGAGAAAACTAGCCTAAAGTGATTGTAAAGGTTTTTTTCTTTTCTTTTTTTTTTTAATAAACATGTTATACTTTCCTGCTCTGTGCAAGGGTTTTGCACAGAGCAGCCCCGATCCCTCTTATTTGGGGTGTCCCGACGGCGCTCCTGGCTCCTCCTCTTCATCGGCTGCCTCCACGGAGAACCGATTTCCACAGGGGCACCCGTGCGGCCACGCTCACGAGTTCCGCTGCTGCATCCATTGACACAGACAGCAGGGCTCAGCCCCGCCCATGTCTCAGTGTCACTGGATTTGAATGACAGCAGTGGGAGCAAATGGCTCTTGTTGCTATCAATCTAATGAGGACCCGACACAGTGGCTGGAGCTGCTGGGCTTGTGCTCATCGCTGGAATGATCGGGCTCAGATAAGAAAAAAAAAGGGGGGGGGGGTCTTGGGGGCAGCTGAAGCACAAAAGGTTTTTCACCTTAATGCATAGAATGCACTAAGGTGAAAAACCATGACATTTTAGAAACTCCTTTAAGAACATTCTTGTGAGAATGGCTGAATAAATGGTCATTTGGCCAAACAAACTTCAAGCTGCAGAGTGAAGCAAAACAATTACCAGTGGGGAAAAAATGATCCTATGATGTACATCCATCATCAATGCCATCATCCAGTGGCCCATGTCAATTATAAAGATGTCACTTCTTTGCACCCCTATCACCTTGGTATCTGGGGCTCCCTTAGATTCAAAGAGGCATTTAAGATTCTGATAAGCACTCTGTCCACAGACCCCCAACACCACTGAGCTAGGGTTGTGCAGAAGGGGCCTTTGTCAACAAAATGCATGCAAGACCCGTGGACTCCTATGTAGGTGTGCATAAGGGCTTACTTTCCATATCCCTGGCATTGTGAATTTGGGGTCTGCAGGAGGGGAGACTTATTGGAATCTAGAAGCCCTCTTTAGGATAAGGTATCCCTCGGATATTCTCTTGCCCTCCCCCTAAGTGAATTAGCAGGGGGTACAAAGCACCTGTTTACACCTTCATGGAAAAACAATTACAAAGTGAATGAACAAAAATGCACCATAATAAAATCCTTTATTTAAAGAAACAACCCCCATAAAAAGTCCCAGAGTGTAGATCCACCCCCAAAAAAGGCAGGAATGAGTCAATGGATGCTAGGATGAAAGGAGACACCAGTGCCCAACCAACAAGAGTCCTAAATGGAAATCTGTCACATTTAGAGGCAGTAGTAATAACACAACTAAATCAATTACTTCCTCCTCGGCAGCAGCTTTAGTTTAGTGGGCAGGTGAACAGTCCAATTAGTTTGCCCACGCAGCAAATAGCCAGAGATTGAGGCAAACCTCATCCCTAAAAAAATAGCAAAATGGTCTGGTAATGAATGGCTAGGTGCGTCTAAAAAGTTTGGTGAATGGTATCAGAAAAAGAACAAAATAGAAGATACAAACAAATTACCTTCATTGGCCTTCAAAATAATTGTCATACTTTGCAACACACTTTTGGCAATGTTGATAAAGCTTCAGCAAAGGCCTTTTTAGGAATTGATCGCAAAACCACTGCTCCACATTCTTGGATTGCCGCCATGTCCGCAAAACGTTCACCTTTTATGACGCTCAGGCACCAGATCGGGGAAGTAAGGGATATGATCGAAAACAGGTACATCGCACTGAGCCAAGAATTGGCGCACAGGGATTAAACCAGGTCTCATCTCCTGTGATGATGGTTCACAGAAAGGAAGACTTCTGGTCACACATGGTAATGAAATCTCCAGAGGTTTCCATCTGTTTTGCTTTCTGTTCCTGTGTCAGCTGGCGTGCTGCAAACCGGGAACAGATCTTTCGCTTACCCAAATCTTTGTGGACGATCGTGCACATCGTGTCCTTACTAATGCTGAATTCCTCCACCATCAATCGTAGAGTCAGTCATGTATCTCATGTAAACCGTGACTGTCAGCGCTGCTGCATGTACCATAAATAGATGAATACACAGCAATAAAAATGACAATAAAGTGCTCAGGTGCTCAAATTAACATAATATCCTTGTGCTCTTGAAATAAAAAAAACGTCCTTTGTTATTGTGCAAATGAGCCAAAAGGTGACCAAAGTGCTTCTGTGCTCCACTCTTGCAAAAAAGTGCTTGTGCTCCCCCTTCCGTTTCCCTACTCACCAGAATCAAGTGTAAGTAAAGCGGAGGGTCATTAATCAGATCACTCTGTTGTGGAAAACACTCCTGTGAAGCCAAGATATCCCAGTATAATGTGCTGGATATACTTTGGATATGCTGGATGTAGCCTGAAATTATGGTGGTCTTGAAGTCCCTCGTTAAAATAAAAAACTATCCATATTGAAGCACGTAAAATAATCCTTTATTAGAACAAAAGTTTGAAAATGGCGCTGCTCGGCCCAGTAGTTGCTGCTTTTGCAGCGTGCGTTCCACTGGCCGGATATGACGAGGTAAGCTCAAACTCTCGCTAGATGCGTTTCGCCCTCCCCTTTGGGTGTCATCTGTAGCGGACGTATTCAGCGTCCTATGGGCTTATAATACAGTGTGCTCCTCCTATGGATCTCATGCCAGCATTTGTCGCACTCGCTTGATCATGTCTGGGGCTCTTGTCGACGCCCGATCCTCAGTTATTTCCTTCCCATTGTGAAAGTGTTTGAACCAGTCATAATCACATTTTCTTCTCGCGGCTTTCATCCCGTACACTTGCACTAACATTACATGTGTCTCCGTTATCGGTTTCCCAAATTTGTAGCAGAACTTTATGTTCACTCGTTGCTCCATTGCACTGTGACCCTACCTCTCAGACTGACTATGTTTGACTGCCCACAGCGGGTTTATCCTGATGGTCACATTTACTCCATGCTAGGCTGCGCTTCTTGACATGTCTCTGTATAGCCTTGTGCATGCGGTGCACAAGGCCCATGTTGCTGTTGAGATATAGGACCATTCAATTAATTTTTTTAGACATACCACTAATACATGCTAGTACTCAAATTACTATGAGTGTCAGCAGCATTTATTAGACTGAGGAGGAGGAAAGATGTCATCTACATAGAGCTTGGAGTGTGTGTGAAGTGTTAGAGGTCCTTGCAACCAGACAGCTTCTGGTGAGCAGTTTATATACTATAGCTCACGAGGTGGACTGCTTCTTCATCCTTGACTCACATGGTGTGGGACACTATATATTGACCTTTTGTACTTTCCATCACCCAATATTATTTACTATTTATGAAGAATTTGATGCACTAGGATTCACTATTTTATATATAGTCACAAAATTATTTAACTATTTATTAATAATTATTTTTTTTCTTTAAAATAATATATTTTTTGGCGATAACACTATATTCAATGTACTATATCCACCTTTAGAAATTTCATTTTTTCGGATTTATTCCCAGTCACTAGTTTTTGATCAGCACTATTAATTAGTTCTTTTGGAGTTGTAACAGCGCCTACCTTTTTTAGTATGTTTGTTACATTTGTGTTAATTGCACATTTAAAGGGGCAGCAGGCAACTGATTATACACATTAACAATATACCAGGTGCCTTCACACAGTCCTTCATAAAATTTGACTTGTTATTTATAGGGCATTTCAGGTTCAGAAGTCCCAGGGTGTTGTATACCTAACCTAAAACAGACAACAGGCAACTGTAGGTGCCTGATTACAGCCATACTTAGTAGCACTTATTATTGCTTCACGCCACAGTTTTCTGGTTAGCAGTATTTGAGATGTTACTATTTTTCCCTCCCAGTAAAGAGAGTTTGATTTAAAAATTGTTTGCAAGTGTAAAGCAATGCATTTAACATCCGCATATTTTCTGTGAGTTAAACATTTTTTTATGACTATTATCTTGAAGTGCTCAAAAGAATTAAGAAAAATATTACCATGAACTGATATTTTTTTCTGTAATACTCTTCCATTTTTGATGAACACCAATACAAAAGACTATCAACATATAATATACTTCTTAGTGACTTATTTCATCCCCCTTTCCCTTAAACAGTCAAGCCTCTATAGCCAAAAACCTATTTGACAACGTTAAAGGATTAACGAATCTAATGTATTTCAAAGATCACTAAAAGATCCTAATAGTTGTTTCAGTTGAACTTTTTTTCACAACACATAAAATTATACAGTACTAGCAGAGAACAAGAAAAATCTGTGGGTGGCCAGGTCTGTTCAGTCATCGAAACTACACACAGAGCGGTCTCTGCATTCTATTGTACCCCAACCATTTAATTTTAGATCCATTTCTTTCTTACTCGGTTTCAGGAACGTCAGCCAAATATATCCTGAACAATTGGCATAAATTGCTCCAAATAATGTTCATTTTCTTTGTGAACTCAGGGTGTTAGAATAGAGACTTTTGTTTTGCTTGCATGCACATAATAGGAGTGTTTCATGTGCATCAATTTAAGTATTTCCTTAGAAACACACTGTTGTGCTACAGTAATGGAAAGGTAGGGGTGGAAGCTCAGTGTTCATTTAATAGGTTTTCTAAAGGGAAAGCAAGGGGCTACTGCTCAGGGCATGTGATATGACCTAAATGTGGCATATAACCTGACATGCTTTTGTGATTTATAACCTGTGAGCATCCCTTACTATCCTTTTGTCACTTTCATGTAAACTAATCACACAGAATCGCCATGGATCTGTTATGGAGTTATCACCTTTGCTAAGGTGATATAATAGAGTTCAACCCATTTATCATGGCTGTTACTTTTGTTGGATATGCTATTTAAAGGGAATGCTTGAACATGTTTGGATATGCAGCAGCTCACCAGTTGATTTTTTTTTTTTTTGCTAAACCCATCTTTGCTTAGGTTACTAATACAGGTTAATAGAGAACTCACTTACTCTTACTCTATGATTTCTCATTCAATAATTCTGTAAAACATACAGAGCTGTGATTCTTTGCATCAGAAGTGTCAGAAATGTAAATAAAAAGTGCAAACCACATTGATTAGATTGTTAATCAGTAGGGGCAGCATGAATTTCAATAGTAAAATATATCTAAACTGTATCAATCTACCCTTCAATGCTATGAGATTGTTTCACATTCGACAGATGCACTTTAACCTAGGATTAACTTCAGCAGTTAATGAGACATAGTACTATGAATGTGACAGCATGATGACGCATTTCAAAGAAAAAAGGTTTTAATGCAGGAGCCACTGGATAGGTTGCTCTTTGGCTCAACCCTCTCAAGGAGCTGAGCCCCTCAGACACACCAGGTTGAGTATACAAATATATAACAACACAGGAAATCACTGAAATTAATACTTCGTACCCAATATTAGTGCTATTTTAAAGAAAGCAGACACCAAACCAGCTAGTAAAGGCAAACTTAATATATTGTTGTCACCTGATATGATTGGAAACTCGGCAAGCATAAAATTGAGTAACTGGTAAGGACTTGGCCTAAGAGGACATTTGACATCCAGATTAGCATAAAAAGTAGCAAGGCCACCTCCAGCGCAGCAGTGATAAGTAGTAAAGTTTATTCTGGAACTAAACTGCTAGAGCACATTTACGATGGCAATGCTAGTCCTGAGTATGCAGTGCCCAAAAGAAAAGGAGGATAGTAGCAGAGGGGCATGGGTACAAAGAGAGCTTGCAAAATAGTTATTAAAAGACGGGAAGTCCTTTGAGATGTTCTTCTGACAACTATCATTGGGGCCCTTTAACCACTTAAGCCCCGGAAGATTTTACCCCCATTCCGACCAGGGGGTATTTTGCGATTCGGCACTGCGTGAATTTAACGCACAATTGCGCGGTCGTGCGACGCTGTACCTAAACGAATTTGACGTCCTTTTTTTCCCACAAACAGAGCTTTCTTTTGGTGGTATTTGATCACCTGTGCGATTTTTTGATCACGCGCTATAAACAAAAAAAGAGCGTCAATTTTGCAAAAATAGCAATATTTTTCACATTTTTTTATATGAAATTCCCCCCAAAAAAATGTAAAAATCAAAATTTTTAAAAATTTTCGGCCAATTTGTTTTATGCTACCTATGTTTGGTAAAAAAAAAATCGCAAAAAGCGTATTTTGATTGGTTTGCGCAAAAGTTATCGCGATTACTAACAAAGGGAAAGATTTTTGTCATTTTTGTTGTTTTTTTTTTTAACGCGTAATGGCGGCGATCTGCGATTTTTTTTGCGGTACTGCGACATTGCGGCGGACAGATCGGACCCTTGACTGACATTTTTGACACTTTTGGGGTTACCAGTGACATTTCTACAGTAATCAGTGCTATACATATGCACTGTTACTGTAAAAATACACTGGTAGTGAAGGGGTTAACTTTATTTGGAAGGGAGGGGCTGTGTGTGTCCCTAGGGGCGTGGTTTCTACTGTGATTGGCTGTGGCTCTAGCTGTAAGGACACTGATCAACGGATCTACATACCAGATCCGTTTTATCAGTGTCTTTGCAGCGAGGAGAATGACAGGCAGTTTGTTTACACAAGCTGCCTGACATTCTCCCTCTCCCCCGCCGATCGCCGAGTGACCGGCGGACATCGGGTCCGCTGGTCACACGCGCGAGGGGGTCCGTGACCACGCGGGAGCGGGAGCTCGCTCCCTAGACCCTCACAAGCAAGCAACGTAGCCCTACGTTAGTTTGCCTGTGAGGGGCTGACCGCCGACGTAGATAGTCGTGCGGCGGTCGGCAAGTGGTTAACAGCATCTTGCACATGACAGTCGCAGTTAACCTGCATGCAGTAGTGGTACAGTGTATGTACAGTATAGTTTCGGCAAATGTACAAATAGATGTGTTTCAAATGCAGTAAAGGTTCAGTATAATGCAGTGTATATGGGTAAAAAGGTGCAGTCTAGGTTTGGAATAAGTGCGGTATAGTGTGTAGTATGGGTGCAATATGGATTCGGTACACTTAGTGTCCTGCTGTCAGCGGCTCAGTCCCCGCTAGAAGTATCAGCAAAGTGCAAATGGCCCTCTCATCAGTCCTCAGAATGCAGTGGTGACCTCTAGCTATAAAAAGGGCCCCCCCCCCAGTCTCTCCCCAAATACCTCCCATTAGTTATCAGTGGTGGAAAGCAGAGGGTGAGTGGTCGCTCCAGTGCCCCTGTTGCAGTGGTGCAGGTGCTGTGCTGCCCCTGGGTGTGCTCCCTCTTAGTCTCAGGCTCCCATCTCCACTGTCAGATGAATACTTAGATAGAGGTGCTTTCCTGGGTAGTTCTCTCAACTCCATTCCTATTGCACAGTCATTTTGAGTAGCTACTATATAGTAGACATCTCAAATTACAAATCACAGCATTACCAATATAGAAGAAATGGCTGCACTCCAGGTATCATCAAAATTCTGGTTTAATAACCGAACATCCCAATGTGGCAAACAACAGGTAGACGCGTTTCACACACTAGCAAATGTGCTTAATCAGAAGACTATAGGCTTGTTTGGCTTTAGCTCTCCCCCTGGTGGGCAGAAGAGAATGGTACAGCCTAACAGTATATCGGTAGAGGGAGAGAATAATAAAAGGCAATGTCTCATTATCCAAATTGCTGTAAATGTTTGTTTGGAGAAGGTATCAAAAAAAAAAAAAAAGAAAGAAACTTCAGCCATTGCCTTAACCATTCTTTTGCAGAAGAAAATTCACAGATATACAAATGCAACTTTACATCTATCATGCTTACCCATAACACAGGTGGTCAGACACTATAGCTAACTTCTGTGTTATTTGCCTATAGCTGCTTCTTTCCCATAAGGCAAGCAGGCCTATCAGTACTCGGTAGCCCCCAGTTCTTATAAACAATGCTATAGTGCCTGGCTACCACACCTGGGCAGGCACAAACCGAGCAAAGCAAACAGGTACTTGTGATTTTCAGAGAGCCAGAGTGGTTCAATGACAGTCCAAGTGCAAGGCAAGCAAGGTTTAGAGTAGTCAGGGTCCAATCCGTAGCAAAAAGGCAGGCAGAGTTCAGAGTATAGTCGATATATGACCCAAGGTCATAAACAGGGAAACCTAATAAGCACAGCGGACAAACAGGGAGCTTGGAGCATGTTACAAATGCAATATCACAGACATAAGACTGCAGGCTTGGCTGGCTTAAATCAGGTTTGATCTCCACCCAGAGACTGGCCACATCAATCACTTAGCAGGTGGACAGACAGGAAGAATGTCACAGTCAAAACCAGGATGCTGGAATGAGACCAGTAGCTAGCTATTAAGGATCAGGAATGCTACACGCTCCTGACTATATCATATCCAAATGAAGAAAGGTTACATGTTGCAGGTTATCAGTAGAGAACACATTCCTTTTTTTTTTCACTTGGTAATCCTGTGAATAACATACTTTCTCTTTCTGTGAGTGGCTATTCCCCCCCCCCCCCCCCCCCCACACACACACACACACACACACACAGAATCAGCCATGATTGTCAACCAGGCTGAACTTCAATAATGTTTGCCTAGGTTCAGCTTCAACACATAGGGAGATTGGTACTTTACAGATGGTACAGATGATTTTCAGTTCATCTCCCAAGAAGAGACAAGAATACTGAATTACTAGCAAGATCAACAGGTATTTTCTGTACCTGCTAAAAATGATCTCAGTCTGAAAAATAAAAAATTGCAGCCACCACAACTAAGAAATGTTAAGTTGAAATATATTACATTTTTGTTCTTGGATTTAGGTTTCATTTAATCCACATAAGACCCTTCTTGGTAAACAATGGAGATACAACCTTAAAATTGCAGCTCACAATCATGGAAATATAGATAAGATTACTAAAACTGTGCTCTGAAGTAGCTACACATAAAAAAAAAAAACAGAAATGCTGTTTAATAAAGTATTAATGTTATGTGTTTGAACATTTAGCCACTTCACCATAAATTTAGGTTTCACTAGTTTTTTTATTACCTAAGTGCTAATAACAGCATATATAGAGTGTACTCCAGTGAGCAAGAAGTGCCTGAAAGAGAAATGATTGAAAGCATACAAAGAAAGTACTGGTCCTATCATGCATTTTCTTCCTAGCACTGTTTGGTTACGCAAGTGCTTGTTTTTGAAGGTCTTATTTAATAAGACAAGAACATTGGATTATCATCTTTCTACGTTTAACTCTAATTTCATGCAAAGTGAATGCTGACTTGGTAAAGACTATTGTTCTTTGTGCTGGATTATTGAGTTTAAAAAAGCTTCAGCTGGTACTTTGGCAATATACAATCAAAAGAAACAAACATTAACGGTCTTCCTCCATGGATGACTATTCAAGAACTACATTCAATATGGAGTCCCCCCACCAGGAGTTTATATTAGGATGCCCACATAGGTGGAGGTCAGTATGTGGAGTGGCAGGGTTTGTGTATGTTGTGGCAGATAGGACTGCAAGAACAAGAAATATTTGAGGCGGCTAAGCAGCATTTTGTTTGGGTTGTCAATGGCTGTCCCACCTTCTCATTCTTCCCATAAGAGATGCATTGAACTTTCACACATATCTTTTGAGAGCAGTGCGTTGGACTGTCACAAAAAAAAAAAAAAACACAGTGGACATCTAATATAATTTAGATCTGCACAGATTATATGGCTTTAATGAAGATCAAAACTTATGAGAAACACACTTTTATAAGAATGTTGGATAAAGGTTTTAGGCTGGGTTCATACTGTGTGTGGAGCGGCTCGCAGCAGGGGATCCGGTGTGTCCTTGCTCACCATTTCAGGTCCGAATTTGGTCCACATTTTTGGCTGAATTCGGACCTATAACAGACCAGAAGATGCACAGGACCCTTCTGCAAACTGTTCCGCAGCCGTCCTGGAACTGTGTGAACCGGCTCCATTGAGAGCTAGTCACAGTCTCCTGACATACGAATTGGATGCAAGGAAATCTGAATACAATTTGCACCGGTGTAAAACCAGCCTTAAGGTTCCAAGGATATACACTGATCAGCCATAACATTAAGACCACTGACAGGTGAAGTGAATAATATTGATTATCTCATTACAATGGCATCTGAAAGTCAGTGGTATATAGTAGGCAGTAAGTAAATATGTTGTCCATGAAACTGATGTGATGAAAGCAAAAAATGGGCAACAAAAGTTTTTGTGTATATGGCTGCATAGCTTCAAAATGGTCAGGGCACCCCATGTCCATAGCCAAAAGTGCCTAAAATGGGCAAATGAGCATCAGAACTGGACCACAGAGCAAATGAAGAAGGTGGCCTAGTCTGATCAATCAAGTTTTCTTTTGCATCAGGTTGATGACTAGGTTTGTCTTATCTGGGGAAGAGATGGCATTAGGATGCAGCATGTGAGGAAGGAATCGGGTGGAGGCAGTGTGATGCTTTTGGCCATGTTCTGGTGGGAAGCTTTGGTCCTGCCATTCATGTGGATGTTATTTTCACATGTACCACTTTCCTAAACATTATCACTGACCAAATACAACCCTACATGGAATCAGTATTCCCTGATGGCAGTGGCGCCTTTCAGCAGGATAATGTGAGGAAAAGCATTACGCCATTGAGAGTTTAGACAGGAGCGTGCCAGTTCATGACCACAAAAAGCATCTTCCTCGTGGCAGAACTAGCCTCACACCCTCTACCCCCTGTCAATGCCCTAACAGTGTGCAACAGTGACTTATTACACTTCATATACACATTTTATTGATAATTTTGGTCACTTCTGTGCTTAATTACTGGTTCAAAGTGGTTAGGATTACTTTACAACTCTCATGCATATTGCCAACGTTAAAAATAAGCCTCCAGAGTGATGTGTAGGGCTGTCATTCAGACAACTGAGTCTATCATCTATTTATTAGAGTAGAGAACAAATTCAATATTGCCTTACAATGTGCCCCACATTCAGAGACTGCATTTGTTTAATGGACAATAGAGTAGAGTGATGTTGTTTATATCCAGCAACCTGACTGTATTGAAGAATGGCATGTGAGTTATACAGTTGCTGTGTTAATGAAATGTTGCAGTAAAGAGTTATACAGTTAACAGTGTTTGTGCATGGTTACATAAGGTTGCATGTGTACACAGGTGTTTTGTATGCCTGTGAGATCACCAAACCCTGCACATGACTGCAACAAGTTTTCTGTTGATGGGGTCCAAAGTAACAGTGCCCTAAATTCTGTGTAAATGGTCAGAATAGAGTGGACAACAAATAAGATATTTGTAATACATTTAAAACTGAAATCCAGAAATTCAGCTCCTTTGTAACATGTGAAGGCATACTATGAGTTACTCCAAGAAGATGTCATGCAGCTCTCTTTGGACTAATTTATATTATTTACATCTGACAGTTTTATTGCACTTCTAGAAGACAGCTGTAGCACCCTCCTAGGTGGGTGCTAGGAAAATACATATGTGGCCCTGTCTGCTTATCAGGGGGGCCTGAATTGTTAGCTAGCTGTCACATGTTTCCAGGTGTGTTTGTTGAGTCTGGGGAGTCTCCCCACTGTATCCATGAGGGATCTTGTTGGTCAGTGAAGGAAACTTAGCCAATAGCACACCAGGGTTTATGACTGTCTCAGTGGGTGGGGTTTACCACAATGCACCCTGGGATTGGATATAAATCTGTGGGGAGCATGTGACAGACAGAGCGTCTTTTCATCAGTCCCAGGAGGAGGTGACGGCTGTCTCTCCAACTGTCCGAGAGTGAAGGTGGTCCAGGCAGTCCGCCTAAGGGGACCAGAGGTTGAGTTGTGCTGTAGAGAGGGATCCAGAGTATTGCTGACAGAGTGGAGCTGCTGGGCAGAAGTCTTCAGGAAAATCAGTATCGTGAGTATTCAAGATCTGCCCAGTGGGGGGGGCGCATGCGCGGCGCGGATCCGGACGGTCGCATGTGAGAGACGCTCTGAGCTCGGTTGAGCCTTCTCATCACTCCCCGGGGCCTTTCCGCTTAGAAATTTCTTTCCTCATCTACCTGATCACCCCCGTGGGACCTTCTAGTGTATGCCTACCCCCAAGAAACGCAGGAAGAAGCCCGTTCAGCGGTCCCTGACGACCTACCTTCTCCGAGTCAGGGAAAAGACTATGGCCCAAGATGGCGCTCGCAGCCCACAGGCTCCGGCTGAAGCAACAAACCAGGCCGCCCCTGCTCCTGTCTCCTCTGACAGCAGTGAGTACACACCGCAACTGACAAAAGCGGATCTGGAGGACAGCCTTTCCAGTATGTATGACCGGATTGCAAAAAAGTTCCAGGCCGAACTCCATAAGTCCACAAACACTCTCACTGCAGAGATAGCAGCATTAGGAGGCAGGACGGACATGTTAGAGACCAAACATGATGAGCTAGCACTGGCTCATGCAGATCTACGTAAGGAGCACAAGACTCTTTCAGAAACGGTTGTCCAGCTTCAATCACATCTGGAAGATCTGGACAACCGCAATCGAAGAAATAACCTTCGGGTGCGGGGGGTGCCGGAGACCACCACAGATCTATCTGCTGCAGTAAAGAAGCTTTTTGGCTCTCTCCTCCCTGAGCACCCTGCTTCGTCCTTTGCGTGTGACAGGCTCCACAGAGCCCTCAGGCCTAAACCCACTCCAGATAAGCCCCCACGGGATATAGTGATGTGCCTTAAAGACTATGTTGTGAAGGAGGACATCCTTAGAGCTGCCCGTACCACACAGCATATCCAACTGGAGGGGGTCCCCATGCAAATCTATCCTGACATCTCCCCGACGACTCTGGATAAAAGAAGGAAGATGAAGCAGGTCACGTCGGTGCTCCAGTCAGCCAGGATCCGGTACCGTTGGGGATTTCCTTTCAAACTTACAGTACCCCACAATGGCTCCACTTATACGGTATTCAATGTCGTGGAAGGAAAAGAGCTCCTGGTGAAACTAGGTCTCATGGAGCCCCAGAACAACCCTAGACTCCCGTCTACCCCACGTCCATCTGCCATTTGGGCGACACCGTCGCCACAGAGAGTCCACAACGGCGGACCCTGGTCTAGGGATCGTGCTCCTTAGCCATTCCTAATATGGAAATTTATTGGGGTCGGACTCACCCTGATTAACAACCCCCCCCCCCCTTTGTCTTATTCTCTCCCCTATTTGGTTTTGAGTACTTTGGTTTTATATCAACGGACGAGGGGGGGAGGGTGTGGGTCTCTGTGGGTGCTTTGAACTTTTTGCACCCTTGAGGGGATTTTTTCTTTTTTTTTTTTGTTTGCCATTTTTTCTTCCCTGCTAGACCTTTTTCTTTTTTGGGGCCATACAGAAGGCTCTCTGTGCCCGCCCATTTATTCCCCCCACTCTTCAGCACTCGTTGTTGTTGCCGAGAATTCCCTGCATGATATTTGCAGCAGGGAAAGCTGCGGTACGCTGCTTGATGCTGCAGGTTTGCTACATCCTTAAAAGAGTGTAGGACAGTTTAGTCCTTAGTTGACCTTCTTTTGGAACCGGGGTTTCTGTCCCCCGAAGTTCCCCAGTGACTTGAACTGTGCATTTTGTTATTTTTTATTTTCTTTGTTGTTTTGTTGTTTTCTATATGAAAATAAGTTTCTCCCTTTTGTTCTGTATGTTCCTTATTATATGTAGACCACTGAGTGCTGACAGGGATTTAACATTGGGACTCCCGGTCGGTACGCGGCCCATTAATATATCCTATCACTTGCCTTACTTTGACTCCCTTGGTGTTGTAGTGCCTTATAGTCAATGGGGTAGCAGTCTCCTATTATATATCCAGGTATGGGGTTGCGAGTAATCTCACATAATGTGAGGGGTTTTAACATCCCTCAGAAGAGGAGAAAAGCATTCCGCTCCTATAAGCACCTAGGTGCAGATATCATTATGTTACAGGAGACTCATTTCTCTGCCCTAAACCACCCCAAATTTTTTCATAAAACGTATAAACAGGTCTACTTCACCACATATACATCCAAGACTAGGGGTGTCATGATCTTGGTCCGTGGCTCTCTACTCTTTGATGTCCAACAGGTGTATAGGGACCCGGATAGCAGGTTTATTATACTACAGGGTACTATCCAGGGTAAGACAATTACAATTGCTAACCTATATGCCCCTAATGTCTCACAGGGTTCTTTCTTTCGCCATTTTTTCCAGGTCTTGGAACGATATTCCTCTGCACATGTCCTGGTTGGAGGCGATTTTAACTTGGTGGCACATCCCATGCTGGACAAGAGCCGTTCGGTGAGCACGGCCAATGCCTTTCCACGAGCTTTACAAAAGTCATTATCTAACTTTCAATTATTAGATACTTGGAGGGCTCTAAATGTGGGGGTGAGGGAGTATACACACTACTCGCACCCACATGACAGCTATGCCAGTTTGGACTATGTGTTCAGCACTCCGGTTCTATTGGCAAATTCCTCCTCGGCAGGTATTCATGTATGCCCATGGTCTGACCACCATATGGTGTCTTTTACTACTGATCATGTGGGCCTCCCATTTTCCGCGTCCAACTGGAGAATGAATGACTCTATCTTTGCTAACTTAGAGACATTCACCACAGTTGCTGAACACCTTCGTGAATACTTTACCCTTAACAATAATGGTGAAGTATCTCCCCCTATGTTATGGGCTGCCCATAAGGCAGTAATGAGGGGAAAGTTGATTGAGCTAGCCACCCAGGCCAAGCATAAAAGGCTGGCTGATATCCGCTCATTGACCTCTGACCTGCATAGATTGTATCACTTACATATATAAAACCACTCGCCGGATGTACTGCACCAAATCTCCCAAAAGAAAGTTGCTCTGGACTCTATATTGTCCTCGGCCACGGAAAAATCACTCAAGTGGGCAAAAGCTAGGTTCCTCTTGCATAGTAATACAGCCTCGGCCATGTTCACCAGGAAGCTCCACCAATCTCTCCAACCAGCACATGTATATAAGGTAAGAGATGAGGGGGGCAGGTTGGTCTCACATCCCAAAGAGGTACTGGATGTTTTTTCACGGTTTTATAAGAAATTACTTTCCCCTCCGGAGGTCAACAACCCGGATATATCTTATTCATGGTTAGACGACTTGGATTTACCTGTCTTATCTGAGGAGCAGCTTGGTAGTCTGAACACCCCATGCACAGAAGAGGAAGTGGCGGCTGTAATTAAATCCCTTAAAACATCTAAAGCTCCAGGCCCAGATGGCTTTACGTCCACATATTACAAGAAATTTATAGACTTCTTATCTCCTAAATTGGCACGGGTTTTTAATTTTATCTTACAGGGTAACCCGCTTCCCCCGGATATGCTGCATGCCAACATGACTTTAACTTTCAATAGATTTTTATTAGTTTTAAAACAATACAACAAATTACAAAAGTTGTCGTAGGTTCAACGTTTCAGAACAAACATACAAGGATAGAGTCTTCAGAACTCAATCATCGTGAAAATTAAACATTTCAAAAGTATACGTAAACATGTATACAACTGTTCAGTGTCATTCCACATGGTATACCTAACTCGTCAGGAGAGTTCTATTCCGGTCATGGGATCGGGGTATAATATTTGCTATTGGTCCAGCTGTGCCAAGCAGAGTGGAGTTTGGTTCCACTATGGGTCGAGTAGGCGTGGGCCTTCTCCATGGAGAACTGAAAGTTAACCATTCTAATCACTCCTAGGTGGGAGGGAATTATGGCCTGCTTCCAGTGTTTTGCAATAAGTGTCCTAGCAGCAACTAGCATATGAAAACAGACCGTTCTCATATTTGGGGGTATGTTGTGTAGCCCCAGGTTTAGCAGGGCCATGGCTTTGGTGGGTTTGGTGAGTATACCCGTGGTCTCAGAAAGAATCTCAAACACCCTCCTCCAGAAGCTGGTCAAGCTTTTGCACGACCAAAAGACATGGGAGATCGTGCCTACTTGGTCACAATTTCGCCAGCAAAGTGGGCTTTGAGATTGGAAGATTTTAGATAGGCGATACGGTGTAAGGTACCATCTAGTTAGGAGTTTTTGCATTTGTTCCCAGTGATTTACGCAGCGAGATGCAGTGTAGGAGGTTTGAATTGCTATTTTCCATTGGTTTTCCGAGTAGGGTGTCTAAAATTCTCCCTCCCATTTGACCATGTGTGGGGTTTTCTGGAAAGAGGTCTTGTGTCCCAAGAAGTTGTAAAAAAGGGAAATACCCTTCACTGGAGATTCTGTATTCGTAAGATATTTCCATAGGGGAGTTGGGAGCTGTAAGTGGGGCAAGGGATATTTGCGTAAAAAACTGGCAATGGCGTTATATGAGAACATGGCTTTATGAGGGAGTTGGAATTCTAGTTGAAGAGTGTGGAAGGATTTAAGTGAGTTGTGTTGGTATAATTGGGATACTTCCAGGATGCCGGCGGCCGTGAACATGGTTGTTGCCGTATACGGGAGGAGAATATTAAGTACCTTCATGGGTATAGGGATTGACATGTCTGTTGGGAGTGTGGATTTCTGATTGACAAGGAGACGCCAAGAACGCAGCGACGCTTGGGAAGTGATAGGCAATATCCTCAGATCTAGAGGTTTCCATGTATCAGCAATTAGTAGCAGACTAAGGTCTGATGTGTGTGTCAACGCCGCTTCTATTGGTATCCAGGGGAGGCGATGTGTTGTGGAGAACCAATATTGGAGGGGGGTCAACCTTCGTCGCGTGGTAGTAGTCTGTTATGTCCGGGAATCCTAGACCACCCACCCTTTTGTGGCGTACCATATGTGAATGTGAGCATCTGGCTCTTTTCTTCTGCCATGTGAACGTGCGTAGGATTTTAGATAGGGATGCGAGGTAGGCCTTTGTAATATGTACCGGGAGGGTACGGAAGGTATATAAGATCTTTGGAAGGCAGATCATCTAAAATGCTGCGATCCGACCCGCCCAAGATAATTCGGATGATTTGACAATACATTACAGCCGCGAGCAAGTTTAAATTACATTTTTTTGTTTAGAAATGTCAGTATTGCTGCAGCAGGCTCCATACCTAGTGCAGATGTGCCACTTTACAGGCACATTAAGGGGTCCCCCTCAGGAACGATATTTAAAGGAATTTTTCATTTTTATTGTTTCACTTTAACATCATTAAAATCACTGCTCCTGTAAAAAACGATCACTTAAAAAAAATATGTTTGCATTGATACATGTCCCCCAGGGGATTACCCAGGTCCCCGCACACTTTTTTTGGCAATAACTTGCATATAAGCCTTTAAAATGAGGACTTTTGACATTTCATGTTCATGTCCCATAGACTAATAGGGTTCACATGTTCGCTAGAACTTTTTCCCTGTTCGAGATGTTCTGGTGCAAACCAAATAGGGGGGTGTTCGGCCTATCACTACCGGTGACAACTAAGAGGGGATTTCCTCACTTTAGGCATATTTTCATTTACTTTCTTTTGTGCCTCCTAGCCAAAAAGCAGGGAAAATTACAAACATAACAGACCAAAAGAAATCCATTAAGCATCTACTTAATCCAAAACTCCAGGAAGGTTCAATGGGTTGCTCATAAATTTGAAGGAAAAAAAAGTTTAGGTGTTTGTTGATTTGCAATCAGTTACAGGCTTTGTACTAGATGGGCTGCATCTTGAAATATTACTTCGGGCTAAGATTATAGCTTGTTTTGTTTGGCTCTGCCAGCAAAGCTCCCACTTCTTTCTGATTGGAGGACTGTACTTCGGATTAAGCGAGGGGCATGTCAGACCACTGTGGGAGAGCATTGCTCTCACACAGTGCCCTTTATGTGCAGAAAGTTGGCAGAGTACAATGATTTTGTGCTTTTACAGAAGCTAGTTTATAGAATAAAATAAAACATGTGCAGGAAAAAAAAACAATCTTACTGCACCTTCAGTGTTTCTATTTATTGTTTAAATAACACATCAATTATAAGTTGTTACGAGTTTCCTGTGATCAATATGCATCTTTATTTAATCTAGTTAATGATATGCAACAATGCAGATATGTTAGTATATTTAAATATTTTAATCTGAATGATAAAATTACATTTTACATAGCATCTGTTGTTAGGAAGACACAAAGCATTCTACTACACAAATTACATACCATATTTTACAGCGTATAAGATGACTTTAGAACACTGAGCCAATCACGGTGAGTGATGGGATGGGTGATTTTCTACACTACCAAAGGCAGCAGATATTTAGCCAACATTCGTGAAATGTGGAGAATAGTCACAATATGCATGTAAGTTACTGAGCAGTCATGGAGACCTCCCTCTAGAAGCAACTTAGATCACTTAATTTAGTGTAGCACAACCCCAACAGGAGCCAATGGTTCCCCCTATTCCTGCACAGTCAGGCACCACACATTTCCAGCTTGCATCCAGACACAAGAAATCAGTCCATGGGCTTTTTTCCCCTCATCCCCCGGGGCATGTCAGCGAAACGTAAGGAGGAAAGGACATCTCACAAACTGACAGCCTATATGTTTCAGCCCGCGGATCGGCGGACCCAAGATGGCACCGGCGCCGCAGCCTCCTCACACGGCTCTGATCCCCCTCAGCCTTCCCACACAGAGGATGTCAACTCGCAGCCTGGGACTTCCATACAAATGGCAAATGTCACTGAAGACTCACCACCTCATACTCCAACCACTGGGAGCCCGGCTCAGACACGGATGAGGATGGATCCCTCCCTGCCTGGACACTGTGAGGTGAGCCAGATGACAGTACAATGGGCTGCAATCTCTTTACCCTGATTCTATTGCTATGTATCTGACCGTTAATGGATACCACACTCAAGGATATGATGTTATCAATGAGGAACACTCTGCAGTCAGATATGCTACATTTTATACAGCAAATCAAGCATGAGGTCACTAACATGGGAGAGAGAATAACACTAGTCGAATCTAAAATGGATGCCTGTGCTGTAGCCGTACATGAAGTAAAGCAAACACATTCAGAACATGACAAGGAACATACATGGCTTAAAGACAAGATTGCTGACTTAGAGGATAGATCCCGTCGGAACAATGTAAAATCAGGGGGATCCCTGAAGACGTACTACCCCCAGATCTTTCCACTTATGTCAGGAACATGATGAAATCACTTTTACCAGAGCTTAAGAACATTGAGCTAGTCATTGACAGGATTCATAGACTGCCTAAGCCCTCACACCTGTCTGATGCTGTTCCTAGAGATGTTATTGTCCGAATCCTTTTTTTTATGTTAAAAATCAATTAATGCACAAGGCGAGAGCCTTGGGATCCCTGCCTGACCCATACGCTCATCTACAAATTTACGCTGACCTGTCACAACACACTTCACAAAAATGCAGGCAGCTGAATAATGTCACCAAAGCTCTCAGGAACCATAAGATTTTAGATCAATGGATCAATCCGGACAAACTTTTGATCACCTACCAAAACACTAAATTCATGATATCCTCTGCTGACGAGGGGTTGCAACGTCTACGCAGTTGGGGAATTATCCCAGAATTCTCATCTCCACTTGAGATTCCTGCAGGACCAAGACAGTAATTGATACCTGTGGAGTCTTCCAACTACTTCGCCCGTTCTCTCACCTGATGGCCCTCGGCCGTACAAACTCTTTACCCCGTATTTATCCTGCCCACAGTTGTGCTCCTGCAGGACACATATTTTGTTTTTGTTCTTTATTTTATATTTTTACCTTGGCGGCTCTCACGTCACTGCTTTTCAGCTACTTCAGCAACTCAGCACCGCCGATACCACCACCGCGGCGCATTGTCTACAGTATTCCAATTGTTTTGGATCAGTTCCCCTCTGCAATCTAAGGTCTACCAAGAGCTCCGAACGGAACGCTAGTATCGCTGATCCTTCTAGCACTTGCTAACACCGACCTGACAATGAATATCAAATTTCTTTCCCTAAATGCTAATAGAGTGAAACATCCTTCAAAATGTTCTTCCTTATGGAAGCTAGCGATTGAATCGCACTGTGATATCTTGTGTGTACAAGAGACCCACTTCCCAGCGTCTAACCCGCTCACATGCTCTCACAAAAAATTTTTCCGGATCTACTCTGCAAATGGACCTAAAAAGAAAAATGGTGTGCTTATTGCTATTAAAGACTTGCTCAATTTCCAACTGGACTCCTGCACTGCGGACCCTGATGGTTGCTTCATCATACTCCTATGCTCCATCAACAAACCTTACACCAAAGTCACGGTGTATGCTCCCAACAATCATCAATTGAAATTCCTGCAGAAGCTGCACAAACAACTGGACCAGACTCTACGACCCAGAGCACTAGGAGGAAGCTTGCACTTAACCCTTTCTTGCAATCTACCCAACTCTATGACGTTTGAAGATGTCACCATGTAGAGGAAAGGGACTTTACATTCTTCTTCCAGTGCCACAACTTCTATTCAAGGATTGACCTCTTCTTGACAGACCAGTGGATCCTACAATCAGTTTCGTCATCATCCATTCTTCCTTGCACGTGGTTGGACCACGCTCCGATTTGCCTAAGTATTGAGAATGACCCTCTATCCTCTCCGGTTTCTCTATGGAGATTGAATACAAGCATCCTACGCCAGGAGTCCGACCGGAAACTCCTGAGCTCTAAACTTGTGGAATTCTTCCGAATGAACAAGGACTCAGTCCTTGACCCATTTCATGTATGGGCGTCTCACAAAGCCTATATGCGAGGGCTCCTGTTACAGTTGGGGGCCAGAATTAAGAGGCAGCGAAGGCAGCAGCTTACAAGCATCCTAGAGGCTATCCAATCAACGGATTCCCTAAACAAGAGTAATCCCAGTGCAGACCTCAAATCCAAACTTTTGAAATTGAGATTAGATCTCAGAATGGCCCTTCTAGACAAATTTGAACAAACCCTGAAAAAAATTAAAATGCACTTCTATGTAAATGGTAATAAAGCAGGTAAATTGTTAGCGAACTACCGGTATGTCAAAGGGAATAGGACCAGAACTACTATCCCACATCTTTACCACCCCATGTCCAAACAAAAATTGATAGACCCCCAGGCCATTGTTAATGTGTTTAGCACCTACTATAGTTCCTTCTATAATCTGAAGGACGATCCTACTCAAGTCCAACCTACTGACCAATCCATACAAGCTTTCTTGGATACGGTACATTTACCCTCTCTATCTCCTGATCAACTGACAGTGCTCAATTCCCCCTTTACTGTTGACGACATTTCCGCAGTCATAACTGCACTACCTAATATTAAAGCCCCTGGCCCAGACGGGTTTGTTGGAGAATATTACAAACATTTTAATGTACAGGAGATGCAGGGGCTGCGGCATGATGCAAGGCCTGTGGGCATGGTGCAAGAGACACAGGGGCTGCAGGCATGGTGCAGGCATGGTGCAGGAGAGGCAGTGCTGTGGGCATAGTACAGAAGATGCAGAGGCTGCGGGCATGGTGCAGAAAATGCAGAGGCTGCAGGCATGACGCAGGAGATGCAGCGGCTGCGGACATGGTGCAGGAGATGCAGGAGCTGTGGACATGGTGTGGGAGATGCAGGGCTGCGGGCACGATGCAGGGCTGTGGGCATGGTACATGCAGAGCTGTGGGCATGGTACAGGAGAGGCAGTACTGCGTGCATAGTACAGAAGATGCAGTGCTGTGGGCATGGTACAGGAGATTCTCCTGGATAATCTGAGTGGTGGGATTAGTGACAGCAGTGGTGGTGGTGGTGAGGGGGGTGGGATTAGTGACAGCGGTAGTGGTGAGGGGGGTGGAATTAGTGACAGCGGTAGTGGTGAGGGGGGTGGAATTAGTGACAGCGGTGGTGGTGAGGGGGTGGGATTAGTGACAGCGGTAGTGGTGAGAGGGGTGGGATTAGTGACAGCGATGGTGGTGGGGGGTAGCATTAGTGACAGCCGTGTTGGTGAGGGGGGTAGGATTAGTGACAGCGGTGGTGGTGAGGGGGGTGGGATTAGTGACAGCATCGAGGTCACCCCCCCACCACTGATCACATTCCTATCTGTTGTAGAGGTGATGGGGGAAATAAGGATGAGATATGTGGGGGAGGGGGATTAGTAAGAGGCAAAGGTGGTGGGGGTTGGGATCAGTTGCACTAGAAATTTTGTCACTTACATGGTAAGTCAGTGGATTCCCCCTCAGTATACATGTGCCTGCAGGGATACCTCTATGTCATGAGGTCTCCTTGCAGAGGGGGGAGCTCCTCCCCCTTCACTCTATTGGGGTCAGCTCATTTTTCTTTTTTTTCAGTGTCAACCTCCGCCTACCTACACTGCTTCTCTCTCTCCCTGGAGAAGATAGACGGGGCTCTCCACACTCCAGACACTCCAGTGGTCAGCTCAGCCTCCTCTCTGTGGCTGGCCACACCCCCTGCAAGGCAGACAGAAGGATGGACGAACTAATGGACGGATGGACAAACAGACGGATGGAGGATTGGGCGGGCTCCCCAGGCTCGATCATGACTCATCCTGTGAGTAACTGACTGCAAGCTGTGATGGCCGTATGGCGCCCCTGTTGCCCATGGCGCCCTGTGCGGCTGCACAGCTCACACACCCCAAATGCCGGCCCTGCTGGAGATCATAGACCAGACAAGGGCATAGAGGAAATAAGCAAAGCTGTTTAAATATTTAAAAGGGGCTGGCTGTAGGCTAGGCTAATGAGGCAGGTAATAAGAAACCAAGTCAGTCACTGTGGAAATGAGTGGCTGACAATTAACCGAAAGCTGAGCAGCCTCTGTGCACTGAAATAAAAGAGCTACTCATAAATCGCAGTAGCCCAGCCCACATACCTGCAATATTAGTAGATAAAATAAGAACCAGACTTGCAAACATTGAGATGCACAAAATATTGCATTCATGTTTCCGTAAAGCCAAAACATTTTTTGTATAGAGCAAAGGTGTGTTAAAACCCTGCCAGATCTTTATTTATGTTTTTGTCCCTGCTGAGGAAATGCAAATCAACTTTTCCTATTGACCATTGTCAGAAAAGTGATGAGAAATCTAAAGTCGTATAATTGTCACAAAAACAGAAGGTAAGAGTACACCTGTTCTGGTAACAATTATCACAAAAAAAATGTACCTCATTTTTTTTTTGTGCTTCTAGGACAGGAAGTGATGGGATCTCCCTGATAGACAGGAAAAAAAAAAGGAAACAAAAACAAAGTCCTAAATATTTCCTAATCTCTCAAAAACGTAAAAAAATTGTTTATATTGTTTTACATTAAGCAGCCAGCTACAAAAAGCTATAAATATTGCTAAAACATTTTTTTTTAGCAATAATAGATTAAAACTTGTGGTTATCAGCTTTTGACAAGTCTTATACTTAAACAAATAATCACCTGCAAAGAACAATTCACTTCATCTTTGTTGCTTAATGCAAAGCATTGATCCATGCTTCTCTAAAGGACAGCGAGGAAGAAAAATAAAATAATGAATGTCTGTACCATCAATCAATTGCATAAACTGTTTTAATCCTCAGGATATGAAACGAGGAAAGAAAGAAGGAAAAAAAAACTCACAACATCCTATAAGTCATGTAAAGGCTATCCTACCAGGGCAGCAGACCGGAGCGCACACCTTAGAGAGTCAAAAGCTGTTTAAATCTAAAAGAGCAGACATATATTGCTGCACAATAATCTGTATCCTGAGCTATTAAAGGATTTGGCTAATTGCTCTGTTTTCTTTATTCATTGTTTAAAACACCCAATCTAAATTGATTAGAAGGAACATAGGGCTGTGGGGAAGGGAAGCAAAGAATTAAGTTACAAAACACAACTTTATACTTAGTCTTAATTGTATGCATTAAGTCATTGCTATTGAACATGTTATGATCATAGCAAGAAATCAGTCAGTATTCTGTCAGCTAAGAATTGATTTCTTTTCCTCGCCTCTGGGAATACAATACTATTCAGATAATTACGGCCATCAGTGTATTTTTACATTCTCTTATGACAGTACTTTCACACTGGCAAGATAACTTTTCCATCCTAGTTTTGCCTTCCGCATTCTTTGCTCGAGGGTTTATCGCTGTATTGACAAATGAATTACCATTGTGAAGTAAGAAGTAGTCATAGGAGGTTTAGTAATTCTGCTTAGGAGGCAAGCTTCCACTTTTATTTGTCAACAGTTAATTGAATTGTACTGTAGACCCATCAATAGAACTTGTACAAATGTCTTCCACTTTGGTTATCAGAGGACGAATAGGTAGTTTAGAAACACAAATGCTTTCAACTAAAAAAAAAAAAAAAAAGTTTAGGTAAAATGAAATATACAGTTGCATACAAATGTCAGCAGAGCAAAGTAACAAGTCTGTTTCAATCCCTCTTCTCCAACAGTGCACACATACCTTTTGTTCATAAAAGCTCCCCGCTCTGTTCAGAGCCAAAGGGGAGCCAAAGAAAGTATAAGGTACTTCATAAGATATAGAAGTGCTCTATTCTACTGGTAGATGTGAACAGTGTTGGGCAAATGTCATTGGACATCAGATGCCCCATTGAAATAAATGGAAATCAAATCTGTCAAATCAAAAATGCCTATTTTGGTGCCTAGTAAGTAAAGGTTTGTAAAAAAACTAGTGCTTTTTAAAGCACTGACACTTACAAAGGGAAAATGCTTTTAAGTTGCTGGCAAAAGACATTTATTTTCTAATCTCCATTAAGAAAAAATAAATCACAGCACACAGAATATGCAATATTTGGGGGACCTTTGGAAGGGTCTGTGAGCATTTTTTTCTAAATGTTACTTTTGCTGTAGCATTTCCTACAGTAAGAATTACAAAGTGCTGATTTTAAGGGGTACCTCACATCTAAGTAGAAAAAAATATTGTGTGGTCTCCCAGGAAATCCATACCAGACCCTACAGTCTGCTATTAATTTTAAAGGGGGACCCTCATGCCAAAAACAGAATATAATTGTGGAGGTTCCCCAAAAAAGGTGGGCGAGTGCGCGCCCCCCCCCCCCCCATACTGACCTATATCAGACCACATGCTTTCAACATGTGGGGGGATGCCTTGCCAGGGGGAATTTTATTCTGGAAGTCTCCCTTAAAAATAGGAGGGCCCCTGATACTGCCTTCCATATGAATTATTAATTCAGCTACAAAAACAAAAAGTGTACCCTAGAATTAAAACACCCAAATGTTTGAGGAGTTCATTAAAAAAAAGCCTAAAACTCCCTGTTCCTCATTGTAAATTCATCATCAATCACAATGTCCACCACCTTGCTAAAATAAAAACCCAATAGACCTGGAGCACACAACTTATCCTGATGATACTCATAGCCAAAAGATAGCTCCCTGAGCTGTCATTAGCTATTTTAGGGATGGGGCAGGCATAGTAATGACATCAACCACTAAACATAGCCTTGCCAATACCATTGCTCAATTATGACCAAAGAACATATTTGGGCAGCAATATCATTTCTAGTGATGAGCTGAACACCCCCCTGTTCGGTTCGCACCTGAACATCTCGAACATGGGAAATGTTCTAGCGAACATATGAACACGAACATGAAAAATCACAAGTCCTCTATGTAAGTGACTATTAATCACCCGCTGGGCCAAGGATTTGCACCCACAGCCTCTCACTTGCTAGCCTGTTATTCAAACAGCTATGCCACCGAGGCAACTGAGTAACCTAAGACTCTCTCTGCCTAAAAATTCACTGAGATTGACAGCTCTTTTATAGGGCTCTGACATCACCAGCGCCCATAATCCATTGCTCAGGTGCAGTGAATAAATTACTGACATCACTTCAGAAGGGGCAGGACAATTAACAGGTTTTAATTAAAATCCATCAATAATATTAATCACCGCTGGCCTGGGGATTCAAACTCACAGCATTTCATTTGCAAATCTGTTATTCTACCAGCTAAGGTACCAAGCCAGCTGATTAACCTTGGACTCTCTTTGGCTAACTAGCTTATATCTGAGTTTGACAGCTCTTTTATAGGGCTCTGACGTTGCCCCATAATCTATTGCTTTAGGTGCAGTGAATAAATTACTGACGTTAGTAATTTATTCACTGCACTTGAGCAGTGCATTGTGAGACGGCTTGTGATGTCAGGTCACTATATAAGAGCTGTCAAAGTCAAAACAGCTCAGTATTTTTTATTTTTTAATAAAAATGGATTTTTGTAAAATCTTACCGTAAAATCCTTTTCTCTTAGCTCATTGACAGACGTAGTCCTCGGTGATACAGCACCTTCGGGTTATGTTGCCTCCACAGGAGTAGGACTAGACAGGAAATAAAATGCTCTGGCCACACCCTAGGGGCAGTCCCCGAGGGTATATCCTCTCTCTCTCTGCCACAGCAAATCAGTTATGTCACAAAAGCAGTGTTTAGAGAATTTAACCCAACCCAACTCAAAAACAGAGGGGCGGGTACTACGTCTGTCAATGAGCTAAGAGAAAAGGATTTTACGGTAAGATTTTACAAAAATCCATTTTTCTCTATCGCTCATTGACAGACGTAGTCCTCGGTGATACAGCACCTTCGGGACGTCCCAGAGCAGTATCACAAATGAGGGGTGGGAAAATGGAAATCAAATCCAAATCTAGAAGGCCCAACCGGTGCCAACTAGAAGTTTACAATGCTCATCCTTAATGATGAGACTCAACAAAAAAAAAAAAATTCAAACCGAAAAAAACCCTCGAGGTAGACCACCGGTCTCCTCAAATTGCGGCCTGCAAAACCTTGCGGCCAAATGAGGCATCCGCCGATGCCATCACATCAATTTTATAAAATTTTGTAAAGGTATGTACCGACGACCAGGTGGCCGCCTTACATACCTGGACCACTGACGCCTGATGGCGAAAGGCCCAGGAAGTACTGAGCACTCGAGTGGAGTGCGCCCTAACAGGGAACGGAGGACTCTGACCCTTAATAGAATAAGCCTGTACCACCGTCTGTCTAATCCATTTGGCAATAGTCGCGGCAGATGCAGGCAACCCCTTTCTGGGGCCATCCGTGATCACAAAAAGTGAATCCATCTTACGGAATGATTCCGTAGCCTTCAGGTATACCCTGATTGCCCGAACCACATCCAAGGAATGCAACGCATGTTCCCGATTATGATTGGGCTGAGGACACAAGGAAGGTAGTACAATATCTTCATTCAGATGAAAATCTGAAACCACCTTAGGAAGAAAGGATGGCTTAGGATGGAGTACTACCTTATCCCTATGAATCACCAAGTATGGGGACTGGCATGATAAAGCAGCCAGTTCTGACACCCTGCGTGCAGAAGTGATAGCCACCAAGAAGGCCACCTTCTGGAATAAAGTAAGCAAGGGAATCTCCCTGATGTTTTCAAAAGGAGGTTTCTGTAGAACCGACAAAACCAAATTAAGATCCCAGGGCGGTAAGGGCGCGCGGACTGGTGGAGCCAGGTGCCGCACCCCCTGGATGAAATTCCGCACCAAGGACATGGTAGCTAAAGGTTTCTGAAAGAAGATTGCTAATGCTGAAACTTGACCCTTGATGGTGCTCAAGGCTAGCTTCTGCTCAACCCCTTTTTGCAAAAAGGCCAATATTCGAGTCACCGAATAGGTACGTGGAGGAAATCCTAAAGATTCGCACCACGCGGTATAAGTCTTCCATGTGTGATAATAGACTCTGCTTGAAGTCGCTTTCCTTGCTTTAATAAGGGTAGGAATGACTGAAGCTGACAACCCTCTGTCCTTCAGTACTTGGGTCTCAATGGCCAGGCCATTAAAACCAGTGACTGTAAAGCACAATGGTAGATTGGTCCTCGAGACCGCAGATACTCCCTAAGACGCAGTTCCCACGGAACGTCCGCGACTAGCAAGTCCAAGTCGGCCAGGCCGGCTTGACGAGGCCAGCCTAGAATTTCTAGGACCACTGGCACTGACGGGATTTGAACAAGGTGTCCCTAGAGCTATCTGGCCCCAACCATCCGACAAAGTCTGGTCGTTTTCTGTTCCCACACATTTATCCGACACCTGATTCCTATCAGGAACGGTGATCTCTCCTGGTTGAATCTCAAGGACCGAAGTCACCCGGCTAGAGGCTTCTTGGTCTGTCTGGTCAACCAGATCCGATTCCTGTGGGGAATTGAGACTAATCTTAGGAAAAGGTAAAGGAAAAGATCTATTCAGGGAACGGTGACTACCGCTCCCTGTAGTACTTAAATGTTGGAAGGGAAGAATCGCACCGGTAGTAGTAGTCGATGCTCGATCTAATGTCCTGAATACCGGTGAAAACGTCCCCCCACCCTCAACCCGGGTGGGGGCGCACCTTCAGGCTGTGTAATCCTTTGCTTCGGGTTTGGCTGAGTCGGTCCTCTGTTTGTCCGACCAGCCTTTCTTGAACCCTCCTGGAGGAGTCTTGCCTTTCCCGCTTGTTCCAGCCGGGCGTGCGAACCCTTTATGGGCGGTAAAGAAAGGTCCTCGCTTGTTGCGAGGTCCCTTAGCTTTAGCAGCCTGTGGCAAGAAAGTGCTCTTGCCCCCAGTGGCATCCTTAATAATTTCATCTAGGGTGGCCCCAAATAGGCGATTCCCCTGAAAGGGGAGATTCGTCAAGGTCTTTTTGGAACCTAGGTCAGCTGACCAGCATTTTAACCACAGCACACGTCTGAGGATTACCGCTGACATAGATGCATGCCCTAATAGGGGGGTAGCATCCAAGGCTGTGTCACAGACAAACTGTAGCCCTTATATAATCTGTTCCATCAAATCAGATGTTCCCTGGGGGATATCTTTTCCCCTTAGGTCTTGGCGTACCAATCTCGCCCATTCCGTTAGTGTCTGGGAAACTAGACCAATAACAATTACTGGTCTAAATGCTGACCCTATCAGGGAGAAGATAGTGCGGGACTCCGCTTCCATCTTTCGATCCACCGGATCCTTAAAGGACGAAGTGTCCTCCACTGGGATAACCGTGGCTTTATTCAGCCTGGAAATAGGTGGATCCACCACTGGTGGTACCGTCCATTTCTTAATGAGGGATTCCTCAAACGGATAGCGTCTAGCAATACGCTTGGAAATAGTAAAGGTACGCTTAGAATGCTCCCATTCTCCTTTAATTTTATTACCAAAACACTTGGGTACAGGAAAAACCTTCACCGTTTTTATGGGCTTGTTAGTACCAAAGGGAATCTCTGTTTCAGTTGCCTCTGCCGGTAAAACCTCAAGTCTTAAGGTTTCCCGCACCGCCACAACTAGTGCGTCCACCAATGCTTCTTCCTGAATTATGGCGGAAGAATGAACGTCCTCCTCACTGTCTGAGGGAGCTTTACCTAAGATAACAGCCCTTGCAGAGGGACCTGCAGCTGCAGTGACCATCTCTGAATCTGAGTCAGAGGTGTCAGATAATATAGGGGTAGGCGGGGGTCGCTTTCTTGACCCCCGTCCCTGACAGGCCGCCTCCACCCGAGCCACCATAGACTCCAAAACTGCTGTAAATGCATCCATACTCTGTGCACCGGCGGGTCCCGTGGCCCCCTCGAGGGAAACAGGTGGGGGTACTTGTGTGGCAGGGTCCATGATTATTCCAGTAACTACCCGGAAAATACAATCCAAACTTAAATAAAAAACTTTTTTTTTTTTTTCAGACCCCCAGCGCCACAAAAGCCCCTCCGTGTTACCTGCTAGGGATCCCTATCGATCGAGAGAGAGAGAGATAGACCCCCAGGCTCACCACTTGATGCTCAGAGTTCACTGCAACAGGTTACAGCGCTGTCTTCACAAACAGGAAGTCTTTTGGCTGGCTGCCCGGGAAGAAAGGAGGCGGCTCCGCCCCTCTGCACGCCTTTCCGGCGCCTCCCCTAGCTCCACGAGGTGTTTGAGTCACCTCAAACATGGCCGCCCCCATGCTGCAGACACGAGGCTACGCCAAAATGGCGGCCTCGTGCGATCTACGGCGGTCTGATACAGCATAGCGGCGTCCTGCAGAGTAACTAGGCATCGCAATATCTTTCTCTCATGGAGATCAGCTTGACCGGCGGTACCGAACCCTGGCGGAACCGCTTGGCCATCGGGAGACCTGCTTCAGCTGGAGGAATGACCTGGCAAGCCGTATACCTGCCATGTGGCTTCTGACAGGTAGAATACTTCTAGTAACACAGTAAGATCCAAGTGCTGCCACATATTACAATCATTTAAACATACTTTGTAATTAGATTGTCAGCTCCCAAACCAAGCCTGCTGGCTTTTTGTACACACAAATCACACTCAATATAGGGGGATCTGTGCTATGTTATAGGATAGAGGGGAACCCATCCTTACCATTACAGAGAGGGGCCCGCATTCACCACAAGACCCGTCAGGGGGAAAAGGGGAACATACTACTCACCATACCGGAACCAGGCGGGCGCCAACTCCTGACAGTACCCCTCTCCACCGAAGTTGGAGGGCTGTCGACCAATACGGACGCCGTGACTCATGGTCCTTGGCGTTTCAGCGAGACGTTTAACTCGCAGGGTCAGTCCCCTCAAGTGAGACTATGTCGCGGCCGACCCAGCGCGGAGCTGTGGCCTGCACGCGCTCGTAGGCTGAACTGGGGTGACCACTGGATCTCAACATCCCGCCCGTCACCCAGTTCAGCTTTCTTGCTTGAAGATCTCACAGGAACACTGGAGAAAAAAGCTGTCTAAAAAAATCTTTTCTAAGAAAAAAATCCTGCCAGGACCGAAGATCCCAGCAAGGTATCTAGGTCCTTACTCCTGACTAGACAGAAAAAAACTGATTTGCTGTGGCAGAGAGAGAGAGGATATACCCTCGGGGACTGCCCCTAGGGTGTGGCCAGAGCATTTTATTTCCTGTCTAGTCCTACTCCTGTGGAGGCAACATAACCCGAAGGTGCTGTATCACCGAGGACTACATCTGTCAATGAGCGATAGAGAAAAGACTTTTCCAACACTGGCTTTTGTCATTTTTTTTTTGTACAATTTTTTGGTGAATGGGTAGGGGTACCATGTACCCAATATCCATTCACATAGGGAATGGCTGGGATCTAGGGGTCCCCTTGTTAAAGGGGGCTTCAAGATTCCGATAAGCCTCCCCCTGCAGACCCCTACAACCACAGCCCAGGGTTGTGGGGAAGAGACCCCTGCCCCCATCAACATGGGGGCAAGGTGCTTTGGGGTGGAGGGGCTCTGCCCTGCCCAAAAGCACCCACCCCCCCATGTTGAGGGCATGTGGCCTGGTATGGTTCAGGAGGGGGGGTGCTCGCTCACCCCCATCCTGGCCAGCCAGGCTGTGTGCTCAGATAAGGGTCTGGTATGGATTTTAGGGGGAACACCACGCCGATTTTTTCAGCAATACTGACAAACTGTTATAAACTGAAGTACATATACATATACACACACATATACTGTATATATATATATATATATATATATATATATATATATATATATATATACACATACACATATACACACACACACACACATAAATAACTTTGATCTCAACAAACTAAAAAGCAAAAATCTCTCTCCCTGCTTGCAATGTATTATTAATTATAAAATATAATATTAAATCACCCGTTGGCCAAGGAATTTGATCTAACAACCATTGCAATTCTACCAGCTAAGCCACCATCATGTACAGTTAACTTGGCTACACTTTCTCGGCCTAACTAACTCCTATCTCACCCTACACACAGTGGATGAGATAAAAGTTAGAGAGAGTGTACTCAGCTTAAGCAGGCTTGGTGGCGTAGGTGGTAGAATACCAGGCTTGCAGTGATAAGAGCTGGGAGTTTAACCACTTTACCACCGGAGGATTTTGCGGTCTTCCGTCCAGGCCACTTTTTGCGATTCTGCGCTGTGCGAATTTAACTGACAATTGCGCGGTCGTGCGACGCTGTACCCAAACGAAATTTACGTCCTTTTTTTCCCACAAACAGAGCTTTCTTTTGGTGGTATTTGATCACCTGTGGGATTTTTACTTTTTGTGCTATAAACAAAAAAAGAGCGTTTATTTTGAAAAAATAACAATATTTTTCACATTTTTTTATATGAAATTCCCCCCAAAAAAAATGTAAAAATCAAATTTTTTTTAAATTTTTGGCCAATTTGTTTTCTGCTACCTATGTTTAGTAAAAAAAAAATCACAATAAGCGTATTTTGATTGGTTTGCGCAAAAGTTATTGCGTTTACTAAGGGAAAGATTTCTGTCATTTTTGGTGGTTTTTTTTTAACGCGTAATGGCGGTGATCTGCGATTTTTTTTGCGGGACTGCGACATTGCGGCGGACAGATCGGACCCTTGACTGACATTTTTGACACTTTTGGGGGTACCAGTGACATTTCTACAGTAATCAGTGCTATATATATGCACTGTTACTGTAAAAATGACACTGGCAGGGAAGGGGTTAATTTTATTGGAGAGGGAGGGGTTAATGTATGCCTGGTGCTTACTGACGTGTGGGGGGGGAGGTGACTGTGTGACAGAAGGACAGATCGGATGTCCAGCTATGCTGAACACTCCGATCTGTCAGTCCCTGTCACTATGGAGATCCGCCCGCTGTGTTTACACACAGCGGGCGGATCTCCAGACTCGATCCCCGACGATCGGGGCAGAGCAGCGGCAATCGCCGCTGCTCCTCCGCTGGCCCGACTCCCGCTGTGAATGAACACAGCGGGAGCGAGCCTCGAATGAACACAGCGGGAGCGAGCCTCCGGCGGCGCGCGAGCGCCGCCCACAAGGGGCGGAGTCCAGCGACGTAGGTCTACGTCGCTGGACGGGATCGCGGCACTTTGCCGCAGTAGCCTCCATGTGAGCGGAGGTAAAGTGGTTAATTCCCCCTGACAGCCAGTGATTTATGTATTGAAATTCAGAAGTCAGAGAGTCCATGATTATGTGGGAACTCAAAGTTCCTGCGAAGAAGCCCATTTGTTCCTCATACGACAAACGAGCGAACAGCCAATGTTCGAGTCGAACTTACATTCGACTCGAACTCGAAGCTCATCCCTAATCATTTCTATCCAGGTCCCTTTGCTTATCTGGCCATGGATTCCTGTCATTGCAGTGATAGCAGCAGTTGTTGGGGAAAGAGCAGATGTAATCATCTGCTGCTTTCTTAGGAGCCATTAACAGAGGGAAGCTATCATATACCGTATAGAAGCGGTAGAAATACCTCTTCCGTATAAGATGCTCAGCTGCCGCCATACAGGCAAAAGTTTGGGCATTCGTTTGAACAGCCAAAGGTTGATCTGAACCTAGGTTAAGACCGAACTGTCCCCTTATCCATTCTTACTTTCCTGGTACTGTCACAGGGGTGTCCATAGCCCTGTCAAAGCTACAACTCTACCCTAAACACTATAAGGCAGTCAGTATGTGAGGCAGCCAGTGTATACGTAGGTGCTTGTGACTGGCTAGTAATGATGGTGCCAAAAGCACAAGTCCCTGCCCCACTCCTCTCCTTGCTAGAACATTGACCCTCTTGCTGAGGTTATACCCTCTGCCATATTTTGCCCCACTCCACGCCAGAAGTGTCCACACGAAAATCCTGGCCATTCACCTTTATATACCCAAGGAAGGAATGTCCACACATAAATAGGGTTGCTGCACTTTACTGGTGGTACTTGGAAAATGGCACAAGAGTCACATCAACACACTATCTGAGGTTGCATTGTCAACCACATTTAGTGGACAGTCCACAGCAGTTACATGTGAAAGCATCATTCAACATTTTAATATAAGCCATTTTCCCTCTGACATTCTTTCCCTCCACCCAGGGAAATTAGTATCTACTAAAATGGGATATCTGCAGTCACCTCCTCCACAGGTACACCTCTCCCAAGACCCTCCAGGGGGATAGCCTCACTCTTGGCCAGTCCTAAAAGGTCTTTTGCAAACCACCCTAGTCTCCACCTTAATAAAGGACAGGAAGTCCACAGCCAGCAATCCTGGTTGCAGGTCTACCTCTCCTCAGCCTCCAGCTCTGTCCAGGGCCTCCACTTGCTGGCTACATCTGCATAGGTGTGGGATATTTGGCTCTCATGCCCCAACTGCACTAGGGCTCCAAGCCCTGCCTGTTCTGGCTCCCAACGTGGCTCATAACTGGGCACCCGCTCACCCATGACATCACTGCAGGAGGGTTTTAACTAAAAGGGACCTAGAACCTCATGACACTACCTTCTGTAACCAGGCACTATTCTGGAACAAAACCATCTAGTGGCCAACTAGTCTGCTGTGCCTGTCTACAAATATTCAGTATGCAGCAATAGGACAGTCAGTGTGAAGTAATAAGACATAATAAGACATAAGACATAATAAGTCATTCAGTCACTTAAAAAATGGTTGGAAATAGAAGTTCGCTATGCCTATTCTTTCTCTTTCATAATCTTCAGCTGCTAGTCCTGGCTCATATTCGGAGTACCTTTACTGCAAGAGCCAACTGCACCCCACCCTGTGTGGCCCTTAAGACCACTTCCTGGCTGCCAGGAAAATCTTTCAGATGCTGTGCAGGAGGTGGAGCCAGGGAAACATGTGGGATGTGGTTAAGGAAGGAGGATAGGAGGTGAGGCAGAACTGGCGGTAGAGTGCAGAGCAAAAGTGGGAGGCACAGAATAGATTAGTTTTATAATAGCTAAGTTATGCGTGTTCTGGTGAAATTAGAATGTATTTGATTCCAAGACAAATCAGACTAGAAAGTGGGACAACCCCGGTAGATCTAGGAAGTTGGTAAGTATGCTGAGTTTGACTAATTTTGACATTTAAGTTATATTTCAGCAGAAATAGATCTGTTCATACTGGAATTAGTCTACATTGAACTATGATTAGAAATAACTATATCTGGTTTTGTTGCACTAACCTTGTAAAACAAATATAGGTAAACATAATGGGTAGTTTTGAAAATGCAACTGTAGCCAAATTATGGTTAGTAAAATATTTATATATACTTAAACAGTAAATTAGCTTTAAAACAAGTCCTTATAAGCCCATGTACCAGCAGATACTGTTGAATAACCAATTGTCAATGTTTACAGTGAAAAGAAGTTATCCTTCTCCCATTTCAAATCTCAAATGAAAACCTAGAACAGCACAATGACACAAGTGGTTAGCACTTCCTAGCAGCACTAGAGTAGTCCGTTCAAATCCCAACAATGGCACTACCTACGCAGAGTTTGCATGCATAGGTTTCCTCCAGGTTCTTCTCTTCTCCCACCTAGACCTGCTGATATGTATATACATGAATGTGAGTTAGGGACCTTGGAATGTAAGCTAAGTGAGGGCAGGGATTGATGTGAAATGTACAATATATATGTAAAGCACTGCATAAATTGACAGCACTATATAAAAATACCTGTAATATATATAAAGAACAGTTTCTCCCCTGGAAATAGAAGAGCAGTACTAACACACTTGATGAATGTCTTTAGTGATTATTTTGTAAACTTCATAGCTGAAGTTTATTCAGTTTATATTGTGCCTATGCCCCTAACCCCCCCCCCCCCCATCCCCCCACACACATATACATACATCAACCTGTCAATAATATTTTTAAATGAAACTGTTCAATTGTCATTACCCACCTTTAAAGAGAAGCATGGAGTTTTTTTCCCCCCAATCATACTTACCTAGGTGGATGCAGCATTGATCCGATGCTGCATCTGTCCCCTGCTGGCTCTAACACTGAGAACTAAGTGATCTAACCCTGAGAATTGAGCGATCTAACACCGCCGATCACTCGGTTCTCAGGGCTCCCTGAGCAGAGAGTTAGTGACTGTCAGTAACTGATCTCTGCTCTAGCCGACCTGTGGAGGGGGTGGTATTGGGCGGCTCAGGCTCTCAGTGGCTCACTGAGAGGCTGAGCCGGATTCTGGTCCAGGCATGTGACTGGATCACAGCTTTATTGTCGGGATCTTGCCTGAGCCTGGACCGGCTCTGTGATGTCAGCCGACAGTGGACTTCAATGGGCCCGATGTCTGTTGAAAATGGCCCACAGGAGTGCAGAACGAACTGCACCCCTGTGATCTATAGGAGAAGTACAGTCAAAATAGCTTTGGCTGTACTTCACCTTTAAGGTTAAAAAAAAAAAAAAAAAACATAAAGGGGACAATTCAAGAGTATGATATTTGAAGAAATGGTGGAATTAAATTTTAATAAAAGGCTACCCAGAGGATGCCTATATTATGGCAAAACTCCCTTAGTATGAGATTGGCTGTGCAGTCTTCTGTGGATAATGAGTGGCTTCTATGCATACAAACCTTCACGTCTTTATGTTTAGAAAAAAATCAATGGCATAACACTTTTTTGCAGTTTGGGTAAGGTTGTTTGATCTCCTCGGGTGGGACCGCCTTATTGCAGAAGTTGGAGGCTGTATGAATTATCTGTACCACCATATACAGCATGCACAAAACTGATGGAGTTAAAACCAGATATAATATATTGCATAGCTGGTGATCATCAGATACTGTCATCAGATGGATTACTTACAATACCAAGCTGTGATACATATTTGCAAACATGTGGAAAAGCAAGTATTGATGTTGTACATCAAGTGGTAATCCTCTTGGCAGCACGTTTGCATATAAAGTATAGGTTTAATCTCTAGGTATCTGTATGGTTTTTGATTGGTTATAGAAATACAGAAAGCTATTGGCCAATATCACAGAGAATACTGTAGTATGCTTCAGTATATAACCTGACTTGAGAACTGAAAGCTAAAAGGTGCTGTCACTTTAAATGTTTATTTCTTGAGGTTAATTATATTACCAATATTTATGCTATGTGCTGAATCAAGTGATCATTTTATTCGATATGAGCCAACCATACACAGTCTCCCCAGTTTTGGAGCAATAACATTTTCTACTGGATACAAAATATCTTATGGAAAACTAGCCATTTTTAGCAACAGTCTCTGAGATTATGAGTTATCAATAAATATATATGCACATTCTTTTTTTCCTGCATATACAGATGGCCATGAATGTGATTTTAAGACAGACACATTTGTTTGCAATATATCTATTCTATATCACCATAGTGATTGAAGTTTTACCCGCTTTAGTAAAAAGATTACAGGGTTGTTTTTCTGCAATTGTTATATGTTGCATACTTATAGTTTAAAAATAATTATAATTATGTGTTTTTTGCATCCACATTTAAGAGTAATATAATGCTTGCAAACACTTTTTAAGGTGGTTATGTATATTTTGTTTTACTTTTTGTATAATTAAAAATTTAATTTTATCATTTCCTAAGATACCATACTCCTTTACTCTCGTTTTAAATTATAAACGTGAAATTAAAAATTATTTTGAAGAAAAGCATCAAAATTATAATATACAGCTAAAAGATTCCTGGTGGATCTACACCTTTGGGACTCCCTTGTAGACTACCGTATTTTTTTTTTTTTTTAAACAGTTTGGTTTTATTGAGAGGAAAGCAAACATAGTACAAAACAAAAGCATTTCAGTTCCTCTAGGAGAGAGGAACGAATAAATGGTGAACAGGCACAATTTCAAGTGGTACAATGAAAAACAGTTTTGTAGTGTAAACCGTTCAAGAACAAGGTAACAAAAATAGCAAATTCAAATAAATTACATTTAGCGTTGAAGATGGCAAATTGCAAACAAGGAAACGATATAAGTCCTCGTTCCTGAATGAAAGGAATAGAGAAGACCTCGACCAGTACCACGTGACCGTCGAAGTCATAATGTCAAAACTGGTTCCATTAAGTTAACTTAAGTAAAATAAAGTGAGCAGTGAAAGATTCTAATAGTGAGTAAAGTGTATGAATGAGAGGAGGGGGGGGGGGGGGGAAGGGCAAGGAAGGAAGAGGAAAAAGTAGAGAATGGATTGAGGAGGGAATATAAGGGTAGAATGTGGAAGTTGAAGGGAAAGGGAGAGGGAAGAAGTGGGATGTTATTGAGCAAAAAGTGCTGAACAGTAAAAGTAACTCCCAATAAGACATTGCTCATTGTTCAAACTTGTCATGAATTCAGTGGTAAAGTTCTACATACCATGGATAGTATCAACATAGGCAAAATAGGCTATTCAAGTGGAGAGTATCTCATGAGTCAAGAATCAAGCAGGCATCAGCTCCGAGTAACGGTCGGATAAAGTAAACATCTGCCAATTGGCCCAGACATTTCTGAATTTGGCAAGGCTGTCGTCTGACATGGTAAGGGTTTTTTCCATTTCATGGACTCTCCCGATTTCCACTAACCATTCTTTTATGGTAGGAACGACTTGTGACTTCCATTTCCTAGGAATTAGGATTTTTGCCGCATTTAATAGGTGTCTTGTCAGGGTGTTCCTATATTGTGAGACAGTGTGGGAATGGACATTGAGGAGACAACGAGCAGGGTCGTTTTGAGTCTGAGCACCTGAGATTTCTTGTATTAGATTGCAGACTTGCGTCCAGTAATCAGCTATTAATGGGCAGGTCCACCAAATGTGTAGTAGTGTTCCCTTCTCTTGACCACATCTCCAACATAAGTCACTTGTCTGCGGGAACCATTTTTGTAATTTATCTGGCGTAGCATACCAGTGCGTAAGTAATTTATAGGAGGTTTCCTGCATTTTTGTACTAATGGAACATTTGTGTGCCAGGACACAGGCTGTGTTCCATTGTTCGTCAGAGATTGTCAGGCTCAGCTCGGATTCCCAGCGCTTCTTAAAATTATCCGGAGATTCATCATGTTTAGCTTGCAGCCAGGAATATGCAAGAGATGTGGTCTTTCTAATAGGATTACCTGCCAGGCAAATCTTTTCAAGGGCAGTGAGTTCCTGTGAAAGTTGAGATTTTTTCTTATGTGTGGTAAGGAAATTGTGTATCTGTAAATAGGTCCAAAACGGGATATTAGTGTTATTACAGATAAGTTGTAAATCGGATTTAGTGATAATTTTGGAGTTCGTCAGACAGTGTTTTATCCGTAAGGGTTTGTTATTAGTCGTTTTTAACGGGTGGGGTGAGGATAGGCCTGGTTGGAATTCAGGGTTTTTGAAAATGGGGGATAATGGGCCAGGAACATTGGCTAGGTCAAATTGTTTTGCCAACTTATGAAAAATTTCCAAGGTGTTGGAAATAAGTGGATGACCTGTCATTGTGTCCGAGTAGAAGGATTTGGTAATCCAAGGTGAGAGGGAAAGGGGTAGGTCTGCGTGTGAGTGTTCTAATTTGACCCAGTCCTTGTCATTAGCATGACAATTCCAGTCTATGACCCTGCTGAGTACGATTGCGTAGTAATATCGTTTAAAGTCCGGTAGGCCCATGCCACCAGAAGTTTTTGAGCGGGTGATAAGTTGCAATTTTATCCTAGGTTTTTGGTGTGACCAGATGAAGGACCTTTGGAGTTGTTGAAGCTTTTTGAAGAAAAGAAGAGGAAGTTTGATCGGGAGAGCACTCATGCAGTATAAAAGTCTGGGGAGGACTACCATTTTTATAATGGCAGCCCTTCCGAACCAGGAGAAATGTTTTACATTCTATCTCTTGAGATCTGAGTCAGTTTTGTTTAGCAACGGGGTGTAGTTTTGCTTATATAAATCTTTCCAATGTGGGGTCAACCATATGCCCAAGTATTTAAGCGAATCGTGGACCCAACGGAATTTACAGTTTTTTTGTGCCCTGTCTTTGTCCTTAATTGGCAGAGAAATATTCATGGCTTCTGATTTAGTATAATTTATCTTAAAATTGGATATAAACGCAAATGTCTTAAAGTCTGATAGCAAATTTGGAATGGATATGTGTGGGTTGGACAAAAAGAATAATAGGTCGTCGGCATAAGCAGCAATTTTGTATTCCTTTTCATTCAACTTGAAGCCATGTATAGAACTATTGGAGTTGACTGTTCTGATTAGGGGTTCTAGGGAAATTATAAAAAGGAGAGGGGAAAGAGGGCAACCCTGGCGAGTGCCATTTTTAATGTGGATGTCTTCTGACAACTAACCATTTACCTTAATTTTGGCGGTGGGATGGTGGTATAGCGAGGAAATCCTGCTGAGCATGTTTGGTCCAAGTCCTATGTGAGAACATACCGATAACATGTAGTCCCAAGACACCCGGTCAAAGGCCTTCTCCGCGTCCGTCGAGAGGAGAAGGCCTTAGACGTGTCCCTGTTGTGCTTTGAAGATGAGATTAAGAGCTTTGGAAATATTGTCCCTCGCCTCCCTGCCAGGCATAAATCCCACCTGCTCAGGACCTATAATTCTTGCCAATAAGGGGCGGAGCCTGTTCGCTATGATCTTTGCAAACAGTTTCACATCATTGTTCAACAGCGAAATCGGCCTGTAATTAGAACAGTCAGATGGGTCCTTGTCCTTCTTGGGGATCACAGCTATATGAGCCCCGAGAAAGGAGGGAGGTATGTCCTGTTGTGTGGAAAGGGAATTAAAGGTGTCACATAAGGGTACCAAAAGTAGGTCTTTGAAAGATTTAAAATACTGGGACGTTAGACCATCAGGACCCGGGCTCTTCCCTGGTTTTAAACTTTTGATGGCACATAATAATTCTTGCGTCTCAATGGGTCTATCAAGCAATTGAGTCTCCAATTCAGAGAGATGTGGTAGCTTGCTATTTGATAGGAAATCCGAGATGGTAGTCGGTTTATCATGAGGGACATGGGCAGGTCTGTGTTGTGCAGGTAGGTTGTAAAGTTTGGTGTAGAATTTGTGGAAGATGTTCGCTATAGAGCGAGTATCATGTTCCACTTCGCCTTTCTCATTTTTAATGCCGAAAATGTTCTCCACCAGTTTGGCCTCCTTCAGAGCCCTGGCAAGCAATTTGCCACTCTTGTCTCCCTTCTCATAGTAAACTCTTTTCCTGAAAAAGAGGGCCCTTTTGTAGTCTGCATCAAGAAGGTCGCGAAGTTCCCTTCTTGCATCATTAAGTTTCGACAGACTGATTGAGGCCAGGGATTGTTTATGAGAGGCTTCGAGATCATCAATAGTGGAGGACAAATCCGTAATTCTCTTAAGTTTTTCCCTTTTTTTCCTAGCTCCCCATTTGATTAGTTCTCCTCTGACTACACATTTATGTGTTTCCCATGTAAGGATATGTGAGGTTAACTCTGGTGGATTTGTCTCAAAAAATATTTTGATTGTATTTGAGATGTCAGTAAAGATCTCTGGGTTTAGTAGAAGTGCAGGGTTGAGTCTCCAGTTGTAAGTTTTATCCTGTTTTTCATCTAAATTCATGTTTAATGAAGTAGGTGCGTGGTCAGATAGGGTCTGGGTGCCTATATGAGCGTCTTGCAGAGCCGGGAGGTCTTTTTGGGTAATAAAGATATAATCAATACGTGAGTATTTGTTGTGTGGGGGGGGGGAAAACAAGTGAAATCCTTACCTGTGGGATTAAGGATTCTCCAAGCGTCCACCATTAGAAGGGATCCCAACGCCTGCTTGATTCTTTTAAGTACCTTGTATGCAATTGCCGTTTTGCCATCTGATGTGTCCTGAAGGGGACTCAATGGAACATTAAAATCCCCGCCCAAAATCACACACCCCGAGGCAAACCCCTTCAGCTCGTCAATCACTCTGTTACAAAAAGAAATATGAGACTTATTAGGGAAATATACATTCGCCACTGTTAAAGGCTTGCCTGCCCATGAACCCTTCAGAAACAAGTAGCGACCATCTGGATCTGCCAGTTGATCCGTTATCATGAAATTTGCATCTTTACTTAGCAGAATTGAGACCCCCTTGGTTTTAGCCAAGGGATTTGTAGCGTGGAAGGCTTTAGTGAAATAATTATTTGTGATTTTAGGGATGTTGTTTGATTTAAAATGTGTCTCTTGCCAGAACACAATCCTGGGGCGGATTTTCCTGAGTTCTCTCAGGACTTGTGACCTCTTTTCTGGGATATTGAGACCTCTAATGTTATGTGAAATTAGCAGGGGGTCTCTGCCCAAAGAGGAGGAGTAGGCCATGGCGAAAATAGGGAAAGGACCAGGGTTGGCGAGGAGACAGGTAAAAAAAAAAAAAAAAAAGAGAGGGGGGGGGTAAACGTAGGAGAATAGGCAAAGGGAGGTGCAGGAAGTTAAGGAAGAAGAAGGGGGGGAGTAGGGGGTTTGGAAGGGGTTGACTAAGAAAAAGTCAGGGAGTTATATTAACACAACCTTTGACCAACTGTGTCAATGGTTAAGTAGTTCAGAACCACAGAAAAGGGGGGGGGGGTTAGTGGGAGGTGACAGTAGCAAGGAAGGTGTATTGTATAAACCTTAGTAGATCCCAGGTATGGCGTATACCATAACTATGAATATGAACACATACCAGGTAACCGATCAACGGTTATTTAGGGGAACTACTATAAGAACACCAACATAAGTCACGGGATGTTATCCCGCTCACGGCCGCAAGTGTTGAAAAAGGCAGTGAGCGGTTCAACATGCTCGTATTATATGAGCAGTAATAAAACTTTTCATGAACCTCACAAATGCCCAAAACAGTAAAAAAGTGAACTTTGTGGGAAAGAAGTAACTTCTAGTAAAGGCAAAGTGAACCAGCTAAACTCTGCATTAGTTCGCATGTTTTCTTATGCGTGCACTCTTCTCATGTGTAACAGCTCCAAACAGACAGTAAAGTTCTGTCAGCAACATGTGGAAAAACTATGAGAGAGTGCAAACAACTAAGAGGCTCGGTTAGACTCTGGAGTTCCGTAACACTTTGAGGATGAATCTTTGGATGAGTGTGTGGTGACCCTTGGATCAGTCAGCACCCAAGTCACCCCAAAGTGCCGAGCCCACTCCCCAGTTGACCTCGTGTGGGGCGGATGATCTCACAGATCTCCTTAGTCGGAGAACGTAGCGTCCAAGTTCTCTGTAACGCAGGCTAGGCGCCACAGGGAGGAAGCGGAGTGAAACCTCTGGGTGGGTCATCCTTAGCGTCGGTAGTCATGTAAATGCAAAGTGAGGTGAAAAAAGTATTCTGGAGGAGTATCGGCACATTGTAAAGGGTTCAAGAGCTTCATCAAAAGTCCTCCTGATCATCCCTGTATCTGGGTTATTTGGATTTAGGAGAGAAGAAGCTCGGGTTGTTGCCATGCTGTCTATTTTGTCTGTCCTTTTTACGTGTAGATTTAGGGGTGGTCATCTTCTCTGGTGATAGCGCCTCTCTTAAAGCTGGTGCGGGTAGTTTAAATTCTGCGTACCATTCCGGGACCTCGACATTCTGAATCTGTAAATTGTGGCAGAACTCCGCTAGTTCATTAGGCATTTTTAGGGTATATTGTCTACCCTTAAAGGTGGCTTGTAAGGCGAATGGAAAACGCCAGCGATAGATTATGTCCTTTTCCTTGAGAGCACTCAGGAGAGGGCGCAGGGCTCTCCTATTGTTAAGAGTGATCGGTGACAGGTCTTGGTAGAGGAAAATAGTCTCCTCATTAAACGTGATGAGTTCATTTTGTCTCGCCTTTCTGAGGATCTCTTCCTTTAGGGTGTAGCTGGTGACACAGCAGATAACATCCCTTGGTGGGGCATTGTCGGCCGACCTAGGCTTAAGGGCTCTGTGAGCTCTGTCCAGTTCAATGGCTGCGTCCTCTGGCCTTTCTAGCAAGTTATTAAAGATAGACTGTAGGGCCGGTCTTATTTGCTCAGCGTTGACACTTTCGGGTAGTCCCCGGACCTGTATGTTGTGCCTTCTACCTCTGTTATCGAGGTCCTCAAGGTGTCTGTTAAGGGTGATTAGGTGGGTAGAGTGCGATTCAGTAACCTGCTCTAATCTGGATATGGCTCTGTCCCTTTGCACTCCTATCTTCTTATGGACCGCCATTTGCTCAGACAGTGCTAGCAGGTCTGATCGCAGATCGGTAATAGCTGAAGTGAACGATCTCTTAAGATCTGCAGCAATGTGTGTCATCTCGTTTAGGGTAAGTGGAGTCTCGGAGCGGTCAATGTCTCTTACCAGGTCCTCCGACGGTGCTAGTGATTCGTCCCCCGAGTCTTCCTCATGGCGCGCCGTCGCCATCTTGCCTGCAGATATAGTGTTCCTGCGGGTCTGTTTAGTTTGGAAGATATCGGGTATATTCCGTTGAGAGCCAGAGCCAAAAGGGCGCTGTGGCTTTGTGCTGGTAGAAGGCTTAGAGGGTCTTCCCATTTTAGGCTCACAGAAAGCTTCAATTGCGGCCGTGAAGCGAGTGATCTCCCGGAGCTCCTTCTCTAAGCGTCCATGCCGTCTGTGCGCCAAGCCACGCCCCCCCCGTATTTTTAATACCTTGCCGCATCATTGAGTCTCTGAGTCATTGAGTCATTCTTTAGGCAATAAAGGCAGATAATGGCAGGTGTGGAGGGCCAGCAAGGTGCTGTACATAGTTACCTGAAAACATCACAGCACCCTGCCTTAATACTACTTTCAAGAGTGCTCAACCCTAAAGCAAGCCGTGTTCCGGCAACGGGAGGATTTATGGAGCTATCAAAATGCCTTTAAGAGAAGCTTCACCCAAAAGGGGATACTCTACTTGTTTGCTTCCTCCCCCCCCTCAAAAAGTGCCAAATGTGGCAGCGGAGGGGGTACCCTTCCCCACTTCCTTGCGACCTTGCTACGGCGTGGTCCTCTGGAAGTTCAGCCTCCCCCTCCTCCTTCCCCCGCCGCTGGACCATTCACAACGCGCAGCACGCTTCGCGCATGTGCAGTAGGGAACCAAAAGCTTCACTGCCGGTTTCCCCTACAAGGAATGGCGATGGCAGTATCCGAGAGTCTATTGGGTGCCAACATTGTGGAATCCCTGGACAGGTTAAGTGTCCTAATATTAAGAGTCAGCAGCTACAGTATTTGTAGCTGCTGACTTAACTTTTTGGTGTGAGAGTTGGAGCTCTGCTTTAATTGGTAGATGTCACTTAGTCTAGAGGAGTGGAAATTCCTAGGCAGATTGCAATTACATGCAGAACTCCCTAGGTAAGGCATGCATGGAATGCTGAGCCTCAATCATTTAAAGGAAACAAAATGAAGGAAGAGGGCCAGAGACAGTAATGCTGGAGAGGAAAGAGCTTGATGATAGTCAACATCCTCCAGTCAGGAAATGAGGCAGACTCAGACTCATTTATGCTTCTAATGCATGCTGAGAAGCCTCAAATGTGCAGTAAAATCAGAGTAAGCAATTTAACCACTTTCAGACTGGAGGATTTGGCTGCTCAATGACCAGGCCCTATTTTGCGATTCGGCACTGCATGACTTTAACGGACAATTGCGTAGACGTGCCATGCTGTACCCAAACGAAATTGACATCCTTTTTTTCCCACAAATAGAGCTTTCATTTGGTGGTATTTAATCACCTGTGCAATTTTTATTTTTTGCGCTATAAACAAAGACGGCGCTCAGCTGATTCCCCACTCTGCTTTTCTCCTCTTCTCATAGCTGTCAGTGGGGGATTTCAGCCCCTCCCCTCTGCAGTGTTCAGAGCAGGTCACAGAAGCGCTGAGCATTAAATTATTGTAGCACTGCCCCCTAGAGAGCTGCTGAGAATTACACTCCTTGGGTTCCCCTGGGTTACCATTAGCAACTGACAGCAGATACACAGCATTAAAAGCTATTGGCTCAGACAATCAGTCCAGGGGATTTGGTTTTTGGGGGTTTTTTTTAGAACTGGGATGGGAGAAGGGATGAGTGGGACACTCCAACTAGTAACTGTGCACAATTCTGAGGACAACTGACTGTAGAATGCGGCAAGGCCACTGCTTCACCCTGCCACCGAAGTGAAGTTAAATTGACCGTTCCCGTTTGAATATTTTCTTCAGAGTTAACAACTTGGCACCCCCTTTTCACTTACTGCTTATGTGCTGACACCCATCTACTGACTCTAGCCACTGGAGTGGTCCCCTTCCAGGGCAGACCCTTTGGCAAGCTCCCCTGTACTCACCGACACTGTTTTTCCAGAGTTGTTCTGCCTTCACCTCCACAGTCAGCTTCACTGGACCTCTGGGTTCAACCACACCACTGGTTCACTAGGCCGACTGCCTATGACCACCCTCACAGCTGCAGAAGAGGAGACAGCCATCACCCTCCTTCTGGGACTTGGCTACCCGCCCAAAGACCCCGTCACATGTGCCCTTGGCTTTTATAACATATCCCAGGATGCACCGCTGCTTTTGCCAACCCACTGAGATAGTTATAAAAGCCTGTGTGTCATTGGCTGGGTTTCCTCCACTTTCCAATAGGCTCCCCTATTGGATGCAGTGGGGACACTCCCTCAGCCCAGATAAATCACACCCTGGACATATGTAACAGGCCTAACTATTAATCAGGCTCTCCTGATAAGCAGACAGAGCAACTATACTTTCTGTGCCTAGCACCTACCTAGGAGGGTGCTACATCATAATAATGTGAAATACCTTCATTACAGAGCAGCTCGTCGCTTCCGTGACTCCCAGCTGTTAGCGGAGGAGAAAAGAGAAGTAGCGGGAAATCAGCTGAGCGCCGAGGTATTTCACACTATTATAATATAATGCTCTGCACTTCTGTGACCCGCTCTGATGGGAGGGCCTGAGATCCCCTAATGACAGCTAGGAGAAGAGAAGAAGAGGAGAGCAGGGGGGGGGGGGATTAGCTGAGTGGCGCTGTACTGAAGGTATTTCACACTATTAGATTACAGAAACACACACTGGACATTATATAAAACAGTCAAAGTGGATTCTAGGATTTTACAAACACTAAACTAGGTTCACACAGGGGTATCCAGACAGGCAGGGAGGAAGAGAAGACCTACCCCGAAATTAAGCCCTACTGTGTCTTTTGGTGCCAAAATTATTAGAGGACCGGGGCTTATTTTCAGGGAAACACGGTATCCTCAAACAACATTACTTCTCAGTGAATTCAAAGGTAGCTCTGGTAACATGAAGAACAGCTGAAGGGATCCAAAGCCAAGGAAAATGGGCTCCTCCATTACAACTGGAGTATGTTGGTTGCAACTGAGCAGAGGCTCCTAACAATAGCTGGGTCTCTTGGACAATCTGTCTGCTAAAGGCTACTGCCTGGCTGTCCACATGCTGGTTCTGACAGTTAAGGGCTACACACCTGTCTGCAAATCACTTGTCCAACTACCTCTTTCTCATCAGGTGTGGCATCTCTGAGCTGATGATGGAAGGAAGCAGAGGAACATATTTTCTCTGGATGTATCAATGAACCCAGAGATTTGTAGAAAATTGCATAAAGAAACCCGTGCCTCCATCTGGGCATTGTGAGAATATGGGTACTCAGCTGCACTACAAGTTTCTATGATGGCACATCACTAAAATAATTATGAGCTGCTATCTATAGCAGAATAATGCAATGGGAAGATTAAAGTTGTGTTTTAGTTATTTTGGCAGCTTGCTCCTTTGCAAAAAAGAACATAAATACAGTAATCCCCCTTTGTAAATATAGGGCAAGATACAGTAGCATTTGCTTGTGGAACCTTCCCGCAGATTTCCCTACTGTGTGCTGGAAATAAATTAGCAGATTCTCACACTAAGATTGCAGATCAGTTATTCTCAGCCGAACCTCTACTTCCTAGAGCAGATAATTTAGTACTACTACACTTTCTGTATAAGCAATCAACAATTACAAGAATTGCTTACAGTTTTCTACCCACTATCACCACCCTAACAAGCAATTAAACTTCCCTGGGAAGCCTGTGCTAAAGTTAAGCTGCTGTGCATTTCAGATGAAATAAAATCGCAAAACCTTATATTTAACATGAATAGAAACTGTATGGTGTGTAACTGGCATTGTTAGCTGGGGCTGAAGAAAAGCTCCTCCATGCCATACACTTAATGTGCTTTACATCAAGATACAAAACTTAATAGTATTAGTGAGTAGACAGCAGCTGTAATACATGTAAAAAAAAAAAAAAAAACTGCAATCCCTACTTTTATTCCTTGGAATTCAAGAAAGAAATGTATAGCTGTTTTTGTTGTGTTGACATACAGTAATATAAAACTGTATACAAATGATTGCTGAATCTGAAAAAAGTAATTGCAAAAATTCAGAAACAAGTTAGCAAAAAATAACATTTGTTTTGTTATTGTTCATTTATTGCTAGCGCAAAATGTTTTGAATGCATTTTATTTCACAATCTAATTGCAATTGGTGCACTAATTCTTATGTATGGCACAGAAAACAAAGTTTAACCCATTTTTTTCTTGTTCAAACAATTTTATTAAATAATTCAAGTGAAATACAATGTCCAGTGTACAATGAACAATGGAAGAAATACAGTCATAATACTGTTAACAACCGATAAACCATACTAGTGGATGAATATGAGGGATAGTAAAATAGGTGACCTAGGGAGGAGACAGGTCGGGCGCAGCCAACACCCAGGCACCCCAAAAAGGGAACTCGCTGTGCCTGTGTGGGGAGGCGCTACCAGCGGCCAATCATCTCATGGGAAAATAGTATCACCAGGGTTAATATACATCCAGGAACATACAAGAAGAAATGGTAAGGTCATTGACCATGATAGTGGAATCAAGGGGTTACGGGTGGCAATTGAGTGGAGGATCACTTAATTCAGTAAGCATAAAGATGTAACCAAAGCAGCAGGGGTCTATCAGATCGGAAACATTGCTTGTGTTACAACAGATACATTTAGGAAAGAAAGTAGGAAGAAAAGGGATAAGAAAAAGGGGGGGGGGAGGGGAGGGGCAGGGGGGAGGTATGTCGCCGGGGGGGGGGGGGGGACAGGTATCCAATGATTAGGTTAGGTGGTCAAGGAAGTGGTTCAAGGCATCAGGAGGGAGTTGTCAAAGTTTGGTGGGAGAAAGTGGTCTACCCAAGGCTGCCAAAGCTTATCAAATTTTTCAACTTTGTCTTGCAGAACAGCGTCAATCTTGGCATGAATCATGGCGTTGGTGATCCTATGTTTCACTTCGGGTATAGGTAGGTGTGGGGATTTCCAAGCTTTTGCTATGGTTTGTTTGGCTGCTGTCATGACTTGTAAGAACTATTTGTGACGTAGTTTAGAGACGTTGTCAGGTTTCATGTTTAAAAGAGCGAAAAAGGGGTCAGGTGGAATGGGTATATCCATAAGGGTGGAAAGAATGTGGAAGACTGCCTTTCAAAACTCTTGTACTTTAGAACATGACCACCAGATGTGCACGTGGGTACCCGCGTCCGGGAAGCCTGGAAAGCATACCGAAGGGTACAACGGTAGGTATTTTGCAATGCGTGCTGGCACTAAGTACCAGCGCATTAGCACCTTATAGTTGGTTTCTGAGGCCACTGTATTTTGTGAGGCTGACTTCCTTGTCTGACAGATTTTGGACCAGTCCTCAGGGTCCAGTTAGGTCCCCAAGTCCCGTTCCCACTTAGTAGCGTAGGTGAGGGGAGCACAGTTAGGGGATTCTGAAAGTCCAGAGTAAAGTAAATAAATAAGGCCACAGGTGTGTGGGTCGCGAAGGCAAACATGTTCAAATGAGGTCAAGTTAGGTAGGGTAGAGTCAGTACGAATGCATTGGGTCAGGAAATGTTTAATCTGAAGATAATAAAAAATTTCAGAGCTTGGCAAACCGTGTGAATCATGGATAGTTGGGAAGGTTTTAAATGAGTTGGAAATTATTAGGGAATGAGCCCGGGTAAGGCCAGCAGCCGACCAACGGTGGAATGAGGATGGAGATTCACAAGCAAGGGGAAAGGACGAATTGTGTAGATACGAAAGAAACGGGGTATGGAGCGATTGCAGCTTATATTTAAATTTCAAGGTGTCCCAAAGATGTAGTGAGTGACGAAAAATAGCATTCGCAACTGATCGGCGGTCAGGTGGTTTTAGCCATAAAAGATTGGCAATCGACAGAGGATCACAGTCTACCACTTCTAGGGATACCCAAAGGGGGATTTCCTGGGTAGCATGCCATTTCGTTAGCTGGGCCAGTTGAGTTTAACCCATTTTTAACCTGTGTAGCCAGATGACCCTCTCGTGCCACTGTGGGCTGATGATACACTGATCAGCATGGCTGGGACAGAGGGGAGAGCTACAGCTATGGGCTCTGTGTAGCCCCCCCCCCCCCCACACACACACACCCCAAGCTCATCCCTCTCCTCTTGTCAATGGTGGCAAAACTGGAAGGAAGATGGAGAGAATGGCCCCTCCTTCGCTCTTCCTCCTGATGATGTTATCTGCGCAGAGGACACTGGGGGACATAGTTCCAGAGGAGTGGTGTGCAAAGCAATGGATGGGAGGCAGAACACACAACCATTTGCTGAAAAGAAAAGAGCAGATTTCCTGGTCAAAATTTTGACCGCACAGGTAGTGTAACCTGGAGAGAGCTAGGGAAAGGAACGAGTGGTACAGTGCCTTATCAGAGAGAGAGGGACACTGGGTCTTTGGAAAGTCTCTACAGTGGGGGGAAACTGGAGAGGACAGAGCAGAGTGATAGAGCCACTGCCAGGATACAGTTCTTTCTGTGTCAACTACAAGAGTTGGCACAGGTAATCCAGAGTGAGTGGACACCTTAATAAAGAGACAATATCCGGTGCTACCTCTAGAGACTGACTCCTTAGGATTAAATACACAAGTATCTACATCCTAGCTCTATTACTGCCTGCAGGCCTGGTTGACTGAGCCTAAGTGCGCCAACAGTTATTAGGCCCCAACACCTAGCCGGCTGAAGAGTCAGGCCTAAAGGCTACCTCCTCTAACAGTTGCTATCAAGGGCCTCAAGGCCTTTGCCCCTTTGCTTAGGTGAATAACTACCTCCTAGGAGATGCTATGTCATACCCTAGTCATTCCCTTAGTGTGCACTCTAGTGTAGTATTATTATGCATGTTGCATTTAACGCTTATTTTCAGTGTCAATTGCAGATTTACATATCAATTCCAGTTTAGTGGTATAGAAATTGATTATTAGGTATTTTGTTATAGTTTGTACTCTTTCTACCAGATTGTTTTCTAATTTACCTGCCGTGTGCTCATTTATGTTCAGACTGACATTTATTCTAACTCGTATCTAATTCATGCACATGGGTGTGTATTTTCTGGTAGTAACCCACAGCCACAGTTTAAGGTTGTTTACCCTTGTGTCTTTTATATGCTTGCAGTGATTTTTATTCAACCAGGTGTTTCAAAGGGGCTGAGGTTGTTCTGTTCCTGGAGTGAGGCTCAGAACAGAGAACCCAAAATTACCATACAGCTTCTTTGGGGGTAGCGTTACACCTAGAAATACTGCCAAATACCTTTTAAATATTTATATTAAAATATATATATATTATATTAATATTTAAATATTAGAAAATGTAAATATAGGGGCTGGCCTTCACAGAAAAAAAAGGTGTGAATTTGTATAGTAAAAAATTTCCATTCTATAGTTAAAAGCAACTGTGACAAACATTTACCCAAGTCTATCAAATTTCAAATTCAATAAGTCCAGGACAATATTATTTATGAAACACCCCTGACAACATAGCACCTATTAAAAAATGCAAAACAGTGTCCAAAGTCTAGCAACTTGTGACAGCCCATCTACATCTAATCTCATACCTCCATTACAACATCCAACTCTTCAGGCACATCCAGGGGAGGAATGGAAGCCTTTTGCTGGGGAGAGCGGACTCAACTAAGTGCCCTTTTGCTGTAGCGATTGGTGGGCATGGTGAAAGGTTTTAGTTCATAAAGGTCATGGTTTATTTTGACAGATCACCAGGGAACAGGTGGTCATTTAATGCTCAATGAATGCCACCCTGCAGTGGCGTAACTGGAACCTTCAGGGCCCCGGTGCAAGAAACTATGAAGGCTCTCCTGACCCCCATTGCAAAGCGCTTTCCATTGGTCCAAGGAGAGGGGATTAGCTATTGACTTACTCTTGCCTCTACCCTGTAGCTGCTTGCATGTAGTATATTGGTGGGCTAAAGGGGAGAAATGCTCTACTCAGACACAGAGCGATGCTGCACACTCTGAATCCTGAACAGCTATCATGTCTACCATTAGCTCTGGCAGCTGGGTGCTGAAAGGAGTGTTTCACAGCCCAGCTGCCAGAGGGACACGGCTCAGATACGGAATTGCACCCCCTGTAACCATGGCAGTGTGTATGGGTAAATGGTTGCATGCATGTATAGGTAAATGCCTGTTCTTTTTGGCTAAATAACTGTATATAAACTCTGTGCAAGTATGAGTAAATGACTGAATATGGCTGTGTGAATGTATGGATAAATGGATGTCCGCATGAATGGGTAAATTACTGTATATAGGTCTGCGCGCAAGTATGGGTAAATGGCCCCTCTTTAACATATGTTCCACCATTGCACCTTCTCCTGAACAGCTGTTCCAACACTGCACCCTTATCTTTTTTTCCACTGCACTCCCTCCTGTTCAAAACACTGCACCCTCCCCTCTTCCACCACTGCACCCCTTTTGTTCCATCCACTGCATCCCCTCCTGAGCACCTGTTCCACCACTGCACACCTCTTGTTCCAACCACTGCACCCCTTTCTAAACACAACTAGACCCCTTCCTGAGCACCTGTTCCACAACTGCATCCCCTCCTGAGCACCTGTTCTACCACTGCACCCCCTCCTGAGCACCTGTTCCACCGCTGCATCCCCTTCTGAGCACCTGTTCTACCACTGCATCTCCTCCTGAGCGCCTATTCCACCACTGCACCCCTCCTTAGCAGCTGTTCCAACCACTGCACCCCTTTCTGAGCACCACTACACCCCCTCCTGAGAACCTGTTCCAACTACTGCACCCCTCATGAGCATCTGTTCTACCACTGCATCCCCTCCTGAGCACCTGTTCTACCACTGCATCCCCTCCTGAGCACCTGTTCTACCACCGCAACCCCTCCTGAGCACCTGTTCCACCACCGCACCCTTCGTGAGCAGTTGTTCCAACAAGTGCATCCTCTCCTCTTCCACCACTTCCTTCCTACACACCAGTTTCTATACATCTGATGCCTCTTCCACATGCCTGCATGCTACTTCCCCTGTTGCTTCCAGGGAGGATGGAGCTAAATGACGTGACTTCTACCCTCAAGATCCAGGCTGAGTAGGGGAGTAGTAATGCAGCAGCAGCCTGAAAGGATGCTTTTTAAAAAAAATGGTGGGCAGACACCCAGAGTCCCTCAGCTAGCCTGGCCACATCCTGTGACACTGGGACACAGCCATCGCAGGTCAACTGTCTGAAAGACAGGATTTTAGTATGCAAATGTGTCAGGGATGCTGCACGGGCCCCCTGGAGGATAGGCAGGGGTCGTCACTGCGACCCTGCACCCTAGGGCAGTCCTTCCTTGAACAGAACAGTGTCTCAGCAGCAGGTGAAATGACATGTAAACAGACAGCATCTAATCTCAAGTAATCCAAGGTATGAATATGAAACCTCTAAAACAAGAGTAAAGAGAATATGGCTAAAGAAACGAGCTGAAGAAACTGCAAAACAACCCATTTTAAACAGAGAATAATAAATGGCCATAAGAGTTTATTATACAAAGGAAATATGCAAATAAGAATTATACACACAAAACATCCTTTAGCAAATGTGGCAGCTAATTTTAAGGTAAAACAGTAAAAATCGCAAGACATTATTAACTCTTCATTATGGATAATATACAACATTAATCTGTCATGACAAGCTTTATTTCGCATTGCATTTTGCATCTGTTGTGCCAGCACTCCGCCTGCTTTCAAACTCTGTTCTAATTATACTTCTGAACATGGTCTTTTTACGAGGTGAATAGGAAGCATATTAATTAAAAGTGTGAACAGAACTTTGATTAACCTTAAGCTGCACTCTAAAACGGATGATGATAGATCAGATACAGCAGCACTCTCTTTTTAGGTCTAGAATTATTTAGTTCTATATTTAAGGCAGTTTTAATATACAGTATACCCAGACTATTACAGGTGCTTTAATACCCAAGCAATGGCCTTTATTTTTTATTTTATTTTTTCCAAAATATGTTATTGAGATATAAAAGTGTACAAACATCAGTAAAATACTGTTGGAATAAAACACTTAGTCATACAGAAGATCGGAGAAAAACAAAGCTAACACAGGACAACAAACCGGCTTGGAGAATGCGGGGAGTCAGTAAGGACCAGAAGCATAACAATGGTAGCAGGAGAAAAAACATCAAATTGGAAAAGTAAACAGCATAGCATCCAATTGTTATCAAAACAATGAAGAGGACCAAGTATCCGATGGGCAGAGCCAAGCCCAAGCTTTCTGCAAATTCGAAAAGAAAGAGAGGGAGGGGAGGCTCCTAGAAGCAAGGAAACCCCAAATGGAGTACAACTATGCGGTTGGGGTAGGTCCGGGGCAGGGCCGATACTCTGGGTGCAGAGCACCCAGGGACGGGGAAGCGGAAGTGGACAGTGCTACAATGGCCGAGCCATTGATGCGCGGAACGTATAAGGGGTGTGTTGCCTATCGGGCCCGCCCGGAGGCAAACATGCATCTAGCAGGAGCAGAAATGTAAAGGACACTAAGAGGGAAAGGCAGGAAAACGAGAAAGGGAAAGGGAAGAGAAGGGGAGGAGGGAGAGGAGGAAAGAGGGAGACGTAAAAAAAAAAAAAAGGGGGGGGGGTGGTGGAGTTGTCAGGTACACCATAAGGAATAAAGGCAGGGCAAGGTAAACCTCGGAAGAGGATGAAGAGTGTGGGAAATACAAGCAGCGAGAGAAAGGCAATGGCCTTTATAAGCTTAGCAGATTATTATTTTTTTTTATTAACCACTTCCGTCCTGAAAGACTTTACCCCCTTCATGACCAGGCCTCTTTTTGCGATTTGGTACTGCGCTACTTTAACTGGTAATTGTGTGGTCATGCAATGCCTTACCCAGACAAAAATTATATATTTTTGTCACACAAATAGAGCTTTCTTTTGGTGGTGTTTTCTCACCTCTGCGTTTTTTTATTGTTTGTGATATAAATGAAAAAAGGCAGAACATTTTGAAAAAAAAAAAAAAATATACAGTATGTATTTTTACTTTCTGTCATAAAACATATCCAATAAAGAAACATTTAAAAAAAAAAATAAAATTTCTTTATACATTTTGGCTAAAATGTATTATGCGACATGTTTTTGGTAACAAATATCCCAACAAGTGTTAATTGATTGGCTTGCATGAAAGTTAGAGCATCTACAAGCTATGGTATTTATACTGGATTTTTTTTTATATACTAATGGCAGCGATCAGTGACTTATACTGGCACTGTGATGGCAAATCTGACACTAACTGATGTCGGGGGGGGGGGGGAACTAACTGCTACTGACATTAATACAGTGATCAGTGAAAATACTATACACTGTCATGATACCAATGACACTGACTGCGAAGGGGTTAACATCTACGATGATCAAGGGGTAAAAGTGTGCCTATGTGCAATGTGTGTACAGTGTGCTGTTTTACCACTTATGATCTCTCAGTTTCTCATCCGTGCTTAAAACTGACAGATTGTTCCCTCGGTATAGAGCTCTGTATTGTTTTACTAACACAGAGCTCTGGGTTGTGATTCCACACAGCCAATCAGCAGGTCCCGGGCATTAATCATTGGCCAGGACTTGCTGATAGGTTCCTACCATGTACAATAGGGCGAGAGGCATACATGCGCATGCCCTAAATCCGGAAGTTGACAACAACATATTGGTGCATCGTTATGCCTACAACCGCCGCAGTGCATTGCGGGCGGGCGGCGGACAGTTGGCAAGTCGTTAATATCAATATGTTGATAAGCAACATGCACACCAATGATGTCAACATTCAAGTTATCACAAGAGACATGGAATCGAACATCAAGGGTTTTTTTTAAAAAAAACTTTGTAATTTTCAATATTATACCTAATGTCAACATCAAAGAAAAAAATTACCATGAGACATGAAATCAAACATCAAGGTTTTTTTTTTTTTTTTGTTTTTTTTTTTACTTTGTAATTTGCAATATCATACATAATGTCAACATTAAAAGAATGTAATCACCATGAGACATGGAATCAAACATGAAGGGTTTTTTGTTTTTTTTACATTGCCATTTTCAATATCCTACGTATTTTTTTACTTTGCAAGTTTTCAATGTTGTACAATTTCACCTATTTACACAAAAATTGCTAGATAGAACATAGTTTATAAAAGGTATTGTCAAAATGTGATACTTGGGTAATACCACTTGGTTTTAAATACTCTGGTGATTTATAAGTTATACCTAATGTCATTTCAAATCTTACATTTTATCTTTTACGTTTTTAAAATATCTTTTACTCCATGGCCAGCTATCAGTATTTGAGATTTACACAACAGGGTTAGAAACATTTTTTAAAATGACTGAATCATATGACTGACTTAGATGTACAGTATCGTGAAATAAACAGAACGCACCAGCATAGTGTATAATTCTTCATAAAACTCTAATTTTATTTAATGTGTTGCACTCAAAAAATTAATTGATGTATGTGCATATCAAAAATCCTCCATAAATAAAAAAAAGTCTGTCTGACCAACAAGCAAAGCCATCTGACTATCAATAGTTTACCGTAGAGATTAACCACTGCCTACCTCCTTGCATCCTTCATCAGAGTCATCTTTCCCACACTGGAAATACCTTTAAATAGTCCTTCTATATCTCACTATGCCATTCCCTTACGATTTCCATAGAATAATGTACATTGTAATAGTATCATTATCACAATATATTATAATGGCTAATCACCTTTCTTTCCTCATATTAATTACACATACAGTATATCTACACTGAACAAAATTATAAACGCGGAACTTTTGTTTTTGCCCCCATTTTTCACGAGCCAACTCAAAGATCAAAGTATTTTTCCATGTACACAAAAGGTCTATTTCTCCCAAATATTGTTCATAAATTTATCTAAATCTGTGTTAGTGAGCACTTCATCTCATACAGTATACCGCACAGATCCAAACACAGTGAGTGATGTATTCTATTAATGAATACAAAGCCTGCTCAGATTGGCAGAGTCAGAGGCGGGCTGATGATGTTACAACCTCTGACCTAGCCAATCCGAGCTGGCTTTGAATTTATTATACCAATGTGAAGACCATACATTTGGGCAAGACAGAACTCTTTACCACCCACACAAGCCAAACAAACCTCTTGTCAAATGTACTATTTGCCTTTTAGCACCATCCACAGCAGCCTGATACTCTCCTATGGGAACGAGGGTGGACCCCCAAAAGAATATATATCGCTCATAGTGATCGCCTCAGCGCGGTATACTGTATGTAGCCAAAGCTACGGTACATACAGTATTACCACACATTCAGCGAGCTGAGAGATTAGGGACGTTCATTTTGGACTAACAGATTAGTGGGTGTAAACGGTCAAAGGGGGGGGGTAGCCTTATACGGCGAGTATAGCCCAAAACCTATATTTTAATTGGGAAATGAGGGGGTCATCTTATAGCCCAGTCATCTTATACATTGGCATGTATGGTAGATAGACACCTACAGTAATACTTTGCCTTGCATTTCTATTTCAAAATAAATGGGTTATTTTACAATAGCGACGAGCCAATCACCCCCGGTTCTGTTCTCATCAGAACATTGCGAACAGAGAAAAAGTTTGTTCGAATAAACAAACCCCAGAGTCTATGGGACTCCAACCTCGAAAATCAAGCGGCCTCATTTTGAAGGCTTAAATGCCAGTTATTGCCCCAAAAAAGTATATGGGGGTCCGGGTAAATATATTGGGCCTTTAGTGTTGTTGGTGCCTGAACACTGTAACCCCTCACAGTTAGCAGGGCACAGGGACAGGGCCTGCTGTTAAAAATGACCTACAACATTCAATAGCAAATTCAATCAGTTACATCAGCATCAGGGGCTTGATAGCTCTTGTTTATCCAGGACTGGTTTATTTTGATAAAAGTCAGCTGGTCAACAGAGTTTGTCCATCACAAAACCTCCAGCAGCGCTTAACGTCCAATCGGAAAGCATGCTGAAAGAAGGAGAGGCCAGTAGCTCCATTACATATTGAGCAAGTTCTGGTCAGTGGTCCATCCTCAAGACCCAGTAACCCAGTGGATGCTCAGCTGAAAAGGTCTCCAAGTCATGCACCATATGATGGAGAGGCTGCCGATGGTTGCTTAAACCCAACAGCCCTGGGTGCTGCTGAGGACAAAAGAACTGTTAAAAAGGCATCGGTCAGCTGGCCACCTTCTTCACCGCTCCTCCTTTGGCTGAACGATGCCTCAGAAACATGTCCAGAGAATTTTGATCTCCCAGTGTCTGGAAAGGTGGTACACAAATTTTTTTTCAAGGCCTCCTCAAGATGTTTCATCCTCTGCTCCCTCTGTGAAGGCAGGATGAGCTCTGCAACTTTACCCTTGTAACGTGGATTAAGAAGGGTTGCCAACTAGTAATTATCCCTCTCCTTGATAGCACGAATCCTCAAGTCCTTTAGCAGGCTTTGCAGAATCAGGGAGCCCATGTAACGTAAGTTGCAGGAAGCATGAGCTCCTGAGTCCTCTGGGTCACTAAGGAAGACATTGTCAGCAGGAGCAACCTCTCCCCAACCACGTACAACTCCTAGGGTTTCTGGGGAATCAAAACCATCACTTGAAGACTGCTGTATGCTATCCTCTACATCCATGCTGCTGAAATCCTCCTCTTCCTCCTGTGTGATTTGTGGCCCTGCAGGAATGATATCTGAATAAAGGAGGCCTTGTGAGGAAAGGAAGTCCTCTTCTTCCTCTGGCTGTTCAGCCTCAAGTGCCCTGCCCAGGATTCCATGCAGCGTGTGCTCCAGCAGGTAGACTAGTGGGATAGTGTCACTGATGCATGCATCATCCCGGCTCCCCATCCTTGTGGCTCCTCAAATGGTGACAGAACAATGCATGCATCCTTAATCAAAAGCCACTGGCGTGGCAAAAAAAAGCCAGCTCCCCTGACACTGTCCTTGTGCCATACTCACACAGGTACTGATTGATGGCCCTCTGCGTCACGTGCAGCCACTGCAGCATTGCCAATGTTGAGTTCTACCTGGTGGGCATGTCAAAAATGAGGCGATTGGTGGGCAGGTTGAATTCCCGTTGAATGTCAGATAAGCGAGCACTGGCATTGAATGAAAGGTGGAAATGGTCACAGACTTTTCTGGCCTGCCTCAGGAGATCTTGGAAGCCCGGGTATCTGCTCAAGAAATGCTGCACCACCAGATTCAGAACATGTGCCAAGCATGGAACATGTGTCAAGTGTCCCTGTTGGAGGGCGGAGAGAAGGTTGGTTCCATTGTCGCATACAACCATTCCTGGCTCAAGCTGTTGTGGTGTCAACCATCTCTTAGAGCCTGCCCCTGCAGAGCTGACAGAATCTCTGCACCGGTGGGACTCCTATCCCCTAGACAGACCAACTGAAGCCCAGCATGGCATCTTTTAGCCTGACTTCTTGTGTAGCCCCTTGAACGCTTAGGGAGCACTGCTGCGTCAGAGGACAATTGAGCAGAAGAAGACATGAAGGAGGAGGAGGAGGTGGTAGAGTAGCCAGATGTGGCAGAACCAGCACTAAATTTTTGGAGGCGTGGTGGAAAAACAAGCTGCAACATCGAACCCTGTCCTGCATCCTTCCCAGCTGCCAGTATAGTTACCCAGTGCATCAAGAAAGAAATGTAATGTCCCTGTCCATTCCTGCTGGACCAAGTGTCACCTTCCAGCTGACCGCTTTGTCCAACGAGGCCTAAACACTACCTTCCAGATGACGGTAGAGTGAGCCGGAATGGCATTACGCGACGAGAAATGCCTTTTTGGGACCTGCCAGTGTGTTGCAGTACATACCACTGTTGTGGAATTTTTCCTCAGGTACAAAATACCTGTTACCTGTTAGTCAGTGATACCAAATCAGACAATATATAGCTATATATATAATGAGATCAGACAAGACTCAAGATGGCTGAATCATAGTGACCTGATTTATTACAACATTGCTGGAGTTTAAATATACTCAAATATGGGTTTGTCATTACAATCTGACGTACAAGAAATGGGTTGTTATTAACATCTTTTATCCAATCAAAGTTAACAACTAATTATAGTAAGCATTATGTCAATCTAGATCGTGATTCTCTGTCATAAAGGGACATTTCTTGGTGACACACAATAAAAGTTCCAAAGGGGCTATTTAGAAGATATTATTGGCTTTGTGGTCAGCTGTCCAGACAGAGTTGATATTCTGAGAGATAGGGAATTTCCACTGTTTCGATCATCTGATATATTCTTAGCCTTTGCAAGCTCAGTGACACATGTAAAGAAATCAAAGTAAAATGAGATTAACTCAAAAGACATTTTGTTTAAGATAACCATTCTAAATGCCAGTCAAGGCATCCTGTAAAGGCCAATAAGGTATCCAGAAAATGCGAGATAGGTATGCCACGACATCTCCCCCCTCTTGAGAATTTATTGATCAGGCTAGCTAACTACCTATTCCGCTTATCAGATTCCTCCAAGGGAGCAGCCCCTTACGCTTGGAACACTGGCCCAGAGGGCAAACCTCAGTGGGGGGTGTCCGAGTCTTGGTAAGGTTCTGAGGCGGAGATTACTTCATACATGGGGGTTTGAGGTGACAGATTTCTCATTACAGCATACTCAGCATCATCAATCACTTCGCCCCATGACGACAGGCCAGCTCCGAAACCCTGCGAGCCGAAGTGATCGCCACCAAAAAAGCGACTTTTTTGGACAACATGGACAACGAGATCTTCCTGATCTGTTCAAAGGGAGCATGTTGTAGCACGGACAGAACAAGGTTCAAGTCCCAAGGAGGCAAAGGTTCCCTCCTAGGAGGGACCAGATGTCGCACCCCTTGAACAAAGGTACGAACCAAAGAGTTAGACGCCACAGGACGTTGAAAAAGAACGGCCAGCGCAGACACCTGACCCTTGACCGTAGCCAGCGCCAAACGCTGGTCGACACCCGTCTGAAGGAAGGACAACACCCTAGACACCGAGTAAGTGCGAGGTGAAAACCCCCTGGACTCACACCAGGCAAAATAGGCCTTCCAAGTACGGTGATAGACCTTCCCCGAGGAAGACTTCCTCGCGTTAATCAAAGTGTGAATGACCTCCGGAGAGAGACCTCTATCCTTCAGGACCTCGGTTTCAACAGCCAGGCCGTCAAAGCCAGCGACTGTAAAGCAGGATGGAATATCGGCCCTTGAGACAAGAGATCTTCTCGAAGAGGCAGACGCCAAGGAGCGTTGACCGCCAGGTTCACGAGATCCGCGTACCAGGACCGGCGAGGCCAGTCCGGTGCCACAAGAATCACCGTGTGTGGTTTCCGAGTTCAACCTGCAAAGGAACCTGGGCAGCAATTGGATCGGCTGGAACGCATACAGCAGCCGATACTGGTGCCACGGGGCCACCAACGCGTCGGACGCGTCTGCCCGAGGATCGCGCGTCCTTGCCACGAACCTTTTTACCTTGTTGTTCAGACGAAACGCGAACAGGTCCACTTCCGGAAGACCCCACTTCGCGCACAACATCTGGAAGACAGCCGGGTGGAGAGACCATTCCCCCTGATCCAGGGTCTGGCGACTCAGATAATCCGCCTGCCAGTTCTCCACCCCCGGAATGTGTACCGCCGATATCGCCGGGACATGAGTCTCGGCCCAAGAAAGAATGCCGGCCACTTCCCGAGCCGCTCGGGCACTCCTGGTGCCCCCTTGGTGATTGACGTAAGCCACCGGCGTGGCATTGTCCGTCTGCACCCGAACCGGACAGCCGCGCAGCCTGTCCGTCCAACGGTGAAGGCAGAGATTTATCGCACGCAACTCCAGAATGTTGACCGGAAGGGAGGATTCCTCCTCCGACCAAGTCCCCTGGGCGGACAGAACGCCCAGAACACCACCCCAGCCCGACAGGCTGGCGTCCGTGGTGATCACCGTCCATGAAAGAGGACGAAAAGACTTTCCCCCCCGACACCGCCGGGGACTGGAGCCACCACAGAAGATCCCTTCTGGTGCGACGGCTCAACGAAACCTCGACATCCAGAGACTGCGGACGCCCGTCCCACTTAGAGTTGAATTAGGTTGTCTCCTTAGCCTTGGTAAACTTATCAACCAAACACATAATTATTTTAATTCAACAGATAACTAGAGATCATAATTATCATAAACATCAATATAAATACACCACTTTCATTATTTTAGGAGATAAGGCAAAACCTCCAAAAGACTCTGTTCATTTGGATGGGCGGACACCATTGGAAATAAAGAGGTTGTAGTACCTGTTACTGTGACACACTAAGGAAGTAATCTATGGGCCTTATTGACACAGACATAATAGATTCCCAACCCCGAATGTGACCACCCTGGGGTGAAAATGGGTATTAATAACTTTTCTGCATAATACCCCAGTTTCTGTCTGAACAACAGAAACCTGAGGGCTTCCCCTAGGTGAGAAATGTCCATATTGTCATTTAATATGGCTCATATTTTATGTTTAACAGTTTCATTTCTGTAATGCATGCATGTTTCATTTCATGGGCTGTTCACAGTCAGCTGTGGGCAGGATATGTTTATCAGTGCTTGTGAACAGTCCACCCTCCCCACATCAGTTTTATTTCCATAGAACTCTATACACACTGTAGGATTCTTGAAACCTGTGACTTTTGGGGGAATTAACATGTCCTTTTGTGCACTGGTAATGTTTCTATAGGATTTTGAAAACTCTGTCCGATTTAGATCCTCTAATGTAAGTGGGTTTACTAGCACAGGTATAGTCTGGGACTCTGGGTGTAATTGTGGACATATCTAGCACCCTGAGTACCCTGACTTCCTGGCTACCTGGTATTTAAACTTAACAGTACATTGGGCCTTAGGTTGTCTGTCTCTTTTATACCCAACATTCCCATACATATTAAAAATTAAAAGAAAATCATTGTACCACCTTTTTTCAATGACTGGCGTGAATCCATGTATCCCTTCTACCTTGAGGGATGTTGGTGTAACCAATTTCACTCTTAGTAGCCTTACTTTATGACTTAGTATCCTCATTTGGATCTGGTAGGAATGAAAACACACTATTATGCATTTTTGTCAATTGCTTTTAAAGCACTGCAACACATCTAGTGAGATCTGAGTGTGTGGCTTGCAATTGCTGTGGTAAATAGAGACCTGCTTCAGGTACCCACACCTATCTTTGGAGTGTTCCTGACAAAGGAAAAAACGTAAAACAATCTACTTGTTTCTGCTATTTTTTTTACTCAACTTGTGTTTTTTTTTTTTTTTTACCATACAACCTTTTGTACCTTTCCGCTACTCTGTGAGTGATATGGTGTGTGAAAGGCTCTCTCAATATTTAGTGTGGATAGGATCTCTTGTAGAACCCTTCCTGTAAAGTGAGTCCCCCTGTCACTTTCCATAGGTTCTGGGATTCTATACCTGCACATTACCTGGGGCAAAGGCCTTTTTCCTGTGGTTTGTACTGTACCCCTAGAGACTGGCCAGGCCTTAGGCCATCCTGAAAAATGTCTATACAAACTAAAACATGTGCATCGGGACCAGACTGTGGGAAATCAATGTAATCTATTTGAACTCCTTGGAAAGGACAGTCTGACTTAGGCGGTGCTTTTATGGGGTGCTTACAGCTCTACCAACATTGTACCTAGCACAGGTAAGACAAGAAGCAGTATATTTTGCAGCTACTCCAGGAAAACCTGGTGCTAACCAGTGTTGCATTACCAAGGTGGTCATTAGAGTCTTTGAGATATGACACGATCCGTGAGCTGCGGCTGCCACCCTCGGGTATAGGGCCTGAGATCAGACAGAAATGCTCCTCCAGCAACCAGTTACATCCTGTGTTGCACTGTTCTTCCGCCACTTCTCACGCTCCTGTGAGGGGCCTTTTTCTGCAATGATATCAAGATTGCCATACTTACAGGAGTTGGTTGCTTTCCTACGAGTGTCAGTACCCGGATAGGGACCTGTTCCAGTGCAGCCTTCTTCGCTGCTCTGTCGGCCCTTGCGTTTCCTGCAGCTTCTTCTGTGTCCTCTCTTGCATGTGCCTTGTTTTTTTTTAATAAATGGCCACCTTCGTGAAACACTGGAAGACTAAGAACAGTCTCTATTATATCTGCATGCTTTTTCTTGGCTTACCAGCTGAGGTCAAAAAGTTACAAGCTTTCAAAAATATGACCAAAATCATGTCAATGTGAATGTTAACTCTTTAAAATTCACAGGCCTTTGCCAAAACCATCAGCTGCTTGTGCTTAGAACTTTAGATTTAATGCCTCTGCATTCCTTTTGTTTATTTATTGCTGTTACTACTGCATACCCAGTTACAGGCTTACCCTCCTCTGTTTATAAACATGATACATCTACATAAAGGGTCTCATCAGGGCTCCAGAGAGGAGCCTTTTTGGCAGGGCTCAACAATTCAGATTCTGCCATCATCAGCTCAAAAACAGTCATGGGGGATATTTAACAAACATTTTTTCCCCTCCCCCTCTAATGCCTGCTCCTGTACTGGAAGTAAACTGGCTTAAAAACATGGCACCTGTTTTATCCAGCAGCTCTTTTGCAGGCTGTGGCCCGCACACAGCTTGAGGATCCTTTTATCACTGGGTCAAGCTGGCAAGAGACATATGCTACATACTGGATTAATGGGCACTTCATCTGAAACTGAACACTGAAATTTTAACTCAACACAAACATTTTTTTTTTTTTAAACAACTTCCCTTTTCCTTTGAAGCCAGGCAGGAAACCACTCTCACCCCTGCTACTGTTATTCCTACTGTAAACCTTTCGGACGCTTCTGATGGGGACATGCGGACACAGGTTAGCTGAATACCTTATCTACTGTCCATCTTCTGAGGTAGAGGGGGTAGTTGCAATTCTTTGCTCTAATGTCCTGTCTTTACACTATTTGTAGTAGGTCACTTTTTATACACCCATAATGACAGGAAGTAATGTACTTTTTATCTTTCAAACAAATATCCTCTAAAACTTTGTCCCGAATTTCAAAAAAATCTTATCAGAGGTTCCCCTTTGGTTACGGAGGATGCCCCTAAAATACCACTTAAAATACCATAATTATATAAAAAGTTATTCTATTTTAAAACTTTTGGCTTAGTGCCAAATAGGGTTCAATGGTCATGTTAATTGCAGTAACCCTTAATGTCTAAACAAAGATTCCTGGTTTAAAGGGCAACATATTATTTTTCATCTTAGGTTAATTTAATACAAAATAACCCCAAAAATATCATATGCCGTTCATTTATCATATAAAGAAACAATCTTTTCTCCGTGCTACAAACTCCCAGCTTATAAAACTACTTCCTCGTTTTATATCAAAGACACAGAGCCTGTTTTTTTTTCCCTGTCTTAAAAGTAACCACGACAGGCTTATGAATTATATACTTGTTTCAACTCATTTATCATAATATCAATACTCATTCAACTTCATACTCTCCTGCTTCCATATTTCTGCAACTGATTTTAAGTTTGTTCTTGCCAAATCTGTTTCATACACTTTACAAAAATCTGCCATATCCTATCTTATCTTATCCTACAACTAGGATTATTAGCTGTCCAACTACAGAACACTTTAATTGGCTGTGTAGCCCCAAAAACTATGCTCCCAGAGCATTTAATCTTCGAATGCAAACTCCCTGGTCTGCCCCATTTATCTGGTAACCTTGTTACCCATACACTCTAAGGCCATGGTCCTAATGACCTTTCTCATTGACCCCTGGTCGGTATCTACGGAAACCCAGTTTCCCATTTCACTGTTATCAAATAGAGCCGATAACTCTAACTTCCAAGTTCTCTGTGACCTGGACTTACCTATAACTCCCAAGTACCCTGACCTGGACTTCGGCCCTTGCACAGCCGATACACAATGTCAGACTATCTTCCAATTTCCCTGACCTGGACTTCGGCCCTTGCACAGCCGATACACAATGTCAGGATAACTCCCAAGTTCCCTGACCTGGACTTCGGCCCTTGCACAGCCGATACACAAAGTCAGGATAACTTCTAACTTAAAATCAGCCTATTACCATATGCATATGTTTACATATATACTATAACATAGAGATAGAAACCTTTACATGTATATGAAATGTCAGGCTAAAACAGTCATATACATTCAATGCTTGCTACGTCTCAAATGGACACTCCGAAATGAGACCGCTTTACCAGAACACAACTGGGGGTCACGTTCCTGCGTGTCCAAGACACCCACAGTGGTGAGGGTTGACCCAACCTCACCTTTCGCAACAAACAACAAATGTTAGTAGCAATATATACACCGACTAAGGGTTTAGGTTCTTTAAGAGGGTATTACGTCAAAAATAAAACAGAGTTACCTGGACGTCATTGGATGGACTGAAAAACATTGTAAGCAGACAATGGGCTTACCTGGCCAGATATTTTCAGTGTATCCAATGCAGTCCAGATGTCTCACTCCGTCCGCAGATGACGTCACCTCTCCTGGGCTCAAGTTCGCCAATTGTTGTGGAATTTTTCCTCAGGTACAAAATACCTGTTACCTGTTAGTCAGTGATACCAAATCAGACAATATATAGCTATATATATAATGAGATCAGACAAGACTCAAGATGGCTGAATCATAGTGACCTGATTTATTACAACATTGCTGGAGTTTAAATATACTCAAATATGGGTTTGTCATTACAATCTGGCGTACAAGAAATGGGTTGTTATTAACATCTTTTATCCAATCAAAGTTAACAACTAATTATAGTAAGCATTATGTCAATCTAGATCGTGATTCTCTGTCATAAAGGGAAATTTCTTGGTGACACACAATAAAAGTTCCAAAGGGGCTTTTTAGAAGATATTATTGGCTTTGTGGTCAGCTGTCCAGACAGAGTTGATATTCTGAGAGATAGGGAATTTCCACTGTTTCGGTCATCTGATATATTCTTAGCCTTTGCAAGCTCAGTGACACATGTAAAGAAATCAAAGTAAAATGAGATTAACTCAAAAGACATTTTGTTTAAGATACCCATTCTAAATGCCAGTCAAGGCATCCTGTAAAGGCCAATAAGGTATCCAGAAAATGCGAGATAGGTATGCCACGACACCACAAATTCGCGAAAGGGAGCAGAGTCTACTAGATGAAAAGGCAGCAACTGTAATGCTAGCAATTTGGCCAAGCTAGCATTAAGACGCTAAGCATGTGGATGGCTGGGAAAGTATTTCTTTCAAGGGTTCAAAAACTGGGGTAGTGAAATTTGCCTGCTGCTCAAATCAAGCAGTGGTGTACTGCTAGCAGATTGGGTGCACGTCTCTGTGGCACTCATTGCTATACCATCATCTCTCTCAATGCTGGTATTTGATAGGGCATGAGGTATAATAGGGTTAGAGATCACAGATGAGGAGCAAGGTGATGTATGCTTGTTTTGATCTGGTGCCTCTTTCAGGTGCTGTTGCCAATGGACTGAATGGCAGGTCATCATATGGTGCCCAACTCGTTAGACAGATGCAATGCTGTGGTCTACTGCACATGTGCTGAAAAAAACCCACACTAATGTACTTTTGTGAGTCAGTGGGGATTTTGCAGCACCCTGCACCTGTGGAGCTCTGTGCTGTGATGCAATAGGTTGGCTACTGCGATGGCGGTCCCTGGAGCACATCCTGCCTCGTTGGAGTTGTGCGTCCTCCTCATCCTCCCCCTCCTCCTTCTCTATCCTTTCAGGCCCCTCCTGCAGAGGATGCAGGTCGACTGTGACCACCCCTTATCACAATGGATACAGAGCCTGCTTGCCCTCTTTTTGTGGCCTGTGAGCATCGGCCTCTCCTTGTCGGGCTGTCCTTGATGAGCTGTGCTGCTTATTGATGTACGCAATTGACCGATTAACAATACTCTCACTGATATGATGTAATCGATAGCACTATAGATGAGCTGTGGTGCTTATAGATGTACGCAAGTGACCGATTAACAATACTCTCACTGATATGATGTAATTGATAGCCCTATAGATGAGCTGTGGTGCTTATAGATGTACGCAAGTGACCGATTAACAATACTCTCACTGATATGATGTAATTGATAGCCCTATAGATGAGCTGTGGTGCTTATAGATGTACGCAAGTGACCGATTAACAATACTCTCACTGATATGATGTAATCGATAGCCCTATAGAGGAGAAATCTCTCTCCCTCCCTGCTAGGAATGAATCACTGGCACTGTACTGTCTGACAAACTTCAAAGAAACAAATCTCTCCCTGCCTCAAACACGTTCCTGTCCCTCCCTACACTGATAGGAATGTCTCTCTGTACTGTCTGACAAACTCCAAAAAAAGCTACTCTCTCCCTGCCTCAAACGCGTTCCTCTCCCTGTCTCCTCGCCCGAACAATCACACTACATGCTGTGGCTGCACGAGCAGCCTTTATGTAGTGTGGAGCATGTACTTGGACCCTGAGCCATGATTGGCTAAAGGCAGCCTGCCTTTAGTCCAATCATGGCAGAGATCATTTGATTGGCTAAAGGCAGCCTGCCTTTAGTCCAATCATGGCAGAGATAATTTGATTGGCCAAAGCATGAGGTCAGGGAGCATGTTTTGGCCAATCCCACAACATGCTGCATGCCCGGTGCATTATGGAAATCTCAAATTTCCCACGAAGAAGCACATTTGTGTGTCATTCGACAAACGATCGAATGACCGATGTTCGAGTCGAATTTAGCATTGACTCGAACTCGAAGCTCATCCCTATTTTACAAGGTTGAGGTTACATAGTTGGTAAGGTTCAATAAAGAAACCAGTCCATCCAGTATGTGTGTGTGTTTATGTCACTACTATTTCACATATCCCTTTATACTGCATTCACTAGGATGCCCATCTAAAAGGTTTTTTTTTTTAAAGATATCAACACTCCCCACTTATACCACCAACTGGAATTAAGGCTCCGTTTACACATGCAGCCCGTTTGTGAATTTTTCATTCATTGTTATGGAAAAACGGATGTGAATCATGTGTGATCATCGTTTCCATCAGCTTCCGTGAACATCCTTCTTTTGACTGGATGAAAGACCTATTTTTCATCCATAAAAAAATGGATCTGATGAAAAATGGATTGGATGAAAAATGTATGTAAATTGACAAATTATCTGTTTTTGCATGATAAGAATGGCTCCAGGACTCAAGTTGTTAAGGATTCTAGCTGGCAGAAGAAAAATGGTGATGGTAAAAAAATGGATGACAAATGGATGAAAAACTGATATCAATTGCACCCATTTTTTTTTTTGAAGAAAAGTGACTGAACTGATCAAACAAATGGTCCACACGTGTGAAAGTGACCTAAAGAATCCTTTACACAGTTAAAGCTTTATTCACACTTCGCGTTTCCTGAATGTTCCACAGAACACACATTAAATGGGCATTTTTCAGCATGTTTTGGAAAACACACTGCAAATATGCTGCAAACACACATTGAGTTTGCCAATGTTAATGGCACCACAAATGCAGTTTGCAGATGCGCTGTTTGCTTTACTTTTTGTCACGTGCCAAACATTCAAAAAGGTGCTAAAGCTTCTTTGGCATGTTTGTCATGCATAGGGCATCCCTTCAAGTGAATGGGCTGCCCTATGTGCAATGTACTGAAAAACGCACAAATAAATTGCGAGCGGGAATGCAAGTTCTCACTACTTGCAGGTGTCCTAAAGGTTAAACCATTTTTCATCCAACTTCCTTGTGGCTGTGTATTTTATTAAGGCTCCATTCACACCTAGGTGATTCCAAATTGCTGCACAATGTGGGAAACGTTTGCTTGCCATTACTTCCTAATAGCACCCCAATCACAGTGTGATTTTGCCGCGATTGTTGCATTGCAATCGCGGCAAATCAGAACACTCTATGCTGTCACCCAAAAGAAGCTCCTGCTCCTTTTTGACTGACAAGCTTAGCACATTGCGATTTTGCTGCGATTGCAGTGCCTAGGTGTGAATGGAGCCTAAGTGACCTGGGACTGAATATTTTTCTCCCTATGCTAGAATCACCACTTTCTGTATATTGTAAACATTGGAACTGCATTAAACAAAAAAAAGATGCTCACAAGACCTACCCAAAGGAATGGTAAACAACCCAAGTGCTTTAGGAAGAAAGATGCTGATCCTCAATGCTGCTACTTAAAGCTAAATATATATATCACAGAAAACAAAAAATGTAAAAACATATGATGTATCCAGTAGCGCAGGGAGGGTGGTAACCTCTCACCAACAATAGGATATAGAAGAGCATATATGCAAACAATCCCTCTACCATGCAGTCAAGATTAATAAAATCAGACAATATATAAAAAGTCCATCAAGGCATCAAATATCCATAAATAAATGAAGACATCCAGGAATGTAAACTTGATATGTGGATGCAATACGGGTCACCTCTTAACACCACCACCGTGCAAATAGGGGGGAGTAGATCACACTCACCAACACTATTGTCTTGGCCACTCTTGTGGTCAAGCAAACACACCAGATGTTAGTAATGTCCACCAAAGGCAAACACATTGGAACTGCATGCTATTACTGAGCCTGTGATCTACTAGGACCCCCAGATCCTTTTTCATCTTTGATTCCTCAGAGGCTGTTCCCCTATCAAGTAACTTGCATTGATATTTTTAGCCCCAAATGCATTTTACATTTTTCAATATTAACCCTAATTTGCCATGTAGTTGCCCCCCGCTATATTTTCTATGCAGGTAATTACACTACTGTCAACGCCAACAGATCTCAATTTGTAAATTAGGCATTTATGAGAAACTGTATCAAATGGTTTGGTGAAATCAGATACACCACATCCATAGGCCTTTCTCTATCCAGATTACAGCTTACTTCCTCATACAATGTTAGTGAGTTGGTCTGTCAAGAACCATCCATTCTAGTTACCACTAATGATACTATTTTCATCAGCATGTTCTTGGATGTGGTCCCTTATTATCCCCTCCAAAAGCTGATGATAGGCTGGCTGGTCTTTATTTTCCAGGTACATATCTTGGCCCTTTTTTGAATATTGGTACCATGTTAGCTTTTTGCCAATCGCCATTTCAGCCACAAAGCTGTCCTTAAAGATTGGATTCCCATACACTTTTTTTCTCTCAATCATTTTTATTGGGTTTGGGGGGCGTGGCGACCGCCGTCTAGCATGGCCGCATAGTCTCTGAGCTCCGCTCCACTCAGGACCATATCGGCACATATCAAGCCTCCAGCTCCCGAAAATCTCGCCCGCTGCTGCTGCCTGACACCCTCTGCTGACCAGGGACTCTTGATATGCGGAGACGCCGCCTCGATCCGCCACACATACTGAAGCTGTCCACCTTCTTCTCTCCCATGCAGCGCGATCGTTGCCAAAATGGCGCCGCGGCCGGCCCTCCGCCTCAGGCTCCGCAGGCACATCCATCCATGGACGGACCGGACCAGGAGCAACGGCATCCACAACCCCAGGCAAGTCATGTGCCCTCCTCTCCTTCCCCCACATCAGAGCCATCTTCCCCTACATCGAGGAGCCCGGCCAAATCTAGGCCGCGTTTCGATCATCCGCTCCACGAGGCCTACTCATCCCCTATGGACACATTTGCGGCCCCCTCACCGGATCCCTTTGGGAACTTCACCCCTTCTGATCAGCCTCTCTCAGTGACCCTCATGCTGGACATGCTGAGAACCCTAAGATCATCCATCCAGCTGGATATGCAATCCTGTATCAGGGAATGCAAGGCAGACATCTCCCACCTTGGTGAAAGGGTTAATCTTGTTGAGCATCACCTTAGTGGACTCCCATTCCTCTCACCATAACATCATCTCCTCCATTTTTATTGGGTTTTAGGAAAAACACAAAGTAGAAACAGAAAAAAACTGCGGGCACAGTCACATTCAGTTAGACAATGGAATACACATGACAAATATAAGGCAATTCATCTCAGAACCAACGGAAGTAAACACTCACGTAGGATCATCAGGAATACCACAAAAAGAAAAGAAAAAAACTTTCCTAGAGTACAAAGAACAGATTAGGAATTATTCAGAGATTACATTTCAGTATTTATCTAATTGGATATACAGTAAAACCTTGGTTTGAGAGTAACTTGGTTTGAGAGCGCTTTGCAAGACAAGCAAATTTGTTAAAAAAATTTTGACTTGATATACAAGCGATGTCTTGATATACAAGTAGCGTCATGTCACAACTGGGTATAAAAGAGAAGAGAGGCGCCTCTAAGTGTAGCAATATTGTTACATTTAATGAAGGTTCAATATTTAGCAGCTCACATGGTTGATGATTAAAACAGGCACATATAAGTATGCAGGCATCCGGGGTAAAGCTTTCCACATAGACCATCCTCCGCACTGTAATCTTCATCACACCCTTCCACGCTGCGCTCCAAAGTCTCGCTTTCAGATCACTCTACTGTAGGGTAGTCTTCCCATTCACAATTGCAGACTGACATCAGTGAGATCCAGTGGTTCAGAAGATGGTCTATGTAGACAGCTTTACCCCGGATGCCTGCATACTTAGACGTCTTTAATCATCAACCATGTGAGTTGCTAAATGTTGTACCTTCATTAAATGTCCCCATACCGCTACACTTAGAGGCGCCTCTCTTCTCTTTTATACTCTGTAGCTCCTGCTGGATTTTGCTTCTAATCCCCTTGTGGAGGCGCCATTTGTAGATGGACATTTTATTATGACACAACCTGTCACATTGATATAATCTTTGTATATAGACTATAAACTGAAAGACTTATGAATAATGGTTGTGGAACGAATCATCTGAGTTTCTATTTCTTATGGGGAAATTCGCTTTGATATAAGAGTGCTTTGGATTACAAGCATGTTTCCGGAACGAATTATGCTCACAATACAAGGTTTTACTGTACTCGTAATGATGGGGACAGTTGTGCCAGTCGACCCATGGTTTTCATAACTGCTCAAAGATCTGGAAAGAGTCTGATTGTAGCACTAGTGCTCTTTCATATACGTAGTTTTTGTGCATAATATTGACAGCTTTTAGTATTAACATAATATTGACAGTCCAGTTTCCAATGTCTTGTAATTGTCAGCTTAGCGGCCAAGAGAATGTGAGTGGAAATTTTCCAACCACAGGGAAGAATTTAATCCCCAGGCCTAAAATGGCGAACACCAGGTTAGGAGGGGTGAGAATACCTGTGACAGAAGAGATCATTTGAAACATTTTCCACCAGAAGCTCAAAATATTATTGCAGGACCATAAAATATGTAAAAGTGTGCCCACAGAACCACAACCTCTCCAGCAAAGAGAGGAGGATTTAGCAAACATTTCCCCCAACTTGTAGAGAGTCAAGCACCATTTTGTTAATATATTTAAAGGTCAACTCCCAGTAATTAGCACAATGCGTGATGGACTATTTCAACCGAATTGCTTTGATCCATTGGAAGTCAGAGAAGGAGACTTGGAGCTCTGCTTCCCATGTGAGCAAAGGGCTGGTCTTTGTAAATAGCTGCTTGTTATGGAGGGTGATGCTCTTAGAGACTTTTGTCGGGTTGGAATTAAATTTTCAGGCCCTTGGGATGAAGATGTAGAGAAGGAGCCGGAGTGATCAATAGAAAGTGACAAAGCCTAAGGAGGGTGAAAGAGGTGCTGAGGTATATTTGTATTCATTCAGTAGAGCCAGAGGGGCTTCTGTCAAACTTATAGAAGTCCATCCATCCAGTAGATACCAAACTGTTCCCAGTCTATCGAAATTGGAAATTTAACGTCTTTTTAGTCTGTCACCTCACCAGTGGAATGTATCAGGGTCCTCCAAGCCACGATAGAGGCCCTAGTAGTAAAGGGTAGCAGTCGCAAGTTTAGTGGCACCATACATTAACGTAAAGCAAGACACTAAGGTCATCTAATTTGAAAAGGCTCTTTTCAACTTCAACCCATAAAGGTGTGTCAGGGGCATTCAACCGGTATTTCAGTTGTATCCTCAAACACAAAGTGATGTCCGCACTCCCATGTAAGTAAACACTGTAAATCCAAATTGGACATCAACACATCATGGACAAGGACAATTCTCTGACTATATTGAGATACATGACATTTTGATTTTAACAGGCTTTTGGTCAATTTACTGCGGTTGGGAGGTGCAGCGGCGAGGGTGTAGATCTTGGTGATTTCACTAATGATCTCCAGCTGCTGTTCCCCTATATTAGCAGTTTTTCCATTCAGCCATTTTGTGGTTATGAGTAAGCGAGTGTAAACTTGTGAAACGCGTAAACCTTTGTCCGTGATGTATTGATGTCCAGTTTGGATTTACAGTGGTGAATAAACTTCACATGTTTACTTATAAAGTGCGGTCATCACTTTGTGTTTGAGGATACTGCTGGAGACTATGGACCTGACCTGCACCTGATCACATCTTCCTACCTGAGCGGCTTACCTGCAATCGTTTCGGTATTTCAGTTGATCTAGGAGCGTGAATGAGTAATAATCATGCAGGCCAACCTCCCACTTATTTGTGCTTTTCTAAACGTGAGTGAGGTCACCTCTCTTCCCCTGCCAAACAAAACGCTTCAGAAGACGCGAAAGGACTTTTTAAGATTTGGGGGCCAGAAATGTAGAGATCTGAACAGGTAGAGAATCTGTAGTAAGATTTGTATTTTGTAGGCAGCTAGTCTACCCACCCAGGATAACTGTGTGAGAAATGTGATGAAGTTCCCTCTCTAACTTCAAATCAAAGATTTGGTACAGTTGACTTTGTAGTAGTATAAGAGACTGAATTCTGTGAAGAGTTCATGGGCTTGGGGAAGGGGGGTTTACATACACTTTAAAAATACTATGTAGAGAACTTAGCTGTCATGATGACTTTGCCTGTGCAGTAATAAACTAATTTTATATTTTGGGCATGTTTACAGATTGTTAAATAAATCATTGTACTGTAAAATTGTGTAGCTAGCCCACTCAATGCTTAAACCAAATTGTAAACATACAGTTTTTGTTTTACAATTATTCAATTACAATATTTGGTCTCAACTGTTTTAATAAAATTTAAATTTATGAAATCTTACAAATATGCTAATAGATGGCAACAATTCATACGAGTTCAATTATAAAATATTGTTAATGGTTCTATGGGGAGCTGACATGTTGACGATTAATAAAATTTAATTTATAGAAAGCAATTAAACTATGGCTTGCCTAACCTGACTAAATTGCCAAAGAGGCACAAATTATGCATACACTTTAATTTTATTTTCTGATGAAACACACTAAATTCAGACTTTGGTATAAATCAGTGATTCCCCATGGACTTTGCCCTAAATTAGGGTTTAAAAAAATATATCAAACCAATAAGGGCTTTCAGAGAGGTTTAGGATTTCATCTTGCTAAAATGAAAACCTACACAGTTTGATATAAGTGAAAACGTTTTAAATCAGTTTTATAAGCAACAGGTAAAAAAAAAAAAAGAACATAAAATGAAACAACCTTTCTTCTTAAACAAAAACTTTTGAAATCATGAACTAGGTACATTTCAAAAACTAAGAGTGGATTCAACAATATTTTACAGTCAAGGCTCCATGTTTTAATACTTACGCTAATCATAACCTATACAACTTCTCTAAGATGAATAAAATTTTAGAATCACTTGAGATAAATGAACAAATGATTGTGAGCAAAAATGTATTTAGGCAGGTGATTGAACATGCTTTTTTGGAGATGATTACTTTGGTAACCCGAGGTCATTAAAGTGGAGCTTTAGTCAGAAAATTAAGTCCTGCTAAGTCACTTCAGGCTGGCTCTTTTTGCAAGTGTTGCTATGTAAAACATTAAAAATAAGTGCCATTATTGTTTAAAATCCAGTAATACACTGTCTCACCTTGCTCTGCACATGCTCAGTTGCTCTTTATTTTTAGGCACTGTTCAATTTGTAGAGGCTGATCTTTAATTCAGTCTTAAAGCAGAATTAAACACTTCTATTCTTTATAGCCAAGGAAGATGCTTCTGTTTGATCTGCAACTGCCATGGTGCTGTACATGTGATCAGTTATGACAACAGCCTTTTGATGGTTTTACAGTTTGGTTGAGGACACAAGCAAATGTGACAGTTAGCAATTCTGGCATTACAAAAATGTAACTTTTTTTAAATGTTTAAATCGACGGGTTTCATTACGCTTTAGCAAAATGGCAGTAAGAAGAAACAAGAGCAATGCTGGAGGCAATTTACAGCACACACTAATTTAATTTTTTAAGTACACTATTTTTATTGTTTTGATCAAATGCAAACAAATTACAGTCAAGATTGTGGATGGATCCATCAAACTTTGAGATTAATAAAGAAAGGCAAACATGTTGGCCATTCTGCAAGGGGTAAGGTACCATCTAAGGGATATTTTAATGCCAATTCCCAATGGTTCACGCAATGCATGATTGAGTGGGTATAGCGAATACCCTGGAGCCACTGGGAGTTGGAGAAGAAAGATTGGAGATCCGATTCCCATCGGAGCATGAACTTTGTTTTATTTTTGTATCTTTTTTTGTTGTAATAGGTTGTATATGATGATGTCCCTTTTGTGGATTTTAGAAGATTTGTGTAGTATTACCAGATTTTTGAATGTAAGCTGATGAGGAGCAGTGGAAAGGCCAAGAGAAAGTAATGAATGCGATATCGTGTAAAAAAGTGTGGAATATGGAAGTGTGAGGTTAGGTCTAGTGGCTTCCACGAGACAGCAAAAAGTAGAGTGCAGAGATTAGATGTTTTGTGGACATCTTTTTCAATGTCAAGCCACAGTGGTTCAGCACTGCAGATGGATTGAACCAATGTTTTAATTGATCCAAGTGTACTTCAGTATATTAGTTTTGTAGATCCACCATACCCATATGAATATGTTTCGTTAGAGAAGTGTGGGAACAGCAAGCCATTTTAGCTTGCCAAATAAAGCCTCTCAGGAGATGGGAGAGAGCCTTCATATATGTTTGTTTTAGGGGAATGATAATTCAACATGAGCCCGTTTTTTCAATTCTGCCTCTAATTTGACTAACAGTGGTTTGTAATTATTAGCTAAGGAGGCATAGGTGGGTGTGACCGAAATGCCTAAGAAATACCTTTATCAGCCCAAGTACACAGTAAGTTGGCTTTTAGCTTTGAGGCAATAGGTTTAGGGATGCCTAGGACCAATATCGGGGATCTAGCGTGGATGAATTTGTACTACGATAGCAAACTGAATTCTGTACTCTTCCTTCTGTGCCCAAATCAATTCTTTCAAAGTGTAGTGACTTTCTTCAAACTTTTAATCATTACGTGCTTATCACTCTCTACCTCATGCAGTGATTCCTAATATGTGGATGGCAGCTCACCTCAAGAAGATATCTATACTCTTATATAGATCACTCAAGCCTGTCAGCATAAATCTCCTTAGTCCTGTCACCACCGCTAGTCAATCCGTGTAGGATCTCCTCCACGCTTCCTCTCCACTTTGCCTCCCACGTTTCACCATATACAAGCAGAAAGCACTCCCATTGTGTAAAATTGTAACTATTTAAAAAGGATATAGTAACACTCACATATAATCTTACAACCATATGCTCAGGCTCCGATAACTGCTGCTGCAGAAAACCAGGAATGTTTTTACAACCCAACCTAACAAAAAAACATGTTTTAACTTGCCACAGTGTCTAGTCTGCACAAAACAGCAAATATGAAGTGCTAAATACCTCACTCCTTCACAACTTACTCTCATAAAACAGACACTCAATTTCCAGCCGAGGAGTAAAAAATTACCACATCTTGGCATACAATACATGTAATAATTTACATGAGGCAAACTACCATTAATAATTAAGACACAAATTATTTATCAACACCTGGAGAAAATACCACATTTATTGGCTTGAATGGATAGCAGCAATCAAAATGACCCCCCTACCTAAACTGCTCTAGCACTAGAGAGTCCTATCTGTGGTTGTCCTTTCCTAATTTTACAATCTTTAAGACAAGTGCTGAAAATTCATCCTTCAGCTACCCAGATGTGTGGGAAGCATATTATCTGCTTGTCCAGTTAGCTGAACTTAGTAAACCTCATGCTATACAAGTTCCATTGCTAAGCCTATTTGTTGAGATTTTTAGGGCACTAATATGAAATAAAGTGAATATAACAAGAGGATCAATGCGCTACCTAGAGGGATTTGATAGGAGTGAATCAATATAAAATAAATGAAAAATAAATAAAAATAAAAAAAGGAGAAAAAGCTGCCAATCTTAATCGGTGTCCCCACCGTGAATGAATATGTGTATGGTGTAAAAAAATCGGCGCTAATTCAAATATTAGTGATAACAAACAAATGTGACAATAACGGTGTCCACCACCGTGGATGGTGCTCTATGTGATTCAGCACTAACACAAAAAATCTAAATAAATCCAAATGAAATCACTCTATAACTATTGAATGAAGTCCTCGGTGAATAACTATGAATGAATGAATAAATTGAATGTCAATCCAAAAAATATGTGCAATCCCAGAGATGATAATCAATAAAATCGATAATGAATATCAGTACAATAAAGGTGATACAAATCTGTGAAAAAAATGTGATGAAAAAAAATATATATGTGAAAAATATGCATAAAAGTCCAAAAGTTTCCCATAAACACAATCAAAGATGATTAAACTAAATTCTTCAAAGAAAACTGCAATCAACCAATCGTGGAGTGTAGCATAAATAGTCTGGATATCGATCCAATCTCAGACACAAAAGTGTGTAGTGGCCGCTTACCTCTAGCACACACGATGGGCTTCTGACCTCTCTCCTCTCTTCCGGGGTCTTTTTTGGGAGGGAACGGATACGTGTCAAAACCAGGTACCCACTTCCAGGCGAAACGGCTCTGAGGGATCGAATTGTGCGGCTGAAGACCTGCATCGCACTGGGAGATTAATGTACGGTGAACATCAGTGATTACATCCCCGGAAGAGAGGAGAGAGGTCGGAAGCCCATCGGGAAGAAAAGCAACCGGCACTTTTTGAATTACACACATGTGCAGATAATGTGTGCTAGAGGTAAGCGGCCACTACACACTTTTGTGTCTGAGATTGGATCGATATCCAGACTATTTATGCTACACTCCACGATTGGTTGATTGCAGTTTTCTTTGAAGAATTTAGTTTAATCATCTTTGATTGTGTTTATGGGACACTTTTGGACTTTTATGCATATTTTTCACATATATATTTTTTTTCATCACATTTTTTTCACAGATTAGTATCACCTTTATTGTACTGATATTCATTATCGATTTTATTGATTATCATCTCCGGGATTGCACATATTTTTTGGATTGACATTCAATTTATTCATTCATTCATAGTTATTCACCGAGGACTTCATTCAATAGTTATAGATTGATTTCATTTGGATTTATTTTGATTTTTTGTATTAGTGCTGAATCACATAGAGCACCATCCACGGTGGTGGACACCGTTATTGTCACATTTGTTTGTTATCACTAATATTTGAATTAGCACCGATTTTTTACACCATACACTAATATGAAATAGATTTTAGTTACATGTTGTGTTTGAAAGATAAGGCTCCCCCTATTGATATGCAAATGAACATGCTGGACTAGTTTGTGGAGCTCCTTACAGGATATGATGTAGAAATGTAGAAGAGAATGGGGGAGGGGAAAACAACTTAACAGGCCATGTGCTCAAACAAAGAAAGGTTGTTCTGGAAGACAAAGGAGACACTTGCTCTGGAGACAAAGGAGCAACAGTTGTGTTGGAAGACTTTGAAGGAAATAAATGAACTGACCTGAACTGGAAATGTTCCATAAAAAAAGCACAATCCCCTGCCATATTTTTACAAACATTTTTTAGAAGAGGCATGTGCAGGATATGCAGGACCAAAAGTGATTTAGGGCAGTTGATATAAAGACTCCCTCCCCACCACCATAATATCCTATTTGCAAAACTGATAATACTGGAATCACATAAGGACCTTCCTTGTTATATGATTTGTTTTCTAGATTTGTAGTATCTGTATATTCATCCTAGAAATTATTTTAGATTTTGTAAAATTGATCATCCTGTAAAACTATTATACTTT